>NC_142027.1:84442821-84766571 GCF_982192425.1 Myodes glareolus
CATCAAAGGACACATACTGGAGAGAAACCTTATCAGTGTAATCAATGTGGTAAAGCCTTTTCACAGAACAGTAGTCTTCAAGTACATCAAAGGACACATACTGGAGAGAAACCTTATCAGTGTAATCAATGTGGTAAAGCCTTTTCACAGAACTTTAGTCTTCAAGTACATCAAAGGACACACACTGGAAAGAGACCTTATCAGTGTAATCAATGTGGTAAAGCCTTTTCACATCAATCTAGTCTCCAAATACATAAAAGAACACATACTGGAGAGAAACCCTTTGAATGTAAGCAATGTGAAAAAGCTTTTTCAGAGCACTCTAAACTCCAAATACACAAAAGAACACATACTGGAGAGAAACCCTATGAATGTAATCAATGTGGTAAAGCCTTTGCACATCAATATACTCTCCAAATACATAAAAGGTCACATACTGGAGAGAAGCCATATGAATGTAATCAATGTGATAAAGCCTTTTCACAACTCCGTAGTCTAAAAACACATAAAAGAACACATACTGGAGAGAAACCTTAATCAATGTAGGAAAGACTTTGCATGTCATAGAAGTGAACACATCCATCAAAGAACACATGCTGAATAGAAACTATACAATTTTAGCCAATGTGGCAGAGCCTTTGTATGTGTCATCAGGCTTTAAAATCTTGGAGAAAAAAAAAACATACTGCAAAGAAATTCTTTTTTTTCTTTTTTGGTTTATTGAGACAGGGTTTCTCTGTAGCATTGGAGTCTGTTCTGGAACTAACTCATAGACAAGGCTGGCCTTTAACTCACAGAGATTTTTCTGCCTCCCAAGTGCTGGATTATAGGGGTGTGACACTACAGTCCAGTCTGTCAAACCCTGTAAGTGCAATCAGTGTGGTAAAATTTTCCTCTTTTTGGTGGTCTTTATATGAGAATACACTTTTAGTGGATAAGGGATCTATTAAGGCCTTTGCATATCACAGTACTCTGGGGACCTCAGAAGATTCATACTAAAGGGAATGTGACTATAAATGTTTTGAAAATATCTTCAGCCATCACACATTTACTTACATAAGACTGGGAAGAAAACAAGTCTACAAGTGTCAAATCTGTTCAAGCTTTATGAAGTCTCTTTTTTGTTTGCACCTGCAAAATTATATGGACAGAAGTACTGTGAATTCAATGAAAATGTAACCCTTTTTGATTTCACACCTTTCTTCAATTATATAAATACACTTATCTGAAGAAGTTAGCTTGATTCAGGAAATAACCAGGCTAGCTTAAAGATAAACCATTATATTTTTACATATTATAAGGGAACCTCATGCCACAAGAATGAAAAGTCCAAGTTCTTCCATGTCCCACGGGAATCACCCAGAGAGCAAGCACCTGGTCAATCCCAGTTTTTCTCCTGGGTTTCAGGAAGCCACACCTCAACTACATTCCACTTCTTAAAGATGATTTATTAACAAAGCTTCCCCTATCCCTTACCCAGTTGTAAAATTTTATAGATGTATATGAGTGCCTCCTCTGTGTTTGTGATAAAACATAATGTCTAAGTCAATTAATATAATAATTCAATGTGACTCTGGGTTCCAGATCGTTACATGATTACCTTGAAAGCTGTCACAAGAAGTGTCAGACATGGCAGCTACATAGGGAAACTAAGAACTCACATCCTCAGCCTGCGGCACTGCCAGGTGTAGGAACTTGAAATAGTGTGTGAACTCTCAGGAATAAAGCCAAGACATACTTCTTCCAGGATCACAATATTTTCTAAACTTTCCCAAATGATGCCATTAATTGAGAATGATTAATTTCTGTAACTTCAAATCTACATTCTTGCTTTCCATTGCATGATCCAAACCATGATTGAGAAAAACTCTGGACATAAGCCTTTAACTGCCTCAACATCTGGGTTACAGGAATGAATGCTTACAGGAGAAAATAATTCATGAGTGAAAATTTGTTTAGCCAAAGATTATATTTAATTTTAATTATGTTATTTTAGTGTGTATTTGTGTAGGTATATGATTATTCATGCTTTCTCCCAGGAAGGTTAGACGCTTGGGTGTTTGTGTTATAGGACTACAAGAAGTTCTCAAAAATCTGACCTTCATCCTGATAATGAACTTGTCCTAACTGCTTGTCAATGTCCTTAGCTCTGCATATATGTTAAAGACATTATTTTTATCATCTTAACATCAGATAATAGGGAAGAAATCAAGAAAGAGAAAAACCTTCTTCATGTAAATAATATGGTAAAGACTTTAGAAATCACAGTGGTCTTTATTGACTAGAAATTCTTGTTTCATATCTTTTTCATCGTGAACAAGGTTAATCATTCACTATCTTCACTCAAGTATCATGGTGGACATTTGTCCATTGCGGTTTCTGGTTAGTTAGAGACATTAGAGTGTTCTACACATTTAGCAAATCCTTTCAATGAAGTTTATTTTGTGCTCGTATTTTTTCTGTGACATTTGTAAATCTTCTGTGTGATTTCATTCAGTGATAGGTATTTTTTGCTGAAATATAGAAAATGAGATGTCCATTATCTGAGTGAAACATTTATGTTAATATTAGGCAGTGTATATTCATACTTTTTAAGTAATGGTGTCTTTGAAAGAGTGGTGAAATTTTTTTCCTGGATTTCTTTCTTCTATTTTCACAAATTCTTTTGAGATGTCATTTGCTATCCAGTCTAGCTTGTATGTCACTAATTAGTTATGAATACACCTGAACTCATAATCATCATGGGTCATTCTCTTGAATATAAGTACAAGGGTAGATGTTAGACCCCAACATTTGCTGTTTTGTCTACATATTTTATCAAAATTAATGTTAAAATGCATAATAAGATAAAATAGGATAAACATTACCATATATGTGTACCCACAGCATCATTTTCATCAAACTGGTAGAGATGTAAAAGGTGAGTTAAAAAGTAATGAACTGAATATTTCACAGTATAGCTTGATGTCCTGTGGATATCATTATTTGAAGTTCTATGAATCTTTCTATATTGATTAGTTATCCATTTGTCACTTCATCATGAAGTGCTTTCTTCTAAGGGAATTATCCAGAGATGCCAGATAATGTAGCATCAATGAGATTTATTTGAAAAAAGTTTCTGTTATATGTATGTGTGATAAGATTATGGAATTTCACAAATATGTGAAGACCATAAGACAACTTTTTGGGGTAGACTCTTGGCTCTCTTCATCAAGATTAGGTTAACAGACTTGCACACCACACACATTTCCCACTAAGTCAGCACCCTGATTAATTGAAACATTCTACCAGGAAAAATGTTGCCTTTTTCAGATTGTAAACATGTTTTTATTGATGGATAGAGGAAAAACAACAACTTAAATCATAAAACCTATTTTCAATTGAAAATGATACACTGATATCTCCTTTCTTTTTCCCCTTTTTTGTAGAATGTGTTATCCTTAGGACTAAACACTTGTTCATAACATTTTCTCAGAACCCAATGAATACCATAATATTTCCCAGTACATAAAGCTTGTTGCTGCTGTCTGATGACCTGAGGTTGTCATTGTATATACTGAGTGCAGAAATGAAGGTAAAAGTGGAGGCCATAAGAGGGTATCTGATCCCCTTTAACTGGAGTTAAAGAGAATTGTGAGCTGCTTTTTAAGTTCTTGGAGTTTTGTAAGACCCTGTGGATAAGCAACCAATGATGTCAACTGCTGAGCCATCTATTCAGCCTAGTAGTAAGGTGTGAATGTGGGAACCTGAGTCCATCTTTGCCTCACTTCAAATGACCCAAAAGAAACACAAGATGGACAGCCCAGAAACTAACTTAGAAATATGCACAAAGATGTCTTTGAGCCCAAATCTTTATAAAACAATGGAAGAGTACAAAAAATTCTTCAGGAAAAAAAAACTAAAAATACAAGTGTTTAAAATGCGACAGACCCTTGATGAAATCACAAAACTGAGTTTAGTCCAAACTTGGTAAATAGTCAGCAAAGACAAAGGGCAGGTGGAACCCTGCTGGAGTTTATGCCTCTTATAAGGAGAGAAAGGGAACTTGGCAGGCATGAAGGATGACTTTTCTGAATGTAATCATAGTCTGCTTCCCTAGTGACTGTAAAACTTTCAATTAGGAGACTTGAATGTTGGTGGCTTAAAATGACATGCAGTTTTTCAAAAAAAAAAATCTGATACTTAAAAAGAAGTCACTGTAAGGCTTGGGCAATCGGGCATTTATGGAGACAGGGCTGTGGAGTATTGAATTGTTAGGGAGGAATCTTTGCCCATTGAAACCCAATCGAATAGGCAGAGGCAATGTTTGGGGTGTACCTGAGGACAGGCTCACTCCTACTGTGCTCTCTGTATCCAGTCAACTGTGGTGAGAGGCATTTAGGTTATATAAAGGTTCTGGATATTATGAATAGTGCTGCTTTGAACATAGTTGAGCATTTACTCTTGTGGTATGATTGAGAATACATTGGATATGCTGGATCTTGAGAGTAAATTGATTCCCAATTCTGATAAAGGACCATATTGATTTCAAAATGACTGCACAAGTTTGCACTTCCACCAGCAATGGAGGAGTGTACCACTTACTCCACATCTTCTCTAACAAAAGCTGTCCTCAGTGTTTTTGTTCTTATTTATTATGACAGATATAAAGATTGTATCTTAGACTTATTTGATTTGCATTCCCTAATGACTAAGGATGTTGAGCAATTTCTCAAAGTCTTTTTGTCAATTGAGATTCTTCACTTAGAATTGGGAATTCTTCATTCAGATCTTTTCCTACTTATAATTAGATTATTAGGTATTTTATG
This sequence comes from Myodes glareolus, assembly GCF_982192425.1. Lineage (NCBI taxonomy): Eukaryota > Metazoa > Chordata > Mammalia > Rodentia > Cricetidae > Myodes > Myodes glareolus. The sequence continues at coordinate 84,447,630 of NC_142027.1, forward strand.
GCTAGATTTTTGAGTTATATATTTAACTTTTAGTATTTAAATTTTTATAAGTTTAATTTTTATAATCAAATATATATATTTAATTTTAAGTGTGTATGAATCTCTGCTTGCCCCAAACCTCACTTGGTAGACTAGACTGTCCAAGGACATAAGAGAGGTCTTCGCACACTGTCTCCAGAGTGGATGCATAATACATGTGCACAGCACAACTGAATAATATGTTCTTTTCATTGGCTTAATAAAGATGAGTGACTGAGCCTGGTTAGTTAAGGGAGCCAGGACACAGACTCTGGTCCTATTCCTAGTCACAGGATGACTCCCATCAAATACAATCCTTCCTTAAAGTCTACTGTCTTCCAACTATTAAAAACAGTGATTCTTTATTATTGAGTCTCTTATAACTCATCAAGTGACTAGGGCATAGTTCTGAATTTCTTCTAAAGATAGTTAAACCCAGGCTCACAAAAATAAGTGCTTTTATAATGTAGATAACTGTAATGCTCTTTTTACTCATCCCAACTTTCTTATGCCTAATTAAATGAAGCTGGAGCAACCCAAGTCAACCATGGTGGCACCGGCATGTAATCATGGTACTAAGAAAGTGGAGGCAGGAACTTCAGGATTTTTAAGTTATCTGAGACTAGAATAGTGAATAGAATGTGGAGGGAGGCCCAGAGTTCCAAGAAAGACTGTGATTGGCTCAGATCAGTGTTTAGACTGTTAGCTGCAGGGCCAGAAATTCAGAGCCATTAATTACACCTGCAAGTGTCTGATGAGGTATTTGCATTAAGGGTTTTCTAATTTTGATGTTTCCTACCCAAGGAAACCTAGGACACTGTGGGGTCAGATCATTTTGTTCTTTAACAACTGGAGTTTTCATTTAAGTGGGAGAATTTGACTCAGGCAGGGATGAACTAGCTAATTGAGTATCCAATGGCACATGTTCAGCTCTGGAACTAAATATACACAACCAACAGAAATAGCCTCAGCAGGTTTTATACATGTATTTGTACACACTTAGTCACACATGCTTAGCAAGGAGGAAATTGGAAGGAAATAATTTATGAACAGATGAAGAGAAAACAAAGAAGAATGAAAATGATATAATATATTTTAAGTAAAATGAATGAAAATAAATTTTAAATAAAAAACAGCTGTAGAGACAGCTTATCAGCTAAGAGCACTGTCTGTTGTGAAAAAGGAAAAGGATCCATTGCAAGAAATCATGGTAGCTAACCATCTCCTGTAACTCCAGTCCCAAGGGATCTGATGCCCTCTTCTGGCCTCTTAGGTACTGTGCACAGAAAATGGCAGGCAAACACCCACATACCAAAAACATGATAAAGCCTGAGACAGACAGAGGGCAGGTCTGGTTAAACTGAACTCCTTCTGGTTCTGCAAGGAAGCAATTGTGACTTTAAAATCTAGCTAGCAACTCAGAGGAAAAGGCAGGTTTATTCTAACATTTGAAGAGCTCAACAAGCCTGTTGATTTAATAACAGCATTCACAATGGGGGTTGGAGACTTTTTGTTTCCCCTGTTTTTGTGTTATTTTCTTTTCATATGTGTGAGAATTCTGGGAATGGTACATTTTTGGTAATGTCTTACCAAATGGTAATGTCTTAGTGCTTCTCTTCAGTGAATATCATAATGTATGATCTAAAAGATTTGCTCTGTAAATTTTCATCTTCCTAAATGGCTAGACTTGCAGGCTCCTGTCACTATTTATATTGTTCAATGCATAACTTGGGACATGAACTAAAAGGAGAAAAAGGATGACGGCATATGTGGAATGTGAAGTCTCTTCCAGGCTGGCTTATCTTCTAGCATTAGCCAAAGCTGAATGCATGCTGCTATTTACCAGATTTTTGTTTGTCTGTCTTTGAAGTGTTTAATATGCTTTATCCATGGGGATGCATAATAATTTTAGAACAGGTGTCTGTGCAGCCTTTTAGAAAAGTATTTCTGAGACATGCTCTCTTAAGATGACTCAGGTAGCCTTAGTCCCAAACTTTTGGTCTTCTGGACAATGACCTTCCTGTTCTTTTCAATAATCCAAATAAATTCCTTCATCAATTGACTGTACCACCACTGAATTTAAAATTCCCCATTTGAGTCGTATAGTCAACTGTCCATTGAAGTAACAGGAAAAGGAATGGCATATGGAGTCTTTTTTCTCTTTCAGAGCAGAATAGGAGGAACAGTTTATTGAGTTCACTGGGGCGGGGGGTGGGGGGGAGGCAGTCAGTTTCTGGAGTCACCATTATGAAAAAAAAATTACTGATTATGGGAATGGCAGTAAACAGTGTCTTTGGGGGCACTAGTCCCTCAGATCCCGTTTTAGGATTCAGCTAAAGTTGTTTAGGATTACAACTGGTGAAGGAAATCTTGAAGGGTAAAAAATGGATCCACTAACTCGCAATTTTTCCTGAGCGTGTATGTCTCCTTATTGTTCTCTCATGCTGCAAGTATTTTCAATCGCAGCCCTAGCAGAGTCCAGGACTGGAATTTGTTCAGGGCCATAAAACACAGATAAAGATTTTTTACTCACAAAGCAGTAACTCCTAGCTTACTTTAATTAAAGGAGAGGTTAAACCAGATTAAACCATCAGTGAAATCTGGGTGGGGGGAGCTTTGTGCTACACTATATTCTTAAGTGATTAGATAAGAAGTTAATGGGTTTATAATCAGTAAAAATTAGGAGTAAGGCAAGTCTGCCTTTTTACTGAGCTGGCTTCCTCTCCCCTCTCCCCCACCCCACCCCCAGTAGGGATAGGGTATTGGGTAACAAGGAAAACTATGTAAACAACCAGGGGAAACATCTGTCCCTTGGTCCAGCTTCTAGGGGTTGTTTACATGTTTTGCTCTAAGCAGTTGAAACAAGGAGAGGGTGTTGGAACCACAAACACTGCACAGTGAATGAATGTACTGCTGCCAGGTCAATAGATCTTAAGTAGAGTTCAGACCCCTGCCTGCTCTGAACAGATTTCTGTACTGTAACTTGCTAAAAGCTAAATGATCAAACTTGTACTTTAAACCCTAAAACTGCCTTGTAGGCAGCCCAGGTACCTTCCCCTGGTGCTCCTCATTTAAGCAACAAAGCAAGTTTCACTAACAGGCCCAAGCATTAGGCTCTGTAGAGAGACCATTTTAGCTGCTTTAAAAACCCAAATGATGATTTCTCAACATTGCATAAATGATTCCTACAGCTTTTCTTTCTGTCACTTGTCTAAAACTTCTCCTTCTTTCTGGGTGAGGCTATCCTTCTCCAGTTATGTTTACAAAAAAAAAAAAAAAATGGCCAGGCACAGAAGAGTTCCTGCTAGCCCATCCAAGACCAAGTCCCCGAGAAAATGCTCTCTCCGACGACTTGTAAAAACTCTACAGAATTTTTTTACTTCAATTGGAGACATTCAAGATAATGAAATAAGTCTTACTTTATATTGCATATTAACTCTCTGCATCAGTCTAATTGTCTGCTCTCTCCTGCATAGCTGTTTCTGCCCCTCCCCCCTGCTCTTTCACTGTCTATCCCAGCTGCCCAGGTATCAGCAAGCTGCCACTCTCCTACACTCTCAGGCCATCCTAGCCATCCAAGAAAAAAATAAAACATGCTGCTGTTCGCTCTTTAAATTTAAAATCTACAGTCTTTAAACATTTTTTTCATTCTAACACTAGGGACCTATTTCTTCAACTGTATAGTTGTCTTCTTATTAAGTGCTATTTACCTTACAGGTATAGATAAAATATAGCTGCAAAATAGCCGTCTCTTTGCTTCTTCCACAATATGGATTTCAGTACAGACCACAAATAATAATAACCTGATAGATCTAACATTTTTCCCTCTTAAAAATGATTTTTATGAGCTTCGAGAGTTCGATTTAGCTCCAGCAACATTGTCATAAGTAAAAATAAACTCAGCTAAATATTACTTGTTTATAATTGGTTTTTCCACCTGCCTAATTCTTTTGTGGGGGAGAGAAACTTTCCCTTTCTCCCTGGCCTGATTTACCTATTACTAATCTGCCAAAGCTGTGCACTTAAAATTTCAACTGTGCACCTAAGAGATAAAGTTTCTTCTTTAAGATTCCTTAACTTCATATTCTTCCATTAAGATGTATTTATTGCACCAGATTTATAATTATTTAAGGAGTTAGAGATTGGTTGGCAGCTTCCTTCTCACAGCTGTGCACTTTGCCCTCCAGCTTGCTCTGCAGCTCTCACCCAAGAAATCCCTATTGCGTTCTCCTGACAGAGACTGCTCCAAGGCTGCCTGCAGGACTCACAGAGTCTGAGGCAGCCTGCTCTTCCCTGGTCTCCATGGGTTTCCACTATGTTCCAGCCTTCAAGACAAGACCTACAACTTCTCCCCTTATCAGCAGTAAGCATCCATGAGGGAACTTCATATCCTGTGTCACCTTTTTACTGGGTTAAACCCTATACCCCAGAGACTAGACTGCCTTTAAAAATATTCTATAACTAATTGTCTATATTCTGCCCATGAGCCTGTAATGTATATGTTACCAGACACTTTCCTTATGTATTTCTGACAACTGTTACACTATGAAAATCTTGCTACATATGTTTTGAGAGAGTTGGTAATGCCCTGTCATTGATAAAATACATTATTATTGCGTTAATCAAAACTTTTACTTCTCAGGAATATTTCTACTTCAACCATGGTCCCACAGATGCATACCAGGTAAACTCTACCTAACAATTCTACACCAGAGTACAGTCTAATAATCAATGACTAATAGAAAAAAAAAACTAATGTTCTATACTAACAATCCTTTCTTAAATAACTCAATTCTACAACTTTTAACTACATCTTGTCATAATAACTATAAGTTTTTATTTTAGTGCTGTATTTTACCATAGATGAGAGATATTCTAAAATCCTATAAAACTCATCTGCAAGATGGCCAAACTTGTTCTCAGGTTGCCATCAATAGACTATTTGGTATTAATTTTAAAATTATTATTCATTGCCCAGAGAAATATGCACATGCTGTTTTTATTAAACAAAAGAAGGGGAGATGTTGGAGCCACAAGTATTATACAAGGAATGCACACGTGACAGACCTAAAGACTGTTTCACGGGAATATACTGTCCATATGGAGAACCTGATTGCAAAGCTTTGGGAACACTTGTGTTTTGGATAGTCACTGTCACCTCTGTAGAAATCTTGTGAAATCATGGCATTCCTCCCCTTCAAAAGGTTATTCACACCAAAGTACCCAAGCAGTATATGGGTACCAAATTACCTTCTCTCATTCACACGTCACGGGTCCTTTGAGCAATAACATTCACTCTGTGTTTAGTAGTCAAGTCTACATTAAATTATTATCCCAAAATTTCCTTTGCTAATAGACCATGTAGAGATTCCAAAAAGATAGTAAATTTGCATGTCCACCTTTGCTGGCAAACAGGTCTGGGTGTCATCAAAGCTGATGATCACAATAGAGATTGGGGTGAAGCGAGTGGATGAATCAAGGGCTTATGGATGTCTACTGGTCCTATCTTATGCTTTGAAATATCAGGTGTTTTCCCTTGGTTAGTGGCCCGTCTTGTGTGGTGTCACTTTCTGCTGCTTTGTCAGGTCCTTCCAATCTGTATTTTTATGATTCAATAGTGCATGTAGAGATGACTGTTAATGTCTGTGTGGGTTATATAGGCTGGAAACCTTATGGGAGGTGGAAACAGCAAGCAAAGAACTATGAACAGCATGGGTAGTAGAGAGGCATAGAAAGAATAAACAGGACATGGTAAAGGATGTCTGTGAGTTAATTTATTTATTTTTTGTGCTCCGATACTATTAGTCAGATTTCCCACTGCTATATCAAATCTTTCTGAATGCTGAATGATTTAGTGGGGTTTATCCCCCAAATAAACCTTGATTGGAGGTACCTAAGCTCTAAGTGATCATATCTGGTTCTTGATGCCTCTCTGCCACTCTGGTCATTGGTAGTGTAAGTCTGGAGGCCCTAGAAAAAGATGGATTGTTTTTGCTGGGCTGTGGGCAGATATTTAATGATTTTTCCTGCTATCTAGGAGGATAAAACATAAGTAGTAAATATCATGAACTAAAGACATCTATAAATTGAGGTAAAGTTGAGTATGAAGATTTAGGGATCTTTCATTGCAAGGTTACTTTAGGCCAATCTATTCTCTTATCTGTAAATGAGGTAAAACCAGAGTATACTTATTTTCTATCTATTTGAGTGACTATCAATCAACAGTCTTATGAATGTAGTTTTGTAGTATTTCTATGCCCTTGAATATCTATGAATGGCTTTCATGAAGTACTTTTGCCTGGACACTTAATGCTGGCCAAATGACTGCCAATAAAGATAATCACAGGAAGTCAGAGTTCTATCTTTACATTGAAAAAAAGAATGGAGATTTGGTAGGGTTTTTTTTTTACTGTTTTTGCACGTAATTAGGGGAAATTGTGTCCCAAAAGTGATCAAATAGTGCTAAACTGTGGGAGATATATTCCAAATAGGTAACAGATGTGAGTAAGCTATGGGAGAATTCTGTAACCAGGACACATCCAGTTCATTTGAAAGGCAATTATGCCAATATGCCTTATGTCTTGATTTAATCCTTCACAAAGGAATTATGGATTCTTGTGGGTCAGTCTCATGAAATGATGACTGTATAATTATTGCATAATTCTGTGGCTCATAGTAGGGGAATGATTCTGTAATTTCCCAGCATGTATTAATTCATGTCATGTGAATGAAGACATACCAGATTACTGAGTATACAATTCGGGGTTTTTTCTTGAGCAAATGAATATTTAAGAAAGGTTACTTCTTTTTCTTTGCAAATAGGTACTGTGGAATACTCCTATACACTATGACAATGTCTTGCTGTCATTGTTAGCAAAAAGGTATAAAAAAGAAAAGCAACCTGAAGAGTTTGGAAAGATCACAGGCAGAGTCAGAAAAGTCACAAATCAATTGCAGATATATCAGGAGATGAATGTAGTGGTGTTTGTTTATAGAAAGAACAAGTAGGGCATCTCTTTATAATCTGCCAAGCTTGTTCACTTGTAATAGGAAACATTTTCCTTAAACCTTTGCTATTGACATGATGTTTTTTGTAAAATTCTGAAGCCTGCAGATGACTTCCAATCAATAACTAATCAATTTCTGTATTACCTCATGCTGGAGGACCTGACATGTACTAAGGAGGGGGCTCCTTGTTGGATTTTAGCCACTTTGCCCTGAAATAATCACACAGAAAGTATTTTTATTAAATCAGTGCTTGGCCCATTATCTCTAGCTTATTGTCTAACTCTTACATATTAATTTAACCCATTTTTATGAATTTGTGTATTGCCACTTGAAAGTGGCTTACCAGCTAAAGTTCCCAGCATTTGTGTATGGCAGCTCCATTGCTTCTCTTTAATTCTGTCCTTCTTTCTCCCAGCATACAGCCCAGCTTTCCCCACCTAGTTCTGTTCTTCCCTGCCATAGGTTCAAAGAAGTTCTTCATTCATTACCCAATAAAAGCAACACACAGACAGAAGGACCTAGTACACCATTTTTGCTTTTCTGTTTAATCAAAAAGGAAGGCTTTAACATTGTAAAATTGTATATAACAAAACCGTTATCAAGCAATAACTACAGTTACAATATTTATATCTACTTTATTTTTTGTCATAAGTAAGGAAAATTATAACTATAAATTTTTTAATTCTATCAAAGACTCCAGAAGGATATAATATTACCTAAGTAAACAGGAAGCGCATTGTAAGCAACTTCCAAAATTCTAGAATTTACAGAGACATCTCACTGCCTGTACAGTCACCCAAAGTTTTTTTGTACCATGGGGGCCATCCATCTTCACCCTACAGGCCCGCAATATCCAGCAGACCTTTTTACAAAGTGGGAAATTTCAAAGACATTTCCACTTATACTGGCAGCTTGTCCGTCACATTTGTGTGTGTGTGTGTGTGCATGTGTGTATTCTGCGGAATGTCTGGCAGACTCTTTTATAAAGCAGAAACCCTGAAGGATCGTCTCACCCTTTGGCAAGTTTAGCAGTCATTTGTCTGTGGGTCCTACATGTCCAGCTTATCAAGCAGTTCAGGCAAGAGCAGTTTCTTGCCAAATGGTCAACTAATCCCATATGGAGACTCTTTAATGCCCATCATCCTCTTGAAGTACCTTGGTATTGCTAGGAACAGAAATGTTTTACTGTTATGAAAAGTCTTAAGTTCTTAAACATTTCAAGTGTCATATTCTGAATATTTCTGAAAGATTTGAAGAATATTTATCTAACTGAATTATATCTCTAAACATCCAGAAAATCTAACATGACTACAAGCTTGACTATTATAGGTGATTATCTATTACTCTATATTTTAATAATACATTACATTTTTTTAAAGTAAATTTTATTAAATTATAAAAGTTTCCATTTCCGCCCCTCTTCCCAACACCCTCCCACTTCCCCCACTCCCTCTCCTCCTCCCTCTTCGTCCCTTAGGGCAGTCAGGGTTTCCTGCCCTGTGGGAAGTTCAAGTTCCTCCCCCCTCCCTCCAGGTCCAGGAAGGTGAGTATCCAAACAGACTGGATCCCCAAAATCCAGTATATGCAGAGGAAACAAGTCCCAGTATCATAGTCAATGGCTTTTCAGAAAGACTTCGGGCCAGCCACATTCAGAGAATCCAGCCAAATTCCGAGAATCTGGTTAGATCACGTCCTCGTTCAGTCCCAGTCCAACTGGCCTTGGTAAACTCTCATTAGATCCGTCCCCTTGTATCAGTGGGTGATAGCATCCCTCGCAGTCCTGATTTCCTTTTTCATGTTCTTCCTCCTTCTGCTCCTCATTTGGACCTTGGGGGGCTCAGTCCAGTGCTCCAATGTGGGTCTCCATCTGTATCGCTGTCCTTCGCCAGATGAAGGATCTATGGTGATAAGCAAAATATTCATCAGTATGGTTATGGGCCAAGGCCAGTTCAGGCACCCTCTCCTCTGTCCAGAGAACAATCTGGAGGATCTCACCTTGGACCTGGGATCCCATATATAATCAAGTCTCCTGTAAACCCTAAAATGACTCCCTTATTTGAAATATATTCTTCCCATATTCATCCTTCCTCCCTCCCCCCCATCCCAGGCCACCAAGCTTTCCCCATTCCTCCCCTACTCCCTTCTCTCTAACCCTCTCCCCTTCCAACAACCCTCCCAACCCCCCCATGCACCCGAGGTTACCTGGGACTCTTGTCTATTTCCTACCTCCTGGCGGATAGCTAAATAATCTTCATCAGGTTCATCTTCTTATTTAGCTTCTCTAGGATCACGAATAATAGGCTCAAAGACCTTTAATTATGGTTAGAATCCTCTTATGAGTGAATACATACCGTGTTCCTCTTTTTGGGTCTGGTTTACCTCACTCAGTAAAGCGTTTTCTATTTCCATCCATTTGCTTGCAAAATTCAAGATGTCATTGTTTTTTACCACGGAGTAAAACTCTAATGTGTATATGTTCCACACCTTTTTTAACCATTCTTCTATTGAGGGACACCTAGGCTGTTTCCAGGTTCTGGCTATTACAAATAGTGCTGCTATGAACATAGTAGAACAAATGCTTTTGTAGTATGTTAGGGAATCTCTAGGGTATATTCCCAAGAGTGGAATTGCTGGGTCCTAAGGGAGGTTGACTCCCAGTTTCCTGAGAATCCGCCACACTGATTTCCACAGTGGCTGCACAAGTTTGCATTCCCACCAACAATGGATGAGTGTTCCCCTCTCCCCACATCCTCTCCAGCATAGGCTATCTTTGGTGTTTTTGACTTTAGCTATTCTGACAGGTGTAAGATGGTATCTCAAAGTGGTTTTGATTTGCATTTCCCTGATCGCTAAGGAGGTTGAGCATGACCTTAAGTGTCTTCTGGCCATTCGAAGTTCATCTGTTGTGAATTCTCTGTTCAGTTCAGTACCCCATTTTTTAATTGGGTTAATTAGAGTTTTAGTGTCTAGTTTCTTGAGTTCTTTGTATATTTTGGAGATCAGACCTTTGTCTGATGAGGGGTTGGTGAAGATCTTCTCCCAGTCAGAAGGCAGCCTTTTTGTCTTACTGACAGTGTCCTTTGCTTTACAGAAGCTTCTCAGTTTCAGTAGATCCCATTTTTTCATTGTTTCTCTTATTGTCTGTGCTACTGGGGTCCTACTTAGGAAGAGGCCTCCTGTGCCTATATCTTGTAGACTACTTCCCACTTTCTCTTCTATCAGGTTCAAAGTGGATTGATTAATGTTGATGTCTTTAACCCATTTGGACTTGATTTTTGTGCATGGTGATAGATATGAATCTACTTTCATCCTTCTACAGGTTGACATCCAGTTATGCCAGCACCATTTGTTAAAGATGCTTTCCTTCTTCCATTGTATACCTTTAGCTCCCTTGTCGAAAATTAGGTGTTCATAAGTTTGTGGGTTAATATCTGGGTCTTCTATTTGATTCCATAGGTCGACTTCTCTGTTCTTATGCCAATACCAAGCTGTTTTCAATACTGTAGCTCTGTAATAGAGTTTGAAGTCAGGGATGGTAATGCCTCCAGAAGTTCTTTTATTGTATAAGATTGTTTTGGCTATCCTAGGTTTATTGTTTTGCCATATAAACTTGATTATTGTTCTCTCAAGGTCTGTGAAGAAGTTTGATGGGATTTTGATGGGGATTGCATTGAATCTATAGATTGCTTTTGGTAGAATTGCCATTTTTACTATGTTGATTCTCCCAATCCAAGAGCAGGGGAGGTCTTTCCATTTTCTGGTATTCTCCTCAATTTCTTTCTTCAAAGACTTAAAGTTCTTGTCAAATAGGTCTTTCACTTCCTTGGTTAGAGTAACCCCAAGATATTTTATGCTATTTGTGGCTATCATGAAAGGTGGTGTTTCTCTGATTTCCCTCTCTGCTTCTTTATCCTTTGTGTATAGGAGGGCCACTGATTTTTTGGAGTTGATCTTGTATCCTGCCACGTTCCTAAAGGTGTTTATCAGCTGTAGGAGTTCTTTGGTAGAGTTTTTGGGGTCACTTATGTATACTATCATATCGTCGCAAATAACGAAAGTTTAGCTTCATCCTTTCCAATACGAATCCCCTTGATCTCCTTATGTTGTCTTATTGCTATTGCTAGAACTTCAAGCACTATATTGAAGAGGTATGGAGAGAGTGGACAGCCTTGTCGCATTCCTGATTTTAGTTTAAAGGCTTTGAGTTTCTCTCCATTCAGTTTGATGTTAGCTGTCGGCTTGCTGTATATTGCTTTTATTATATTTAGGTATGATCCTTGTATCCCCAGTCTCTCCAACACCTTTATCATAAATGGGTGTTGAATTTTGTCAAATGCTTTTTCAGCATCTAGTGAGATGATCATATGGTTTTTTTCTTTCAGTTTATTTATATGATGGATTACATTGATAGATTTGTGTATGTTGAACCAGCCCTGCATCTCTGGGATGAAGCCGACTTGATCATAATGGATAATTTTTCTAATGTGTTCTTGGATTCGGTTTGCCAGTATTTTATTGAGAATTTTCGCGTCGATGTTAATGAGTGAGATTGGCCTGTAATTCTCTTTCCTGGTTGTGTCTTTGTGTGGTTTTGGTATTATGGTAACTGTAGCTTCATAAAAGGAGTTAGGCAATGACTCTTCTGTTTCTATTGTGAAATACATTTAGGAGTATAGGTATTAGCTCTTCCTGGAAGTTCTGGTAGAATTCTGCATTGAAACCATCTGGTCCTGGGCTTTTTTTTGGTAGGGAGATTTTTGATAACAACTTCTAATTCTTCGCGACTAACAGGTCTATTTAGATTGTTCACCTGTTCTTGGTTAAACTTTGGTATATGGTACTTATCTAAAAAAATGTCCATTTCTTTTACATTTTCCAACTTTGTGGCATATAAACTTTCATAGTAAGATCTAATGATTCTCTGAATTTCCTCTGTGTCTGTGGTTATGTCCCCCTTCTCATTTCTGATCTTATTAATTTGCATGTTCTCTCTCTGCCGTTTGATTAATTTGGATAGGGGTTGTCAATCTTGTTGATTTTCTCCAAGAACCAGCTTTTTGCTTCATTGATTCTTTGGATTGTTTTCTGTGTTTCTATTTTGTTGATTTCAGCCCTCAGTTTGATTATTTCCAGTCTTCTAGACCTCCTGGGTGAATCAGCTTCTTTTTTTTCTAGATCTTTCAAGTGTGCTGTTAAGTCTCCAATGTGTGCTTTCTCCGTTTTCCTTAATTGGGCACTTAGTGCTGTGAACTTTCCTCTTAGCACTGCTTTTATAGTGTCCAATAGGTTTGAGTATGTTGTGTCTTTGTTTTCATTAAATTCAAGGAAGACTTTAATTTCTTTCTTTATTTCTTCCTTGACCCAGGGGTGATTTAGTAGTTGACTGTTCAACTTCCATGAGTTTGTTGGCTTCATGGGGGAAGCATTGTTGTTGAATTCTAATTTTAGTCCATGGTGATCTGACAAGACACAGGTGGTTAATAATATTTTTTGTATCTGTGGAAGTTTGCTTTGTTACCGAGTATGTGGTCAATTTTCGAGAAGGTTCCATGAGCTGCAGAGAAAAAGGTATATTCTTTCCTATTTGGGTGGAGTGTTCTATAGATGTCTGTTAAGTCCATTTGATTCAATACCTCCAATAAATCTCTTAATTCTCTGTTTGGTTTCTGTGTGATTGACCTGTCCATTGGTGAGAGAGGAGTGTTGAAGTCTCCTACTATTAGTGTGTGTGGTTTGATGACTGCCTTGAGTTCTAGAAGAGTTTCTTTTACATATGTGGGTGCCTTTATATTAGGAGCATAGATATTCAGGATTGAGACTTCCTCCTGATGAATTGTTCCAGTTATGAGTATGAAATGTCCATCTCCATTTCTTCTGATTGATTTTAGTTTGAAGTCGATTTTGTTAGATATTAGAATGGCCACACCCGCTTGTTTCTTAGGTCCATTTGCTTGGAAAACCTTTTCCCAACCCTTTACTCTGAGTAGGTGTCTGTCTTTGTGGTTGAGGTGTGTTTCTTGTAAACAGCAGAATGTTGGATCCTGTTTTCGTATCCAATCTCTAAGTCTGTGCCTCTTTATAGGTGAATTGAGTCCATTGATATTAAGTGATATTAATGACCAGTGGTTGTTGACTCCGGTCATTTTTTTTTTTTAGGTAGTAGAGTGTATGTGTTTTCCTTCTTTGATTTGTGCTTGTGAATGGTCGCTAGATGTTCGAGTTATTGTAGGCCGTGTTGGGAATGTTGGATTCCTTCAGTAGTGATTTTCCTTCTAATATTCTCTGTAAGGCTGGATTAGTAGCTACGTATTGTTTAAATTTGTTTTTATCCTGGAATATTTTGTTTTTTCAGTTGATAGTGAACGATCGCTTGGCTGGGTATAGTAGTCTGGGTTTGCATCCATGGTCTCTTAGTTTCTGCAGTACCTCTATCCGGGATCTTCTGGCTTTCATGGTTTCCGTAGAGAAGTCTGGTATAAGCCTGATAGGTTTACATTTATAAGTTACTTGACCTTTTTCCTTTGCAGCTCTTAAAATTTTTTCTTTAATCTGTATGTTTTGTGTTTTGATTATTATATGACGAGGGGATTTTTTTTTTTGATCCAGTCTATTCGGTGTTCTGTATGCTTCTTGAACCTTCATAGGAATATCGTTCTTTAGGTTGGGAAAGTTTTCTTCTATAATTTTGTTGAATATATTTTCTAGGCCTTTGATCTGCAGTTCTTCTCCTTCTTCAATCCCTATTATTCTTAGATTTGGTTTTTTTATTGTGTCCCAGATTTCCTGAATGTTTTGTGAAGAGAATTTGTTGGATTTGCCATTTTCTTTGACCAGAGCATTTATTTTCTCTATGGTATTTTCAGAATCTGAGATTCTTTGTTCTATCTCTTGTATTCTATTGGTTATACTTGATTCTGTACTCTCCGTTCATTTACCTAGGTTTTCCATATCCAGCCGGTTCTCGTTTTGTGTTTTCTTCATTGCCTCCATTTCAGTTTTCAATTCTTGGACTGTTTCCTTTACTTGTTTGATTGTTTTTTCTTGGTTTCTCAGGGTCTCATTCACGGATTTACTTATTTCTTCAAACTTTTTGTTATATTTCTCATCTATTTCTATACTCATTTCTTCAAACTTTTTGTTATATTTCTCATCCAATTCTTTAAGGGAGTTATTCATATCCTGTTTAAGGGACTCTATTGCTTTCATAATGGCACTTTTTTCCACTTCTTCTGGGTTAAGGTGTTCAAGTCCTTCTATTGTAGGGTCCTTGGGATCTGGTGTTTTCATGTTGTTTTTCAGATTGTTGGATGAGGTCTTGCCTTGGCGTCTGCCCATCTCTTACTTCAAATGTTCTCTATTGGAACTTCTGTTACCGGGTCAGGTTCCCTTCTTGGGCAGGGACTTCACTGACAGAATGCCCACCTTTCCTCAGGCAGGCTATTGAAGCACAGGCACTCCCTCTTTCCGGGATGTGCTTACAATGCAGGCCCAGCTCGCAAGGCAGCTGAGCTGGGGAAATTTTATGGCCCGAGGGGGAAGGGAGAAATATAGGAATTCGTACCTGGATGGGAGCTGGGATGGCAGGCGGGAGGGGGTAGCCAGCACTGCAGGGCGACCTGGGTGTCTATGGGGTCGGGGAACGCCAAAGCTCCTCCTCACCGGGACCCTGCCCCAGCCTGAAGGAAACTCACCCCTCTGATGGCCATCTGCTAGAAGTCAGGGCCCCTGCTGGTCAGGAATGTGGCTGAGCTGGCACCTGGTCCACCTGTCCTCAGGGAGGCCTTTAAGACCCAGGAACTGCCTCCAGCCGGGATGCGCCTACTGCCCAGGCCCAGCTCGCAAGACAGCTGAGCTGGGGAAATTTTATGGCCCCAGGGGGAAGGGAGAAATATAGGAATTCGTACCTGGATGGGAGCTGGGATGGCAGGTGGGAGGGGGTAGCCAGCACTGCAGGGCGACCTGGACGTCTATGGGGTCGGGGAACGCCCAAGCTCCTCCTCACCGGGACCCTGTCCCGGCCCGAAGGAAACTCACCCCTCCGATGGCCCTCTACTAGAAGTCCAATACATTACATTTTTAAATTAGCTACACAAATATGATACCATAATCAAGATCAGAAATATATATATATACATATATATATATAACAATATTGACCTTAAATTTTTATCAATAAACCAAGATCCATATAAATGCAAATTATTTATATCTGTATCATGTTCCCCTTTAAATGTAAACAAACATTTATAAACAATATCTGTGAATCTGGGCATAGTTTTTTCTATTCTGTTTTTTGTTAATTCAGGGAACTGTTCACCAGGTCTTTTGTGGTGTATACTGTGTGCTAGGTTTATCTCAGTCAGTAGTTGGAGGAAGTGATTTTGGGGGGATGTTTACAGCAACCTTTTAGGGAGATGGGGTCTATTAAACCATGATAATCTGAAAGTAATCCACAGGTTCTCATCCTCTGTGAAAACAAAAGAAGAATGTCTTTTTTAAAGCAACATATTCATAGACTCAAATTTTAAAGTCAAGAAAACTTTATGTTGGTTTATCTTAGCTGCCTGTACAATGAAGTGACTCCCTGTACTTAGCTCCTTTATAGTCAAAAAATTTAAAGAAAACTCAAAAATATACAAAGTTCAGACTTTGTGTATAGTTCAGTTTTCTGTTGTCTATTTTTTACTCCTTTTAATTTATGACTATCTGTACCCTGTCTCTTTAAAGGCTTTACATTTTTAAAGTCACTAACTTTTTAAATGACTTTTTATACTCTAGCTTTCCCCACTTAGTTCTGTTTTTCCCTGCCATAGGCATCAGTTCTTTATTCATTAACCAATAAAAGCAACACACAGACCTCCCACACCACTGGTAGACCCATATGGGAGCAGACGTGTGTTATGTATTTGGACAAAGCCTATTCCTGATTATGTCTTATAAATGAATGAATAATGGAGTCAGTTCTGTATTAGATGGTATAAATTCAGTGGTTTTAAAATGCAAGAAATCTCTTTCTACATATTGTGAATCAGTAGCTATATTCAGAGATTTTTTTAAAATCCCTTAGTACCATAAGAATAACATATAACTCAGCCTTTCAGAAAGAATTATAAGGGCTTTGTTGCACTTTATTTAATTCTTCTGATTTATAACCTACTTTTTCTGATTCATTTGCATTAGTATAAAAGGTACAGGCTAAAGTTATTGGTGCATCATGTACAATTTAAAGAAAAATCTAAGTAGCTCTCTTTATAAGGTTAATTATATCATCTTTGGAATAATTGTTGTTCAATTCTCCCCAAAATTTAACAAAAGTCCTTTGCTATGGTTCATTGCCTTCCCATAATTTTTCAACTGCATCAGTGGTAAAAGGCACTATAATCATTGTTGTGTCTATACCTGCTAATTGATGAAGTCTCAATTTTCCTTTTATAATTCAGAAATCTTTTCTACAAAAGTTTTTAATTTTTTCCTTTGTTTTCATGGTAAAAAGATCCATTCTATGACAATATCTTCCCTCTGCATTAAAATTTTTATAGGAGAAATTCTGAAAGGCAATATTACTAGAATATAATTAAAATGTGGATTCACCCTATCCATATGTGCCTCCTAAAATTTCTTCTCAATGATCATGAATTCTTTTTCCACTTCAGCTGCTAATTCTTTCTTTCTTTTTGTTTTGTTTCATCTAGACAGGGTTTCTCTGTAGCTTTGAAGCCTGTCCTGGAACTAGTTCTTGTAGATCAGGCTGTCTTCAAACTCAAAAAGATCCGCCTGCCTCTGCCTCCCAAGTGCTGAGATTTATAGTGTGTGCCACCACCACCCAGATCTAAATTTTCATTTTCAAAAGTCAAAGATTTAATAAGTATACATGTAGCTTCTGGGTCTGTACTCCTTAGTAAATCTTTGTAAAACGTCACTAAAGGGTTCTGGCAGTGTTTAACCCTAATATATAATTCAATTCTCTTTTCTCATTCCTGAGTTGTGTACCAAGTATTTAAAGCTGCTGTGCTACACTGGGACAAATTCGGTGTGTTTTAGACAGCCTGGTCCTAAGATTCAGAATAATGTCCCTCACCAAGAATTTGATGTTGTGAAGTTACAAATCCTTCTTCTCTTCCCTGTTGTTCTAAAATTTTAACCTCTTCTCTCTATTAACACTTCAGAAGCAGCTCAGGTCCATTTTCTAGGACCACTGAGATTAATTGAAGCCACCTGTGTGAGATGGCTTTATTGCCTTAAGCCCATGTTTTCATAATTTTCCTTACAAAAGATTAATTCAGTCCATGAACCAGCATTTCTTGTGTAATGTCGTTTAGATCACTCATACATATAGGTTCTCATGTTTATTCTTTGACTACTTTAGCGTAATTGTTGCCAGATGGTCTTTCTGATAAGATCACTGTAAAGGAAGTTATAATTCTGGAAAAGTCGTCCCAGAGTCTGACATGTACTGATTCCTGTCTTTGTACTTCCTGTCCCTGCTCATCAGTTTCAATAAATACCTCATTTTTTTCAAATCTTTTAACCACTGCCTTTTGTAAAGTCTGGATCTCCTGCTCAGTGTTCTGTTCTAATGGCTCACTGAGAATTCCAACATACATAATTTTTCCAGGAAAGATAACATCTCATCCTTGAACATAACTTTGAAGATGGATTACATTGACAGATTTTCATATGTTGAACCATCCCTGATCATGGTTGATGGTCTTTCTCATGTGTTCTTGGATTCAGTTTGCCAGTATTTTGTTGAGTATTTTTGCATCAACATTCATGAGTGAATTTAGTATGTAATTCTCTTTCTTAGTAATATTTTTGTGTTATTGGGAATTAGGGTAATTGTAGTCTCATAAAAGGTGTTTGGTGATGTTCCTTCTGTTTCTATTGTGTGGAACAGTTTTAGGGGCTTGGTATTAGTTTTACTTTGAATATCTTGTAGAATTCTGCACTAAAAGCATCTGGCCCTGGGCTTTTTTTGATTGGGAGACTTTTGATGACTATTTCTATTTCTTTAGCAGTTATAATCTATCTAATTTGCTTACCTGGTCATGATTTAATTTTGGTAAGTTATATTTATCCAGAAAATTGTTCATTTCCTTTAAGCTTTCCAATGTTGTGGAGTACAAGATTTTGAAATATAACCTAATAATTCTCTGAATTTCTTCCATGTCTGCTGTTTTGCCCCCTTTTAAATTTCTGATTTGTTAATTTGAATATTCTCTCTCTCTCTCTCTTTTTTTTTTTTTTTGGTTAATTTTCAGCTGTTCTGTAACTCACTAGTCTGGGATTTTCCTGGCTTCTTTATATAGGCCTTTACAGCTATGAATTTTTTTCTTAATAGTGCTTTCATTATGTCTCATAATCAATCACTCATCATTGAAATTCCTTACTATAAATGGACACAACTCATCTATAAAAAGACACAGGCTTACAGATTGGACATGAAAATAGAATCCATCTTTCTGCTGCATATTAGAAGCATACCTCAACCTCAAAGACTGGTATTGCCTCAGAGAAAATGGTTGTGAAAATTTTTTCAAATAATTGGACCTAAGAAACAAGCTGGTGTAGCAATCTTAATATGTAATGAAATAGACTTCAAACTAAAATCAATCTAAAGGGACAAAAAAAGTACACTTTATACTACTCAGAGGAAACATATATCAAAAGGAAATCTCAATACAGAACATCTATGCCCCAAATACAAGGGCACCCTCGTATATAAAAGAAACATTGCTAAAGCTTAAATCACAAATAAATCCCACACACTAATAATGAGATACTTTAACGCCAATCGCACACACTGGACAGGTCTCTCAGACAGAAAATTACCAGAAAAATAAGGGAACCAAGAGATGTTATGACTTAAATGAACTTAACAAACATCTATAGAACCTTCTATCGAAACATAAAGAATATACCTTCTTCTCAGCACCTCGTGGATCCCTCTCAAAAATTGACAAACCAACCTCAACAGATGAAAGAAATTGGAATAACCCTAGGTATCTTATCAGATCACCATGGTTTGTATTAGAATTCAACGGCAACACTAATTAAACAAAGTCCATAAACATATGGAAATTAAACAGTGGTCAACTGAATCATCAATGGGTCAGGGAAAATATAAATTAATAAATTAAAGATTTTTCAAAATTCAATGAAAATGACTCTGCAACATCCCCAAATTTAAGAAAGGTTCTTATGAGCTTCAAGTGGTCAGTTTAGATCCTCCAACATCATCACAGGTAAAGTAAACTTAGATATGAATTATTTATCTACAGTTTCTTTTCCCACCTGTGTAATTTATTTTTTACAGGGGAAAGGAACTTTCCCTGTCTCCCTGGCCTGAATTGTCTTTCTCTCCTCTCCCAAAATTTCAAGTATGCACCTAAGAAATAAAGTTTCTTATCTAAGATTCCTTAACTTCATATTTTTCCATTAACATATATTTATTCCACCAATTTTATAATCATTTGTGGTGTTAGTATTTGCTCTTGCTCTGCCCAGGCAGTTTCCTTGCCACAGTTGTGCACCTTGCCCTCCAACACTCCCTGCAGGAGGCCCTTTTGCATTGTCCTGACACAGACTGCCCCATAGCAGCCTGCAGGTTTCACAGAGTCTGAGACAGCCTGTTTTTTCCTGGTCTTCATGGGTTTTCACTATGTTCCAGCCTTCAAGACAAGAACTACAACTTTGCTCCTTATCATCAGGCAGCAACCACGCGAGAACTTCACATCCTATGCCACCTTTTACTATGTTGAACTCTGTAGCCCAGAGACTGGACTGCTTTAAAAAATATTCTGTCACTAATTGTACAGACTGTCCCCTTAAGCCTGTAATGTATATGATATCAGAGAATCTCATTATGTATCTCTGACAGTTGTTCTGCTACAAAAATCTTGTTATGTATGTTTGAAGACAGTGGGTACTGCCTTCTCATAGATAAAATGGTTTATTGTTGCCTTTATTGGTCTATTTCAACTGCAGCTTTGGTCCTCTAGATGCACACTACTAACCAGGTAACCTCTACCTAACATTTTCCATCAAAATACAGTTTTTTAATCAAAGACTAATAGATGAGACTAATATTCTCAACTAACAGTCCCTTATTTTAATAACTCAAACGTACAACTTTTAGACCCACATTGTGTCACACTAACTATAAATTAGTTGAGAATTTCTTTAAATAGAGCTAACTCTGCCTCTCCTGCCCAGTGCTGGGTAAACACTCCTGCAACTCCTTCCTGGCTGGGCTTTGATTGGTAATTAAGAAGGAAAACAGACCAATTCATGAGTGTCTTCCATGTTCTACTTGGTGGATCTGGGTTACCTCACTCAGATGTTTTTTTCTAGTTCCATCCATTTGCATGCAAATTTCAAGATGACATTGTTGTTTTCTTTTTATCCACTGATTAGTGTTCCATTGTGTCAATGGACCTCATTTTCTTTATCCATTCTTCAGTTTAGGGGCATTGAAGCTGTTTCCACCTTCTGTCTCTAAAGATAATGCTGGTATGAACATAGTTGAGCAAATTCCCTTTTGGTATGATTGAGCATCCTTTGGTATATGCGCAAGAGTGGTATTAATGGATCTTGAGGTTGATTGATTCCCAGTTTTATTGAGAAACTGACATACAGATTTACAAAGTGACTGTAAAAGTTGATACTCCCACAGGCAATGGAGGAGTGTTCTCCCTACTATACATCCTCTCCAGTATTCAGAAAATTTACTATATTATTATGACTTCCTTGAAGTTTTGTTGGTATGGGTTCTGTCTGTGGAGAGACAGTTTTAGTTTTCTCTTCTTGATTTTAGAGGCTTGTTTTCCATTGTTTCTATGCATTTTTTTGTATTTTCCAGTTGTTGCTATCTTCATGCTTGTGTTTCGGCTATGTAAGTGATTGATAGGGTCAGTACACTGGTTTTGGGTTTTTCAAACTTTCTCATATATTATTGAATATTTGTCTTAATTAGCATCACCTGTCAATATGATGTAGCCTAGAATCATCTGAGGGAACATCATTTGAGGGCATTCCCACTCAAAATCACTAATTACTATGCCTGTGAGAAATTGTGTTGATTGATTACTGATGTAGGAAGGCTCCTCCACTGAGTGCCAATACTCATAAGCAAGTTGGGCTGGACTGGATAAGAGATATAGCTGAGCCTGAGGCAGTGACCAAGTGAGAGAGAAAGCTAATAAAAACATTTCCCCACGGTTATTTTTACTTCAGCTACTAATTTTAGTTTCTATCCTAAGCTTCCACAATGATGGATTGTGATGACAGTATCAGTCAAATAAACCCCGATATGCTTTTGGTTAGAATTCAATAACTCTCCGTAACTAGCAAGTTATAACAAAATCTGGTAGATCAGACTGATGTTATTACTGCAAAGGACCTGGGATTGATGACTTTTGAAGGACTGTTGGAGATATTAGGACTTTAGCTGGCAAAATTCATAGAAAATTATACAGAGGGCAACACCAGTTATTCTTATGGAACTGGGAAGATGGGAGGGTTGGAAGTAATGCAGACTGCGAAGGTTGAACTCATTGGAGTTCAGTGGAAAAAGAGTTCATGAAAAATTAAGCTAGAGGCCATTGTATTATAATTTTGCCCTGGATAATTCTGACTTTCTCCATTACCTGAGAATGGTAAACAGGAAAGTTTAAAGGGCTATACCTCCCACAGTCAGCATCCAGAGTCAGCCAATGGAAATACCTACAGGCTAATTGACCCGTGAGCCAAGGAGCCTATAATGCATAAATCTATGGCTTTTAACAGAGGAGACCATTCAGAATTCTTTTAATTGTGTGATTACAAGAGTTAAAATAATAAAGCAAGTATAGTAAAAATCAGTATTACTGTATCCAGTTAAGCTTATAAATGTGATAGTCTCGAAGCCTCTGCAATGGTGGACACCTGAGAACCTGAGCTAAATTTGCCAGCTGGTCATAGTCTGTTAAGGGACATAGTCTGTAGCTATCATGCAATCTTCTGGCATGAGAAAAATATGTCAATTTAGTTGTCATTTGGTTCTTGAGTTGCTCTCATGGCTGTCAGAAGTGCTTGTGACTGCTGATATCAGCCTGAAGTCACAGAACAAACATCATCTTTGGTTTCCTAAAATCTGTACTTATTAGTATTCTGGGTACCCTTCCATCTTTTGAACAGGAGAATCAGTCTACTCCATGTTGTGTAATGGGCTGTGCTAGCTAGCCATATCATGTCCAGGAGAATGAAGGCAATGTGGTTGTGGATTGCAGGAAAACAGCTGTGTCATCTATCTTATTTTTTTAACAGATGTTACAAGACAATATTTTGTCTTGAGTATCAGAGGGGACTTTGGATATTTTACCGGTGTTGAGAATGTTAAAGATTGTGAGGATCATGAAGTTGAACTAAAAGCATTTTCATTTCTTTTTGTTTATTCCCTTTATTCTTCTCTCATATGGTACATCCTGAACACAGCCTCAATCCTGCATCCTCTACCCAGTCCCCAACCTTACCCCTGTCCCGGATCCACAGTTCCTTTCTTTCACTTCAGATGATGTCAACTGAACATCATGACAAGATACCATAAGACTAGGCACAAACTTTCATATTCATTCAGGATTAGGCAACCCAAAGGAGGAAGAGGGTCCCAAGAGCAAGCAAAAGAGTCAGAAACAATCACACTCTTACTGTTTGGATTCCCACAAAAACACTAGGCTATAGAACCATACTGTGAAAGGGGAGGATAGGACTGAGATCCTTCAAGATGCATAATTGCTCTGTCAGACTCTGAGTCCTTATGATCCCTGCTTAGTTGATCCTGTGGGTTGTGTTCTTCTAGTGTCCTTGACACCTCTGTCTTTTATAAATCCCCATAGAAATTTCTTCATTTTTTAAAGTGCTTCAGCTAATGTTTGGGTGAATTTCTCTGCATCTGACACAATCATTTGTCAGAGGAAACCCCTCTGATGACACTTTTTCCCTGAAACAATCTATGTTTATATCAGAGTAGAGCTAGGAATTATTATATTGGCCCTTATTTTCTTTTTTGTTACTTGTATTTTGTTCTATCTAAATCTCTGAGCCATCAAAATTCTTGTTTCTTGCCATCCAGGCAGTCTTGATCATGGGTTGCCACTTTTCCCTTAGGCCTCAAATTAGTCCAGGCATTGGTTTGCCTGCACACTAACTTAAACCACCAATTCCCTGCTATATGTTCCAGACAGTGTGTCATATAAATTATGGCTGACTTTCTATTTCAGTCCCACTACTGAGAGTTAGATATCATTACAGAAGATGACTGGTGCAGGCTCCATAGCCTTATTTACTGGGAGTCCACACTAGGGTCACCATCATATTTTGCAGAAAATTTCTACTGCACTATGTTTCTTTTTTTTTACTTTTTTATTTTTTTATTAAAAATTTCCACCTCCTCCCCGTCCTTCTTTCCCTTCCCCTCCCCACCTCTCCTTCCCTTTCTAGTCCTAGGAGCAGTCAGGGTTCCCTGCCCCATGGGAAGTCCAAGGTCCTCCCCCCTCCATACACTCCTATAAAGGTGAGAATCTGAATGGTCTCCTCTGTTAATAGCCATAGATTTATGCATTATAGGCTCCTTGGCTCACGGGTCAATTAGCCTGTAGGTATTTCCATTGGCTGACTCTGGATGCTGACTGTGGGAGGTATAGCCCTTTAAACTTTCCTGGCTCCAAGGCACAGCATGGATCAGACTCAGCTGGCCATAGCATGTATGCATGTTTGCAGTAACCTATGCCAATTGTAAGGCAAACACCTTACCCCCTTCATTCTTTTCACCCAGTCAGAAGTGGGAGAGGCTGTGGCTTGGTGACCACAGCACTGCTGGTTGCAAGAGTGAAGGCAAACCTTATTTTGGTCTCTCCAAGATGGCAGCGGATACACTGCCAGTGCTGGGGTAGGACTATAATATTTAAAATCTCTAAAAAGCTCTGCCTTTGTTTCTGCTTCTTTTCAGCTCCTCTTGCTATCAAAATACATCTAAGCAACTGTACAGATATTTGAGTACTATTTCCTTGTGTCATGTTTACAAATATTTGCATTTTTACTTCCAATTTTATGTCCAGCTTTTCTTTCTTTTTTTATATCTACTACTAATTTCTGAGCACTCATTATTTACCTCTCTACCTGTGGTGCAATTTTCTTGTGGGATCCCTCACATGCTTCCTTGTACACCTGACCACACTTCTGTGTGTTTAGGGGTTCACTGATCAGCCCCACATTTAGGTGTCACTTGTTTGCTGACTGCACCATGTTGGGCTGCCATTTGTTGGCAAAGTTACCTTGCTTTCTAAAATGTTTTACAGCTGCTTCATGTCCAGCATTGTCATTCTCAAATGCTAGCTATTTTACTATTAATTGCTTTGCCTCTGCGTCTCCAATCAACCTGTTAGATGTCTGTGTCAGTCTGGAGACAAAGTCTTGAGATAATTTATTTGGTCCCTGTCTTATACTAGACAACTCTCTTTGGAAGATGGAAGTCCATTCCAGGCCTTCTTGGCAGCTGCATTAACATGGACATATGCTGTCATATCAAAGTCTAATTGCTGATCTCTCCCCGTGTAAGGTCCCTTGGTCCTCCACACTCTATGTCTGAAATTATAAGTGAACCACCTCTATTAAATGTTTCCATGGTCCTGGTGTTACTTCATTGCAATAAAGGCCTAAATAAAACAACAGTTGGTCCCAGGGACTAGAGTATTTCTCTGATAGGCCTGGCCATACTTTTGTTTGAAATAATATGGACTTTGAGAACTTGGGTTAGGAAAAGTGTAGTAGGCATACTAGTAAGAGTCTAAGAGACATGGCTTTGAAATGGTATGAAATAGTAGGAGATAGCTTATGGGGTTTCAGAGGAGAATTTTCATACGATTCCTAAAAATCATTGCTGTGATAGTTTGGTGAGGGAAGAGTCTGCATTTTGCAAATGAATCTCCCTAAGGCCAAAATGAAGAGTTTTGATTAATTTCATTGACAGAAGAAATCTCCAAAGAGCTTAGTCTAGGTTCTGTCATGTGGATATTAGTGGTAACTCTAATGGAGATATATTATGAAAGGAGCAAGAGAACAAAAGAATATTTGAGAAGAAAGGGGGCATGCGAAAGTGGAATGTAGCTAATCCTCTGTTCAAGGAGACAAGCAGATTAAGAAAAGGAATAAAGGGAAAGGATATCTGAGGAGCTGAGGACATACACCTTTAGTCCTAGGACTCACAGGCACTCACATCCCTATCTCTGTGAGTTCAAGGCCAGCCTGGTTTACTGAGAAAGTTTCCCCGATAGCCAAGCTTAGGCAGTGAAAGATAGAAAACTAGTGAAGTTGAAATTAAACAAGAAGCCATGTTCTGCAACAAGAGTCCTGGGCACCCACTTGCTCTGTTTCTTCTCTTAAATCAAGTGACATAATATTTTTCACCTTATTTTCTTCTTTTTCCAGTTATAATGCTCAGCCTTATCATTTTGTCCCAAGATACTTATTGAGCTCTACATTTTTCTCTGCTCCCCTCCCTGCCTCTCTTCTCCCCTTTCATCTCTCCCCAATGGGTCCCCATGCTTCCAATTTACTCAGGAGATCTTGTCTTTTCCTACTTTCTACTTTCCATGTAGATTATATCTATGTAAGTCTCTCTTAGTGTCCACATTGTTGTCTAAGTTTCTGGGATTGTGGTTTATAAACTGACTTTCTTTGCTTTATGTTTAAAAACCACCTATGAGTGAGTACATGTGATAATTGCATTTCTGTGTCTGGGTTACCTCACTCAAAATAATGTTTTGTAGCTACATCCATTTTCCTGCAAAATTCAAGCTGTGGTTATTTTTTTCTGCTGTGTAGTACTCCATTGTGTAAATGCATCACATTTTTCTTATCCATTCTTTGATCAAGGGGTATTTAGCTTGTTTCCAGGTTCTGGCTATGACAAACAAAGCTGCTATGATCATAGTTGAGCACATGTTCTTGTGGCACAATTGAGCATCCTTTGAATATATACCCAAAGTGGTACTACTGGGTCTTGAGAAAGGTTGTTTCCTAATTTTCTGATAAATCACCACACTGACATCCAAAGGGCTTGTACCAGCTTGCATTCCCACCAGTAATGCAGAAATGTTCCCTTTTCCCCACAACCTCTCCAGCATAAGTTGTCATCTTATTTTTGATCTCAGCCATTCTTATAGGTGTAAGATGGAATCTCAGAATTGTTTTGATTTGCATTTTTCTGATGACTAAGGATGTTGAACATTTTCTTAAGTGTCTTTCAGCCATTTGAGATTGCTCTGTTGGGAGTTCTCTGTTCAGGTCTGTACTTCATTTTTTTATTGGATTATGTGATCTTTTGGTATCCAATTTCTTGAGTTCTTTGCATATTTTGGATATCAGACCTCTGTCTGATATGGGGTTAGTGAAGATTTTTTCCCATTCTGTAGGCTGTTTTGTCTTGTTGACTGTGTCTTTTGCTTCACAGAAGGTTTTCAGTTTCAGGAGGTCCCATTTATTGATTGTTTCTACTAGGGTCTGTTATGCTCTGGGGTTATATTTAGGAAGTGGTTCCCTGTGCCAATGCATTCGAGTATACTTCCTACTTTCTCTTCTATAAGATTCAGTGGGACTGGCTTTATGTTGAAGTCTTTGATTCAGTTGGACTTGAGTTTTGTGCATGGTGATAGATATGTCTCTATTTTCATTTTTCTACATGTTGATATCCAGTTATGCCAGCACCACTTGTTGAATATACTTCTTTTTTCCATTTGATTTTTTTTTGCTTCTTTATCAAGTATCAGGTGTTCAAAGATGTGTATATAGATATTCGGGTCTTCTATTTGGTTCCATTGGTCCTCCTATCTGTTCTTATGTCAAATCAGGCTGTTTTCAGTACTGTATCTCCATAGTAGAGTTTGAAGTCATGAATTGTGATGCCTCCAGAAGTTCTGTTATTGTACAGGATTGTTTTGGCTATCCTGTGTTTTTTGCTTTTCCATTTGAAGTTGAATACTGTTCTTTTGAGGTCTTTGAAGAGTTTTCCTGGGATTTTGCTGGACATTGTGTTGATTCTGTCTAACTACAGATTTTTATGTTTGCCTTATGCTTTACTGTAGATAACAGATATTCTAAAATCATATATCTGAAGATGGTCAAACTAATTCTCAGCTTGTTATCAATAAATTATTGACTATTAATTTCACAATTATTATTTGTTGTCTAGAGAGGTATGCATATGCTGCTTTTATTAAACAAAACAGGGGAAATGTTGGAGCCACAAGTATTATAGAGTGAAGGTATATCTGACTGAGTGCTAAACAGATACTCAAACAGTATGTGATATATAACTTTACAGTCCATCTTTGGAGATCAGCAAAACTGATACCTCTGCACTTTTAAATTTCCTGACCAAAAGGGGCTACAGAGTCTCACCTTCTAAGGCCCAACTGTCTACCCCTCAGGTCATTTATTTGGAATTAACTATAACCCCAACTCAAAAGGCTATTACCCTAGACAGAAAGAAACTATGCAGTCCCTTGTAGTTTCTTCCACAAAACAAGAGGTTTTTCATTCCTAGGGATAGCTGGCTTCCTGCGTTCCTGGATCCCCTCTTTTTCTCTCCTCTCCTGCCCCTTATACAAGGCAGCTCTCGGCTCTCTGCATGAGCCCCTTCTCCATCCCATTACTAATCCCTTTCAGAGACTCCAGCAAGCCCATATCCAGGCCCCAGCTCTTCATCTGCCAGATTTAACCTGTTCTTTCTCCCTCTATGTAACAGAGAAGAAGGGACATGTCCTTGGTGTCTTAGGACATCGGCTGGGACCTTCTTTTTCACCTGTTGGGTACATGTAAAAGAAGCTGGACCTCACTACTCAGGGCTGGGCACCCTGCATACCTGCTTTAGTGGTCACTGAGATTCTTATTTATGAGTCAAAGAAACTAAATTTTGGGTCACCCAAAACTGTCTTTTCCCAGAACAATTCATCCCATCTCTTAATTTACAAATGCTTACAAACTTTATACCCTTCCCAAGTTCTCTCCCTCCAGGTGGCATTAGTAGAAGATGCCACACACACCTTCCAATGCTGCCCACCCTTTAATATCTCAAATCTCCTACTTCAACCTAACATTAATTATTCCCATCTCACACCTGAAATTATTTTAAAAAGTATTATATTGCCCCAATTTTCTAATTCTGCTTTTCTGGAATGTTTCAGTTTTGTGCCTTTTCTGTGTGTGTGTGCCTACGTAGACTATGTAGCACATATTTTGAATCTCACAATGATATTCTTTTCACTCTGTCTGGAGTACTGGTACTAAAAGAATTTTGGAAAAATAGTTTCTTTGGTGTATATCATTTGTCTTATGGTTTTGTTGTGGTTACTTTTATAAACTATTTTTAATCATTATTTCATATGTATGGGTGTTTTTCTAGTTTGCATGTCTTTGTGTCCCATTCATGTATGGTGTCTAAGAGGTCAACAGATGGTGTTAGAATACCTAATACTGGAGTTACAGATGGTACTGAGCTTCAATATGTGCCGGAAATGGAACCTGGTTACTCTGGAAGAATCTTCAGTACAGTTAACTACTAAGGTATTTTCCACCTCAAGTTTTCTCTTCTTCATGGTTTTCTGTCCAAGACAGCCTAATCACAGTCAGACTCCTGATACTGATGTAAAACAGCTTAACTCCCCTCCATGTGAATCAGCCACCAGTAGTGGTGAAGTTCCTAATTGTTTATCCAATACAGAATTGTCAGCCCCTAAATCATAAAACTACAACTAATAAAGTCAACTCATCAGATTGTAATTTTATATTTCAGCATATTTGTTCACACATACTCAACAGGTAAGACACTACAAGGGAAATATTTGGTAAGAGATGGAGGGAAGACAGAATAGAGGAAAGTGATGTTATATCTTTTAATGAATAATGTACAAGATAAATTTTAAATAAAGGAAGTGGGTCTTGAGAGATGGCTCAGCAGTTAAGAGTACTGGGTACTGTTACAGAAGACTGAAGCTCCATTTCATACCCCACATGGTAGGTAAGACTTAGCATAACTGTAGTCTCTGGATTGTTGTCCCTTCTTCTGACCTCTGTAATTACTGTGCACATACACATGCATACAATACATATATAACTATAATTTACAGATTAGAAAAAGTAAAGAATCAAATTCTGTAGAGTAATGCCAAAACCCTGAGACAAGAAGCAAGCAGGGTTAGTTAAATAAACTAATTCTGGTCTTCCATGGAAGCAGCTGTGGCCTTCTTCTGAGCCAATAGGCTTAGAGACTAAAGCAGCCTTGTTCTCAGGTTAAAGTAGATCTCTAGAACCATTCATCTAATAACAGATTAGATAACAGATTAATAACTCCTACATGAGTTTTAGATAAGCATGCCCCTAAATATCTCTCCTTTTACATTGCGATCATGTTGACCATGTTTAGAAGTGGGTTTGTTGACCGACTATGCTTAGGAATTATGCAGAATTCCACAGGAACATGTCCAGATTCCATAAACAAAATCTCCATGCTTTTCTTCTTTAGGAACAGCATTGCTTTGGAAATAATACTTCTTGTCACCTGAGGTAAGTAAACTGTCTCATTTATTCAGTTTTGGCTGAAGTGTGTTCTAGGTAGTCAATCTGTCTACCTCTGGAATTAATTAAAACTCAAAACTTAGGAATACCTTTAGGGGTTTTTCTTATTTAAGGTTTCGAAATGGGAAGACTCACCTATAATTTGGATCTTTTGAGGTGAAAAGATCCACCTTTTCCAATTGGTGGTGGTGATGATCTTTAATCCCAGCACTTGGAAAACTGAAGCAGTTGGATTTTCTGAATTTTTGAACAGCCTGGTTCAGAGAATGTGATCCAGGCCAACACAGATAAACAATGTCTCAAAAAAAAAAAATCAAGAAACTTGATCAAACAAAAATATCCACTTATAATCTGAACCCCCCCCTTTCTGGAAGCAGTTTACTAAATAGGTATATTGAAGAAAAAAAGTACTGTCTCTGTTTGTCTGCTTGCCCTCTCTCTCTCTCTCTCTCTCTCTCTCTCTCTCTCTCTCTCTCTCTCTCTCTCTTTGCCTGCTTGTTCCATATTTGACTAGGAAGTTTATTCCTATAACAGATTTAGAGCCTACTTTTTTTTGAATTTTCATATATACTGCAAATCTGCTGAGATTCATTCAGCTTTCTATTAGTAGACAGCCATTGTTTGAATAGTTGAACCACAACCCATGAGACATTCTAATTAATCCACCTTCTACATATATAAAGAATTTCATTCTACCAGTCCTGTTCAAGTAGAGAATCCTGAATAATGCAAGGATTTTTTTTTTCACCTGCTCACTGAGGAAGATGTACTGGCTCACCATACTGCCCATAAAGACATTCTTCCAGCCCTATTCTCTTGAGGAATTCAATTTACCATGAAGACTACACTTATTATTATTACTATTCTTTTTCTCAAGATTTGGACCTCAAATTCAGGAATTAAAATCCTAATGTAATAGATGTATCAACTAGTTTTCTCTCAGGAGAAAAATATATTATGTTGTTGATGATATGGTTCCTGAATTGCTCTCATGGTTGTCAGAAGTATCTGTGACAACCAGGTAAAAATTATTCTTAGTTCTTCTGATGGCAGCCTGAAGCCACAGAACAAGCTTCAACTTTTATGTTCTAAATGTGTAATTTTGTAATATTCATGACACCCTTCCATCTGTTGAACAGGAGAATCACTCCACTCCATATTGTGTAATGGACTGTGCAAGCCAGGCACATTGTGTCCAAGAGGAAGAAGGCCATGTGCTTACGGGCTGCAGGAAGATAGCTGGATCATCTACTGGACACAGAGTAAATGATATTGAAATTCATATCTCTGCAGATCCATAAATTCTGGTTCTAGCATGGAAGCCAGAACCAAGGACTACTGTGCTGTGCCTTTAAGAACACTGTAACTCTGGGAGATTTGTTCTTGTCACTCAAGTCTCACTAGCCAATCACAGCCTCCAAGCTGACCTGTCAGTCAAAAGTCAGGTAGGACTTCCTGGCGCCAAGTTACAGGCTTGATTTTAAAGCAGAGCAGGCCTCAGTGAATTGCGTGCTGTTTTGTGAGTGCAACTGCAGGGAACTGTGAGGAGAGCATGGGTGAGCATGGAAGCCACGACATGGTGAGCAAGGGGCTGCTGTCCCAATATGGAGCTGAGAGGATGGTGAGCTATGTGGGACTGTGTTGCAGATCCTCATTGAGCCTGGGTGGGAGCTTAAGGCCACAGTCAGGGTTCTCTTAGGCCCCATGTGGTACTCGCAACTCCCTAGCCACAGTTTCTGGTCTCTGAAAAATTCCTCTGTGGGCTGCGTCTGTGAATAGCATTTCAAGGAGGGAGTTGTGTGTAGAAACTTATTTGTAGTCAATATCAACGCGAATTTGATGCATATGGAAGCCAAGCAGCTAAGCTTGGAGAGTTTTTCTAGCTTATTCCAGAAGTTCGGCATTTTGCGTTTAACACTTAGGAGTAAGAGCCATTTGGAGTTAATTTTGTGGAGTTTGTAAATGGCATTCTTGCGTTTGTTCCCACTCCTCTACTAACCTGTTATGAAGAAAAATAGAATTGTTGATATAAAGGCTTCACCATTGCTTATTTAACTGAGGGAAGGCTGCCTCTAAATTACCCAAAGATAAGTAGCATGCTAACTAGGCCTGCTAGAGATTAAGATGCTAGGATACATATTTGTTCTCTACGATTGTCCAAACATTTGGCTCTAAACCATGATGCAGTAGACAGTGTTGATTTACAAACAGCCACTTGGCCTATTCCCATATCAAAGAACAGGCCTCTCACAAGCAGCTCAAGGAGCCATTACAGGGTCACAAGGAACTTGAGGGCATGGTCTGCCATAAATACCCAGTTTTCTTCTATGGAAACTTAAAAGTTCTGCCGGATGCACAAGATGAGAGCAGGTTTCAGCAGTTTGAAAAGGAAAACACTTGTGCAGAGGACTGGGCTGATCAAGCAACGCTTTTCATTTAAGTTCTCACTCATGGAGATGGAACGTAGCTCCTTCTCAAACCCAGTGACTTTTTGGCAGAGCCAGGAACAGCCTAGTGACTAGGCATTAGTAGTTTTTCCCAAGTTCCTGAGCTATACAGAATGAGATAGAGCTCCTACATTGGAAGCAAGAATGTGCTAGGAAGAGATGGTAATGGCCTGGAGTCAGTGTCTTGGTGGACAGGGTCTCATATCCTGAGAACACTATTCTTTCCACCACACGGAGCTACAGTTACCAGTCCCAAGGCCACTGAGGGCTTCGTCCAAAATATTCTTGAAATATCCTGTGATTCCCCTTGTGATGTGGTGTTTGAATAACTGTCTCCTGAGTTTGTCTCATTGTATGGTAATTTCTGCTGACTTTTATTTTCCTCTGGAAGTAGTATACAAAATGCTATTCTTCTTGCTTGCTTGAATAAGGTATTTCATATGCAATACTCCTCTGCCTCAGCTTCTATCTTTTCTTTGCTTTACTTTTTTTTTTTTTTTTTTTTAATCTTTCTCACCTTCTGGCAGCTCCACCTCAGGACCTTCACTAAAGTATGACCTGCTATTTCAGGTCTCTGGTATAGTTATGTAAAATTATGGTAATGTCTTTTCTTTGTAAGTCTCCCATTGGCCTAAAGGATTAGGCTTAAATTTCCTTTCACTTTTTAAATTCTTCTGAGTGTGAGCAAGAGTCTGAACCTAAGAGAAAGTTAAGAATGGCAGCACATGTGGAATGCAGTACTTGTTCTACTCTGTCTCCTATTTGAGCATTTACCAGAGATGGATGCCTGCTATCATTACAAAGATTTTTCTTTATTAATCTCTCAAGTAAATGGAATGATTTCTCATTGGAAAGACGACTCTAGAACAGCTGTGCTTCTAGCCTTTTAGAAAAATATTTCTCAGACAAGCTCTCCTATATTGTCATAGGTGACTTTTATCCCAGTCTCTTGCTTTCTGGTCAGTGACCTTGCTATCCTTTTGATTACACCTCCAAAATTCTTAAATTAAATGACTGTGCAACCTCAGACTTTTAAAATTACCCACTTCAGTCATGTAATTGACGGTCCATTACAGTCACAGGAGAAGGATTTGCATGTGGAACATGGTTTCCGTCTTCAGACCAGAGAAGACAGAATAGTTTACTGAGTGCACTTCAGGGCAAATGGGAGGAAATCAGCTGCTGGAGTGTGGTACTTTGAATGTAATTGGCCCCTATATTCTCATAGGGAGTGGTACTATTAGGAAAAAAAACTATGGGTTTTTTGAAATGGGTATGGTCTTGTTGAAACCAGTGTGTCAATGTGGGTGGGCTTGGATACTGCCAAGCATGTCAGTAAACTTCCCATGACCTGCATACCAAATTGTAACCAGAACCACATCATCCTGCACATTATCATGCCCTCACCATGATGAAAATTCACTGAACTCTGAACTGGAAATGAGCAAACTTCATTAAGTATTTTCTTTATACAGGTCATGTTGTCTCTTCACATCAATAAAAATCATAACTAATACAGACATTTTTAGTGATTTTTTTAACATGCCAGGATATATTAATTTATGTCATGTGAATGAAGACAAACATGATTTGTGAGTTTATAACTTGGGAAGGTTAGCTTGATCCAGTGAATACTGAGTTTCCAGTTAGGTAACTGTCCTGTGCAGATGTGTTCAATTCTGCTTGACTCAGTAAAGTCAGCTCTTAGGTTTGAGAAACAGCCATTGACTGTAACTCTGTATGTCAAGTTACAGATCTCAGCAGTCAGTATGTGCATTTGAGTTATTCCAGTCAGTCTATTATTAGTGACATTTAGTCTACAATGAAATGTCCTAATATTTTTCAAAGTCAATATACCTGAGGTATATCTTATTGTTTTTAAAATAGTTTTTTAAAAAGCGCATTATTTGTATACTTTTTCAAATTTCATTTCTTTAAATGCATTCCTGCACTATTTTCTGTTTAGTTCTGTTCCTCACTGTTACTTCGTTATTACAGATTTTATTTTTTTATTTTTCCAAGCATTGTTGATTTATTTATTTCTCTTTAGAGCAAGGCATTTTTTTTCAATCAGGTTTGTCCCCACAGTATATAGTTGGAAATTTGAAATTGGATGCAAAAATGAAATCCTACACTAGCTCAGAATTGAGTATAATAAAGGGTTATTTATTTAGATCACAGTCCTCAGCTTGAACAGGGAACAACAACTGAATCCCGCAGCCAGATGTGAGAGGGAATGCATGCTTCACATCAGCATTTAAAGTATAAGAGGCCACGCGCAATTGAGTGGGTAACTTAAAGACTACTGGCTGTAGGATTTCCTACAGTATTTTCCCCCTTTTATTTAAATAAGTGAGTTCTAAGCCTAATACAAAATTATATACAAGAAGAACAAATATCAGATATAAAAATTAGAATTACACCAAGCATAAACAATATCAAGCAAGAAATGTGATAAATGTTTCAATAATTATCCTATCCTAAGGAGTTTAAATCTTGTGTTATAAATAAATTGAAGAAGAAAGTAATATACCTTTCTAGTCTTCAACCCCATTGAAGACCTGAGAAGGGAAATAATATTTCTTGAATAAGCAGGAAGTGCAATCAAGCAACTTCCAAAGGGTACAACAAATGACAGAGACAACTGGCTACCTGGGCAATCACCAAAAGTCTTATTTGCAATGTTGTAGCAACCAACTTTGGCTAAGGCCTAGAGTATCTGGCAGACTGTTTTCAGAGGCAGAAAATTTTTCAAAACCATCTTACCCTGTCTTGGCAAGACTTGACAGTCTTTTTTCTTGTATCCTGCTTGTCCTGTCTGGACATCATTCATTTTGTGAGTAGTCGATGCATGGGTAGTTTCTTGCCCAAAGGTCACTTTTGCCAAGAAGATAAGAAGCTGCAAATGGAGTGTCTTCCATGCTCAACATTCTCTCAGGCATAGATTTGAGCAATCATGTCTCACGTCAACAAAACTGTAAGTTATTTAAATGCTCGTTGAAGTGGTGGAGACTACCTGTCTATGCAGAATACAATTTCTATGTATGTAAACAACTTGATTATTCTAACAATAAGTATGACAAATATGGATGACTATTGACCTTTAATTCTTTTTTGGTTTTATTTTTCGTTCTTTTTTATGTTTTTTGTTTCTTTTTTCGAGACAGGATTTCTATGTGGCTTTGGAGCCTTCCTGCAACTAGATCTTATAGACCAGGCTTACCTTGAACTCACAGAGATCCTGACCTTTAATTCTTAATACCTATATATAATTTATATATAACCTATATATAATTTAACTTATATGTGACTTCATATATAACATATGTAACTTCGTGTATGATACCTATATATAACATATATGACCTATATATGACATATACTTGTATATGACTTCATATTGGAATATTAAACAATCTTTAAACAACTGTCCAACAAATGAGGACAGTGACCTCAAAGTGTAAACAATGTGAAAGTACCTTAATCAGAGGTAGAAATGTATGTGATAAATACATCCTAAAATTGTATTGATATACAAAATGTCTTAAGCAGAGGTAGAAGCATGCGTGCATACAATATGACAAAATAATTTTGCTTGGGCATATAAATATTGTAGATGAAAAAAGGAACATATTCAAATTTAATTTAAGTTTGTATCAATAGACAAAATTCTATACCAGTGGAAATTGCCTGTTGCTCACAAGTAAAAACCCCGTTTAAATGCTCCATAGCCAGACAACACTAGCTGAAGCACTTGGAAGCAAGCAGAAATTTGGGTGAGGGTTTTTTAGAAACCAGAGGTGTCAAGGACACCAAAAAAACCACAATTTACAGAACCAACTAAACATGGATCATAAGGGCTTAGAGAGCCTGACAGAGCAATTATGGAGTTTGCAGTGTCTGAGTTCTATTCTCTCAATGTGTGCTTCAGCTAGTGTTTGAGTGAAGTTCTTTGCATCTGCCATAATCAATTTTCAGAGGAAGGCCCTCTGTTGACAATTAGGCTAGGAAACCATCAATACTTTTATCAGAGTAGAGCTAGGAATCATTATATTGATTATTAGTTTATTTTTTGTTACTTGTATTTTGTTTTACTCGAAGTTCTGAACCCTTGAGCTTCTCGTTGATTGCCATCCAGGCAGTGTTGGTCAGGGGTTACCTCTTTTCACTTAGGCCTCAAGTTAGTCCCATCATTGGTTTGCCACTCCACCAATTAAGCCACCAATTTCCTGGTATATCTTCCAGACAACACAACTATGTCAAATATTTTGTGGATGGCTTTCTTTTCTATTCCCATCACAGGGAGGTATATATCATTAGAGAGATGACAGGTTCGAGCTTCATATTCTTAGTTACTGGGAGTCCTCACTAGGGTTGCCCTCTTAGCTAGCAAAAAGTTTCTACTATATTAGGTTTCCACATCAACCTTAAAAGTTTTCCTATTCCAGTCATCTCTCCCTGTATAGTCTCCCTCCATACCTCCGTTTATCTCATGATTGTTACTGTTTCTATTCCCTGTTCACCCATAAAATCTAGTCTATTTCCTCTTTTCATGTGGGCTCCGTGCATCCCCTGCTACAACCATTCTTATAACTTACCCGCTCTGAGTCTGTGGATTATACTGTGATTATTCTTTACTCAAATGCTAATATCCATATATCATGTTTGTCTATGTGGTTCTGCAATTACTTGCTCAGAATTTAATAGAACTGGTAAAGATCAAAATAAAGAATTCTACGTAGATGAACTTAACAGGCTTAAAAACACATAAATAAATGTTCAACAGCCTTAGCTATCAAGGAAATACAAATCAAAACTACTTGAATGATTCATCTTACACCTGTCAGATTGGCTAGTATCAATAACACAAGTGACATCTCATACTGTCAAAAATATGGAGAAAAGGGAACACTCCCCCATTGCTGCTGGGAATGCAACCTTGTATAGCCAGTATGGAAGTCAATATGGCAATTCCTCAGATAATTGGGAATCTATCTACATCAAGACTCAGCTATACCACTGTGGTAGTTTGAATATACTTGTCCCCCTTAATCTCTTATGGAGTGGAAGTAGTGGGATGTGTGGCCAATTTGGAGTTGGCATGGTCTTGTAAGAGGAAGAATGTCACTGTGGGTTTTTGAGGTGTCTTATTCTCAGGATACTTCCCAGTGTGTCAAACTATGTCCTGTTTCCTCTGAGTCAAGAACAAAGGACTCTCAGCTCGAGTATCACATCTGGTTGCCTGCTTTCAAGTTTCCAGCCATGATAATTAAGTCAACCTATAAAATAGTACGTGAGCCAACTTAGATTTTTTGCTATAAGAGTTTCTCTGGACATGGTGTCTCCTTAAAAAATAAAACGAAACAAAAAACCAAAAAAAAAAAAAACCTAACTAACACAGAAGTTGGTTCCAGAGTCTTAGGTATTGCTGTGCTAATCCTAACCATGCTTTTGTTTAGAATAATACGGTCTTTGATTCTTTGGTTAAGAAAATGACAGAATGCATTTGGCACTGCATACAGGATCATACTAGGAGGAGCATGGGAGAGAGTGACATTGATAATGATATAAAATATCAGGAGCCAGCTCAAGAGCTTATATTGGTGAAGAAAGTGCTTGGTTCAAAGAATCTGCCTGAGGCTAAAATAAGGAGATTTTGATAAATTCCATTAGCAGAAGGAATCTCAACAGAGCTTAAGATCGAATCTGCTGAAGGGATATTAGTGGTAACCCTACTGAAGATACATAAGGAAAAGAGCAGCTGAGCAAAGGTACATACTTGAGGAGAAAAGGGCCCCCAAAAGTGGAATATATCTAAATCATCTGCTCAAAGACATCAACAGATTAAGAAATAGAATAAAGGGATTGGTGGCCTGAGGGGGTGGTGGCACATTGACTTTAATCCTAGGACTCAGAACACAGAGGCCTGCACATCTCTGTTAGTTCAAGCTCAGCCTAGTTTACAGATCAAGTTCCAGGACAGCCAAGCTTATAGAGCAAAAGACAGAAAGCTGGTAAAGATTGAATTAAACAAGGTGTCATGTTCCAACCCCAGTAAACAGCAGAACCTGACAGGTTGGGCCTCGTGGTTCTGGCTTGAGATGAGGGTAAAAGAAAAGTAATAAATCATCTGTTTCTGGTTATTTGGAGCTGAAGAAACATCTGTGATGAGCAAATTATCAGAAATATTGAAGTGAAATATTGCTCTGCTGGATACTTAATGCTGGACGGCTAGAGCTAAAAATTTAGTGATGATTCAGAGACCAGCATCACTGATGTGAAAATTTCTGGGAAGTGTTTTCTAAGAGCACAGAGAAGCTGTCTTCCAGAGGTAGCCAAGATGGTACCTCATGCTGGTAGATGGAGTTTGTAATGTGTTTCACCTAGGTGGTAATATTTTCAAGGTATTGATGAATGTAAGATTTGGCCCAGTGAGAGGCCAGCAAAAGAGTTCACTGAAGGTGCAGTGTCATTGGCAGTTGAATGCCCAGGACTGTAAGGGTCATGCCAAGAGGTGCAGCACCTTGAGGAGGTTCTATGAGAAACAACAGGTGAAAGTGAATCCCAGTTGCAACAGAAGATCCCAGTGTCTGGAGAGGCCAGCACTGTGAGATGACCACCAAAACAGCAGTGACAGTGGAACTGAGCCAGCCAGAGTCTAGAAGACCAGGTGTGTGCACTGCAGAGGGCAGAGTTAGTGTATTGACCCAAAACCTATGGAAGAATACAGAAGATCTTGAGTGGATTTTAATATTGGAAGGTTAGAATTCTTTAATTACACAAGATGTTAGAGATCCCAGGGTCATAGGTTACCTGCCAAGGAGAGTTACTAATGGGGAATGAAACCAGTCCAAGAAAAAGAAGTGTGCTGCTCTCAACACAGCAGAACAGGATTGTAGACCTGGAGAGCTTTTGGTCATGGAATTAGGTATCATTACATTGGCTGTATTTTTTTATTGTTACTTGTATTAGGTTCTAACCTAGTTCTCTGAGCCATCCGACTTCTGATTCTTGCCCATCTAGGTGTTCTTCCTAGCCACCTTGGGCCTCAATTTGGGCCAGTCATTGGTTAGCCACTACACAAATTTTGAGCCACCATTTTCCTGATATATCTTCCATACACAACAAGTCTGTGTCAAATATTTTGTGGATGGCTTGGTTTCCTATTCCCACCACTGGGAAACATATGTGATTACAGAAGATGGCCAGTACAGCCTCCATATTCTGAGTTATAGGGAATCCTCACTATAATCACCCTCAAAGATTACAGAAAGTTGTTACTGCACTGTTTGACCATCAACCATTGAAAGATTTTCTATTCTAGTAATTGCTGTGTTTTTCCCTCCATCCCTCCATTTACTCCCATGATCCTTCCTGTTCTTGCTCTGAGTACACCCCACAAAATCTAGTCTATTTAATTTTCTTGTTTGTGATCCATGCACCCCCTGCTACAGCCATTTTTGTCACTTGCCCTATCTGGGTCTGTGGATTGTACTGTGATTAGTCTTTACTCAACAGCTAATATCCACTTACAATGAGTACACATCTGGTTTGTCTATGTAGTTGGGGTTTATTTACTCAGAAGCAAAGAACTCAAGAAGCAACACATTAAGAAATAAATTAATTGAATAAAAATGTGGTACAGATTTAAATGAGTTTTAAATAGATGAATCTACACTGTCTTAGAAACACTTAACTCAATGTTCACTATACTTAGCCATCACTAA
Source organism: Myodes glareolus (assembly GCF_982192425.1). Taxonomy (NCBI): domain Eukaryota; kingdom Metazoa; phylum Chordata; class Mammalia; order Rodentia; family Cricetidae; genus Myodes; species Myodes glareolus. The sequence continues at coordinate 84,487,441 of NC_142027.1, forward strand.
AATGTGCATCAAAAGAACTTTTAGAATTCACCTTATACCTCTCAGAATAACTAAGTTCAATAACGCAAGGGACAAATCATGCTGGCAAGTTTGTTAAATAAGGAGAACATTCCTCCAATGCTCCTGGGAATGCAAACCTGTAGAGCCACTGTGGAAAATAATATGGCCGTTCCTCAGATAATTGGTAATATATCTACCTTAAGACTCTTTTTACATTTTTTATTTGAATGATTTTTGGATGGATACTGGCTTTTATTAATTTGTAACTCTGGTTTACCTGTCGCTCATTTCATAGGCTTTGACTGACATCCAACTCAATTTAATTTTTCTGCGTTTTCATTGATTGCTGGGATTGAAGGAAAAAGTCAATATATCCAAATTTGCTCATCACTTTTCTAGATAATCATTGTTCTTACTATTTCTGTAATGTTTTCTCAGTAGTATTGTTCTGCTTGATTGTCTGTCTCTGTACGTCTGTTTATTGGCATTTCTTTCTCAAGGCTGTATTTTATTTAAAGTGCCAAGGAATGGCACATATGAACCTCCTCTTTAGTTTCCTTCTTAAGTGACTGGTGATTACATTGCAATGTAATGTCATGGTAGAAGTATGGGAAGCAGCAGCATTATACAAATATATCATTTTAAAAGAAGAATCCAATGTCAGGATCATACTTTGTTTTACTGTTGGTTGGATTATTCTAGAATTCAGTGACCTATGAAGATGTGCACATTGGCTTCACTCAGGATGAGTGGATTTTGCTGAATCTTTCCCAAAAGATTCTCTACAAAGATGTGATGCTGGAGACATATAGGAACCTCACTGCTATTGGTAAGACTGTGAATTTTCCTTCACATTTTAAAATAAGGGAACAACTCTGTATTATTTATTAATATTTTTCTATATTTTTGTTGAAGAAAGAGTAAGAATGAGACAAATAACTAAGGCATAGTTCACTTAAGATATTCAATTTTGTTCAATATTCATTAATATATTATCTATATTCTGTTATGATATTTTAGGCTACAGTTGGGAAGACCATAATTTTGAAGAGCATTACCAAAATGCTAGAAAACATGGAAGGTAATTTTTATTTGCAACTTGGTATATATTTGTCTTTGAAGAAATTTTAATTTGTCCTGGATGATTTAAAGAAAAATAATAGTATAAATAAACACAGCTTAAAGTATATTGAAGAGTATTAATTTCTCATAAAATCATATGCCTCAATATGAGGTAACTGGTCTGTGTTTCCAAGGTATTCTTCTAAAATCAGAAGAGAAAGTAAGGATTCCTTAACTGATACCACCATTTGAATTATTGCCCCATGAGAACTATGTTGTAGAACTACCAAGCCGTTTAGTTTCATACCACTCAGATATTGCACAAGAAACACACAAATGAACATTGAATAAATAATAAGTATATGTTTAAAGCTGCCCAAAAATCAATAGACTGTAGTAAAGCCAGTGTTATTCATGTACTTGTGACTTTGCCAAACTTATTGATAGAATTAGTATATGTGAGTCAAAAAGGCTCTTTTGGAAAAACATTAATTCCTACACCACATGTGTGTGAGGAACAGAAAGTCAAACTGTGTGATTTCAATGGACAATTCTGCTTCCTTTAATAAGAATGTCATATGTCACAAGTGAGCTTCCCAAAATGGAAAGAGGGACTGTATCTCTTTCAGAATAATGAGAAGATATGAAAGATATTTAGTATTTTAGCACTGAGTAGATTTGTTTAATGTGATATAAGGTTATATTTAATTGGTTTTCAAGCTTCCTTGGGAAGACATCAGCAAACTCACACTGAAGATAAGCCACATGAGTGTTGGAGTATGTCCTTAATTATTTTGTCCTAGTACAATTTATTGTGGTGTGTATTGTACTACAGGAAAATGTATGAATGCAAAAAGAATGTAAGGTTATTTAAAACTGAGTTTGTCTAGTTCCTTTCAAATATGTAAAAAAAAAACTCATAAAATGATGCTATAAATGTGGGTCATTAAAAAAAAAGACCCTTACCATCAAAGGTTCTTCAAAGACACAATACATTCCGTACTGAAGGAGAATACCATGAATGTAAAACTTAAAATCTGATTCCTCTTTACAATTAAACAAAATTATAAAATTAATTTATACAGATATTAAGATTTATCAATGTATTGTACATGGTAAAATTTTTACGTGTGCCAATTATTTTTGCAGGTATGAAAATAACCATAATGGAGGGAAACCCTCAGAATATACTCAATGTCTTAAAGCCTTTGCATGTTGCCAAAGGCATGAAAAAAATCCTACTGCAGAGAAGCCATATGATGGTGTTCAACATGTTGAAGCCTTTGGAGGTACCAGTTGTCTACAAATACTTAAAGAAACACATACTGGAGAGAAACCCTATGCATGTATTCAATGTGATAAAGCTTTTTCAAAGTGCGCTCAACTCCAAATACATGAAAGAACACATACTAAAGAGAAACCCTATGAATGTAATGAATGTGGTAAAGTCTTTGCACGTCAATGTAGTCTCCAAATACATAAAAGAACACATACTGGAGAGAAGCCCTACACATGTAATCAATGTGGTAAAGCCTTTTCACAGAACAGTAGTCTTCGAGTACATCTAAGGACACATACTGGAGAGAAACCCTACACATGTAATCAATGTGGTAAAGCTTTTTCACTGACCACTAGTCTTCGAGTACATCGAAGGATACATACTGGAGAGAAACCTTATCAATGTAATCAGTGTGATAAAGCTTTTGTGAGTCTTGGTGAGCTTCACAGACATAAAAGAACACATACTGGAGAGAAGCCCTTTGAATGTGATCAATGTGGTAAAGCTTTTTCACAACACTGTAAACTCCAAATACACAAAAGAACACATACTGGAGAGAAACCCTATGAATGTAATCAATGTGGTAAAGCCTTTTCATATGTCAGTAGTCTCCAACTTCACAAAAGAACACATACTGGAGAGAAACCCTATGAATGTAATCAATGTGGTAAATCATTTTCACAAATCAGTAGTCTAAAAACACATAAAAGAACACATACTGGAGAGAAACCCTATGAATGTAATGAATGTGGCAAAGCCTTTTCACGTCATTGTAGTCTCCAAACACATAAAGGAACACATACTGGAGAGAAACCCTATGAATGTAATCAATGTAGTAAAACCTTTGCATGTCGTAGAAGTGTCCAAATCCATCAAAGAACACATGCTGAATAGAAACCTACAATTTTAGCCAATGTGGCAGAGCCTTTGTATGTGTCATCATACTTTAACATCTTGAGAAAAAAATCATACTGCAAAGAAACTTTTTTTTTTTTTTTTGGTTTTTCAAGGTAGGGTTTTCTCTGTAACATTGGAGACTATTCTGGAACTCACTCATAGTTGAGACTGGCCTTTAACTCACAGAGACTTGTCTGTCTCTGTCTCCCAAGTGCTGGATGAAAGGGACATGCCACCACAGTCCAGCCTGACAACCCTCTAATCAGTGTGGTAAAGTTTTATTATTCTTGGTAGTGTTTATACAAGAATAACTTTTAGTGAATGTGAGGTCTATCAAGGCCTTTGCATATTACAGAACTCTGAGGACCTCAGATCATTCATGCTGAAGGGAATGTGACTATAAATGTTTTGAAAATATCTTCAGCCAACACACATTTACTTCCATAAGATTGGAAAGAAAACAAGTCTACAAGTGTCAAATCTGTTCAAGCATTATGAAATCTATTTCATTTGCACCTGCAAAATTATTTGGACAGAAGTCCCATGAATTCAATGATAAGGTAACCCTTTTTGATTTCTCACTTTTCTTCAGTTATATAAATACACTTATGTGTAGAAGTTAGCTTGATTCAGAACATAATCAGGCTAGCTTAAAGATAAACAATTATATTTTTACTTATTATAAGGGGAAACTCATGCCACAAGAATGGAAAGTCTAAGTTCTGCTGTGTGCCACGGGAATCACCCAGAGAGCAAGCACCTGGTTCATCTCAGGTTTTTACCTGGGCTCCAGGAAGCCAAGCCTTAACTAGGTTCCACTTCTTAAAGATGATTGGTTAACAAAGTTTCCCCTATCACTTCACTTATCCAGATGTAAAATTGTGTAGATGTGATGAGTGCCTCTTCTGTGTCTGTGGTAAATCATAATGTCTACATCAATTAAGAAAAGAGTTTAAGGTGACTCTGGGTTCCAGACGGTTACATGATCACCTTGACAGTGTTGTCACAAGAAGTGTCAGACATGACCCCTACCTTGGGAAGCTAAGAACTCACATCCTCAGGCTGCAGCATGAACCAGGAACTTGAACTGGTGTGTGAATGTATACTCTCAGGAACAAACCTATGACATATTTCTTTCAGGATGGCAATATTTTCTAAATTTTCCCAAATCATGCCTCTAATTGAGAATGATTAATTTCTGTATCAAGTCTACATTCCTGCTTTATATTGTATGATCAAAATCACGACCGAGAAAAACTCTGGAAGCAAGCCTTTAAATGCCTCAACACCTGGGTTACGGGAATGAATGCTTACAGGAGAAAAACATTCATGTGTGAAAAACTGTTTAGTCAAAGATTTTATTTAATTTTAATTATGTTATTTTAGTGTGCCCTTGTGTGGGTATATGGATATTCATGCTTGTACCCAGGAAGGTTAGACCCGTGGGTATCCCTGTTGCAGTACTATGGGAAGTTCTCAAAAACCTGACCTTCATCTTGACAATGAACTTGTCCTAGCTGCTTATCCACGTCCACAGCCCTGTAAATATTTTGAAGACTTTTTTTTTTAATCATCTTAACATCAGATAATACGGAAGAATTGCTGCAAGAGAAAAATCTTCTTCATGTAAATGATATGGCAAAGACTTTAGACATCATAGTGGTCTTTATTGTTAAGAAATTCTTGTTTCATATCTTTTTCTTCATGAAAATAGTTAATCATTCACTATCTTCACTCAAGTGTCATGGTGAACATTTATTCATTGCAGTTTCTAATTAGAGAGACATTAAAGTGTTCTATACATTTAGAAAATCCTTTTAATGAAGTTTATTTTGTGCTCTTTGTATTCTTTCTGTGACATTTGTACATCTCTTACTGTGCTATCACTTAGAAAAAGATATTTTCCTGCTGGAATATATAAAGTGAGATTTCTATCATCTAAGTGAAACATTATTTTAATATTAAGCAGTGTATATTCATACTTTTTAAGTAATGGTGTCTGTGAAAGGGGGGTGAATTTTTTTCCTGGATTTCTTTTTTCCTATAGTCACAAATTCCCTTGAGATGTATTTTACTTTCTAGACTAGCTTGTATGTCACTAATTAGTTATGAATACATCTGAACTCATAATCATCATGGGTCAGTCTCTTGAATATAAGTCCAAGGGTACATGTTAGACCCCAACATTTGCTGTTTTATCTACATATTTTATTAAAATTAATGTTAAAATGGATAATAGGTTAAAGTATTAGAAATATTACCTTATATGTGTGTCCACAGCATCATTTTCATCAAACTGGTAGAGATCTAATATGTGGGATATTCAGTAATCAACTGAATATTTCACAGTATAGCTTGATGTCCTTTGGATATGTATACATTATTGGAAGTTCCATGCCTCTTCTTGTCCACATTAGTTATCCATTTGTCACTTCATCATGAAGTGCTTCCTTCTAAGGAAATTATCCAGAGATGCCAGGTAATGTAACATTAATAAGATTTTTTTGAAAAAAAAGTTTCTGTTATATGTATGTGTGATATGATTATGGAATTTTAGGCCTGACAGATATGTAAAGACCATAAGACAACTTTTCGGGGTGGACTTTTGGCTCTCTTCATATGGTGATCAAAATTAAGTTACCAGACTTGCACACCACATACATTTCCCACTAAGTCAGCACCCTGATTAATTAAAACATTCTACCAGTAATATGTTGCCTTTTTTCAGGTTGTAAACATGTTTTTATTGAAGGACAGATGTAAAACAGCTTAAATAATAAAACCTATTTTCAATTGAAAATAATAAACTGCTATCTCTTGTTTTTCCCTTTTTTGTAGAATGTGTTATCCTTAGGACTAAACATTTTTCGTAACATTTTCTCAGAACCACAAGGAATACCATAATATTTCTCAGTACATAAAGTTTGCTGCTGCTGTCTGATGACTTGAGTTTGTCATTGTATATACCAAGTACAAAAGTGGAGGCCATAAGAGGGTATCTGATCCCCTTTAACTGGAGTTAAAGAGAATTGTGAGCTGTTTTGTGGGTTCTAGGAAGCAAAGTCAGCTGTGTGGATAAGCAGCCAGTGATGTCATCTGCTGAGCCATCTGTTCAGCCTAGTGAACATGTCATTAGGCTGTCGAGGGGGGCCAGAGTTTCAAGAAAGACTGTGATTGGCTCAGATGAGTGTTCAGAGTGTTTGCTGCAGGTTCAGAAATTCAGAGTCATTAATTATACCTGCAAGTGTCTGATGAGGTATTTGCACCAACGGTTTTTACTCTGGGGTCAGATCATTTTGTTCCTTAACGACCGGAGTTTTTCTTCAAGTGGGAGAATTTAACTCAGGCAGGGATGAGCTAATTAATTGATTATCCAATGGAACATGGTCAATCCTGGAACTAAATATGCACAACCAACAGAAATAGCCTCAGCAGGTTTTATACATGTATTTGTACACCGTTAGTCACACATGTATAAAAAGGAGAAAATTGAAAGGAAATAATTTATGAACATGTGAAGAGAACAAAGAAGGGTGAAAGTGATATGATATATTTTAAGTAAAATGGATGAAAATAAATTTTAAATATAAAAGCAGTTGTAGAGGCAGCTTATCAGCTAAGAGCACTGTCTGTCGTGAAAGAAGAAAAGGATCATTGTAAGAAATCATGGTAGGCAACCATCTCCTCTAACTCCAGTCCCAAAGGATCTGATGCCCTCTTCTGGCCTCTTAGGTACTGTGCACAGAAAATGGTAGGCAAACACCCACATACCAAAAACATGATAAAGCCCTGAGGCAGAGGGCAGATCTTGTTAAACTGAACACAGGTTCTGCAACTGTGACTTTAAAATCTAGCTAGCCCTCTCAGAGGAGAAGGCAGCCTTATTCTAACATTTGAAGAGCTCAGCAAGCCTGTTGATTTAATAACAGCATTCACAGTGGGGATTGGTGACTTTTCCTTGATTTTTCCCATTTTTGTGTTATTTCACTTTCATATGTGCGAGGATTCTGGCAGAAGTACATCTTTAATATGTCTTAGTGCTTCTCTTCAATGCAGTTCATAATGTATGATCTAAAAGATAGATCTGCTCTGTAAATTTTCATCTTCCTAAATGGCTAGACTTGCAGGCTCCTGTCACTATTTATATTGTACAATGTATATCTTGGGTCATGAGCTAAAAGAAGACAAAGGATGACGGTATATGTGGAATGCGAAGTCTGTTGTAGGCTACCTCCTCTTCAAGCATTAGCCAGAGCTGAATGCATGCTGCTATTAACCAGATTTTTGTTTGCTTGTCTTCAAAGTGTTTAATATGCTTTATCCCTGGGAATGCATAATAATTTTAGAACAGGTGCATGTGCATCCTTTTAGAAAATTATTTCTGAGACAAGCTCTCTTATGTTGACTCAGGTAGCCTTAATCCCAATTCTTTAGTTTTTGGATAATGACTTTCCTTCCTGTCCTTTTCAGTAATCCAAATCAATTCTTATATTAAATGACTGCAACACCACTGAATTTAAAATTCCCCATTTGAGTCATGTAGTCAACTGTCCATTGACGTAACAGGAAAAGGATTTGCATATAGAGCCTGGTTTCTCCTTCAGAGCAGAACAGGAGGAAGAGTTTAATGAGTACACCATGGGGTGGTGGGCCACAGGGAAGGCAGTCAGTTTCCAGAGTGACCCTTATGAAAAAAACTACTGATTCTGGTAAGGTAAGTAAAGAGGGTCTTTGGGGTACCAACCCCTCAGATTCCCTTAGGATCTAGCTAAGGCATTACAACTGGTGAAGGAAATCTTTTTTTTTTAATTTACTTATTTATTTATAAAAATTTCCACTTCCTCCCCTCCTCCCAATACCCTCCCATTCCCCTCACTCCCTCTCCTCCTCCCTCTCCAGTCCTAAGAGCAGTCAGGGTTTCCTGCCCTGTGGGAAGTTCAAGTTCCTCCCCCCTCTCTCCAGGTCTAGGAAGGTGAGCATCCAAACAGACTAGGTAGGATCCCAAAAAGCCAGTACACACAGAGGAAACAAGACCCAGTGCCATTGTCAATGGCTTCTCAGTCAGCCTCCATGTCAGTCACATTCAGAGAATCTGGTTTGATCACATGCTCGTTCAGTCCCAGTCCATCTGGCCTTGGTGAGCTCTCATTAGATCAGTCCCCTTCTATCAGTGGGTAACGCACCCCTCGCGGTCCTGACTTCCTTTTTCATGTTCTCCCTCATTCTGCTCCTCATTTGGATCTTGGGGGCTCAGTCCAGTGCTCAAATGTGGGTCTCTGTCTCTATCTCCATCCATCGTTGGATGAAGGTTCCCTCTGATCCTACCTTCGGTGAAGGAAATCTTTAAGTAAAAAAAAAAAAAATGCACCCACTAACTGGTGATTTTTCCTGAGCATGTATGTGCCTTATTGTTCTCTTTCTTGTTCTCTAATACTACAAAGCTTTTCAGTTGTTATACACTTACAATTCTCCAGGCCTAATAGAGTCCAGGACTGGACTTCTTTCATGGCCATAAAAGACAGATAAGGATTTTTACACACAAACCAGTAGCCGCCAGCTTACTTTATGACTCTAGGTGTCTGTGGATAGTGAGTGGAGAGGTTTATTAAGGGAGAGATTAAATCATCAGTGAAATCTAGGAGGGGGGACTTGTGTGCTACACTATATTCTTAAGTAATTACATGAGAATTTAATGGGTTTATAATCAGTAAAAATTTGGAGCAAGGCAAGTCTGCCTTTTTACTGGACTGTTTTTCTCCCCAGTAGGCATAGGGTATAGGACAGCAAGGCAAACTATGTAACCAACCAGGGGAAACATCTGTCCCTTGGTCCAAGAGCACTTTTGCCAAAGATTAACTACCTCTAGCGGTTGTTTAGATCAGGTGTTTTCACCTTTTGCTCTTAGCAGTTGAAACAAGGAGAGGATGTTGAAGCCACAAACACTGCACAGTGAATGAATGTACTGCTGCCAGGTCAATAGACTTTAAGTCAAGTTCAGATCCCTGCCTGCTCTGAACAAATTTCTGTACTGTAACTTACTAAAAGCTAAATTATCAAACTTGTACTTTAAACCCTAACCGTCTTGTAGCCAGCCCGGGTACATATCCCTGGTGCCTCTCATTTAAATGACAAAGGAAGTTTCACTAAGTGGAGAGACTATTTAAGCTGCTTTAAAAACCCATGTGATGATTTCTTGACATTGCATAAACTATTCTTACAGCTTTTCTTCCTCTTGCTACACTAAAACCTGTCTTTCTCTCTGGGTGATGCTATCCTGTTCCAGTTATGTTTACAAAAAATAAGTGGCCATGCATAGAGAGTTCCTGCTAGCCCATCCCAGATCCTATTCCTGAGAGGATGCTCTCTCCGATGACTTGTAAAATCTCTACAGGATTTTTCCACTTCAATTGGAGACATACAAGATAATGAAAGAAAGCTTACTTTATATTTCGTATTAACTCTCTGCATCTGTCTAATTGTCTGCATTCTCCTGCACAGCTGTCTCTGCCCCTCCCCCTACTCTGTCACTGTCTATCCCAGCTGCTCACGTATCAGCAAACTGCTGCTCTCCTACACTCTCAGGCCCTCCCAGCCAATCACAAAAAAAAAAAAAAAAAAAAAAAAAAAAAAACATGCTGCTGCTCACTCTTAAATTTAAAACCCATACTCTTCATTTAACTCTAAACATTTTTTAAATTCTAACACTAGAAACCTATTTCTTCAAATAGTTGTCTTCTTATTAAGTGCTATTTACCTTACAGGTATAGATAAAATATAGCTGCAAAATAGCTGTCTCTTTGCTTCTTCCACAGTATGGATTTTAATACAGACCACAAATAGTAATAACTTGATAGGTCTAACATTTTTGCCGCTTAGAAACAATCCTTATGAGCTTCAAAGTTCAATTTATATCCAGGAACTTTGTCAAAAGTAAAAATACACTCAGCTAAGTATTTTTATTTAGAATCTGTTTCTCCACCTGCCTAATTTTTTTGAGGGGGAGACTAATTTTCCTTGTCTCCCTGGTCTGGTTTGCCTTTCTCTAATCTGCCAAAACGTCGCACTTAAACATTTCAAGTTTGCACCTAAGAGATAAAGTTTCTTCTTCACTTTTGTGTTAATTGCTATTAAATTCTCCCCAAAATTTAGCAAAAGTTCTTTGCTATGATTCATTGTATTCCCATAAATTTTTAATTCCATCGGTATTAAAAGGCACTATAATCTCTGTTGGGTCTATATCTGCCAATTGACAAAATCTCAAATTTCCTTTTATAATTAATTCAGAAACATTTTCTATAAATCTTTTAATTTTTTTCTTTGTTTACATGGTAAAAAGATCCATTCTAAGATAATATCTTCCCTCTGCATTAAAATTTCTGTAGGGGAAATTCTGGAAGGCAATATTACTAGAATATAGTTAAAATGTGTATTCACCCTATCCATATGTGCCTCCTAAAATTTCTTCTCAATGATCATGTATTCTTTTTTCACTTCAGCTACTAATTCTCTGGGACTATTTAAGTCTTTTTCACCATCTAAGGTTTTGTTTAAATAAATTATTAGATCAGGTGTTATCCCAACATCTGCTCTTAGACTGGAAATGTCTTCTAGCAATCTTTGAAAGTCATTAAAAGTCAACAATTGGTCTCTCCTAATTTGTGCCTTTTGTGTTCTAATTTTCTATAAACCTTTTATGTAACCTAGGTAATTAACAGAATCTCCTTATTGTACTTTCAGGAGGAATTTGTAATCCCCATTTAGGCAAAACATTCTTTATTTCTTCAAACATTCTTTTTAAAGTATCTGCATTTGAATCAGATAACAAAATGTCATCAATGTAATAGTAAATTGTAGACTTAATTGCTTGTATTTATATCCAATGGCTGACTTACAAGGTATTGGCACAGGGAAGGGTTATTGAGTATTCCCTGTGGTAGGATGGTCCATTGGTATCTCCTTGTAGGCTGAAAATTTTTATAAGTAGGTACTGTGAAAGCATTTTTTTCTGCTATTTTCTTGTAAAGTTATAGTGAAGACGTAATTCTTTAAATCAATTACTATGAGAGGCCACCCTTTGGTAATAGAGAAGGCAGAGGAATTCCAGACTTTAGAGGACTCACTGGTTGAATTACCTTGTTGACAGCTCTAAGATCTGTCACCATTCACCATTTTCCAGATTTATTTTTCACAACAAATACAGAAGAATTCCAAAAGCTAGTAGATTCCTCAATATGGTGAACAATAAGTTGCTCCTATACCAGCTGTTCAAAAACCTGCAGTTTGTCTTCTGTTCAAAGCCATGGTTTAATTCATGTTGGTTTCTTAGTTAACCATTTTTAATGCAGGGCTGTTAGTACCTCTGAAAGTTTGCTAGATGCTTTGTGTTCTTGTACAGTCCAAATGGCTGGTGACTTTTGTTTATAATATCTTATAATATCCTCCCAAGAAACATGAGTTTTGCTGCAATGGGTCATGACTCCATAAATTCACTGTAATATTAGCGACATATTGTTATTCTTCTGCTGTCACTTTAAGAACTAACCACGCCCCCCCCCCCCCCCCCCGCCATCCTCTCTCTTGTGTGTGTGTGTGTGTGTTTGTCTCGTGTTATGTGTACGTGTGTCTTTGTTTTCTCTCTGTTTTTCTCTTCTTTAAACAATAAATGTCTCCCTCTTTTTTAAATAATACTATGTCCTGTGAGCCTTTTATTCACCGTAACCACCCGCCTGACTCCCCCGGCCGCATGGCGCTGCAGGGACTCACGGCCATCCTTGTCGGACTCCACGAGCCGCCCCGGGCATCTCATCATCATAATATTTTAAAAAGAACAATATATATGGCCTCAGACTTCCTTTCTGTCCTTCTGGCCTAATGCATTCAACACATCTCATGATATGTTTCACTTGAAATAGGGGTCTAATTCCTAGGAATCGAATATGTGCCTCTTGAAGAGATCAATTCAGATGCCAAGATTCTGGAGTACTAATACTCATGTCCATACCTATGTCTATCAATCCCTCAATCACAACTTCATTTATACACACTCTTAGCTTTGGTCTCTGATAATTTATAGAAGTCTGCCAGAATATACATTTCCTAATCCGAAGTTTTTGATTCATGCTCAATGTCTATTCCATCACTCAAAACAATATTTTTTTTTCCTTAGGCACTGGGTTTTTTAATTTTCCTGGTGAGACATGTTCTCCACACTGACTTGAAATGGTTGAACTATGTGGATTATAGGGGACTGTAACAGGCCCCCCATTAAGTTTTCTGATGTTATTAGATCGCCTTGTCTGTCTTTTGTTAACCTACATTCATTGGTCCAATGTTGGTTTTTGCCACACCTCTTACATATACCAGACGGCTGAGTCCACCTATTCTTGCTATTCCTAAATGTGATATTGTTCCTAGGAATTCCTTGACTCCAATCCTGTTTCAGATGTCTCATTCTATCACAATCTTTAAAAATTGACATTTTGGTGTCACCTTATAACATTGGAAATTGCTTCTCCTACTCGAATTTCATTACTATATTCACATGTTTCAACATTAATTGTATGTGATATCCATTTATCTATTGGTGCTGATCTGACCTTTAAAGGCCCAAGGATCCTTTTACATTATAAGTCTACATTTTCTTTTTTATTTTTCTTTCCTTTTTTAGGGTTTTTTCGAGACAGGGTTTCTCTGTAGCTTTAGAGCCTATCCTGGAACTAGCACTTGTAGACCAGGCTGGCCTCAAACTCACAGAGATCTGCCTGCCTCTGTCTCCCAAGTGCTGATATTTAAAGCATGTGCCACCACCGCCCAGATCTAAATTGGCATTTTTAAAAGCCAAAGATTTAATAGGTACACATCTAGCTTCTGAGTCTTTTTAGTTGATCTTTAGAAAAAATCACTAAAGAGTTCTGGCAGTGTTAACCCTAATATATAATTAAAATCTCTTTTCTAGTTCCTGAATTGTGTCCCAAGTATTTAAAGCTACTGTGCTACATTGGGATAAGGTGTGTTTGTTGTAGAGAGCCTGGTCCTGAGATTCAAAATAATGTCCCTCACCAAGAATTTGATCTTGGAAAGTTAAAATCATTTTGCTTTTCCCTGTTCTAAGATTTTAACCTCTTCTCTCTATTAACCCTTTAGAAGCATCTGAGGTCCATTTTCTAGGACCACTGAGATTAATTGAAGCCACCTGTGTGGGATGGCCTTATTGCCTTAAGCCCATGTTTTCACAATTTTCCATACAAAAGGTGAATGCAGTCCATAAGCCAGTATTGCTTGTGTAATGTCTTTTAGATCACTCAAACATATAGGTTCTCATGTTTACTCTTTGACTACTTTAGGTTACTTGTTTCCAGATGGTCTTTCTAAGAAGAGCACTGTATAGGCAGTTATAACTCTGGAAAAGTCATCCCAGTGTATGACATGTACTGATGAGGATAAATCCTGTCTTTTTACCTTCTTTCCCTGCTCATCAGTTTCAATAAATTCTTCATTTTTTTTCATATCTTTTAACCATTGCCTTCTGTAAACTCTGGATCTCCTGGCCAGTGTTCTATTCTAATGGCTCACTGAGAATTCCAACATATATAATTTTTTCAGTAAAGATAACATCTCATCCTTGGACATAACATTGATGGCGTGCATAATACCTTTCTTTAGAGACACCCTATCTGGATCCTATCATAACTGTTCAACAGATTCTAATTATTAAATTTAGCAACACGAATTCTCTCAGGCAATGTCTCAGCACCTTTCACCATTGACTGAATTTTGCCCATCAAATTGCTCATATTCTTCTCCAAAGTGCTGATTTCCCCTTTTTGATGTTCATTAGTAGTTTGTAAAGACTGATTATTTCTAAAAGTACCTCATTTTTTGGCTCTATTATCAAACCATTTTTAATGAGATGATTGAAAGCAAAGCTAATACCTATAATGAAATAAAGGGGTGTAGAAGGAAAATCACATATGCATTGCTGAATACTATCCATAGCATAAGTAAAAACTTATTGAATTTCTGGATTGTTATATTATTGGCCCATTGTTGTATTTTACCCAGTTATAGTCAGTTGGAATATGTGCAATAACCAATACTAGCCAGCAGGTGTCACCATTTTAACCATGTGGCTGAGAGATGCAAGCAGCAGAAAATCCCGAATTGGTTTTCATGCAATTAGATACTGGAAAATATGATTTGTTTTACAAATTAAGGGTAGCTTTTTACAATGAACAAGGCAATTCAGATTTGATGACCAGGATAAAGGAAAAACACAAAACCTTCTGTCAGTGTGAATCATGAACTGTGTGCACTCTGTGGATTATTGGCTGGAGAGGCAGTGACAAGTGGACAGCAACACTGCATTCCCAGGGCACACAGAGTCCATCAGTGGTTGTGAAGCATGAGCCATCAGCTGGTAACATGGGCAGGGAGAGTCAGTACCCAATGCATTATGTGGCTTACAAAGCGGGAGTGCCTCAAGGGTTCTCAAAATAGAGTTGACCTGTCCCTTCAACCCATTATGGGGCACCAGATGTAACTGAGTGTATAAACAGGGGAAAACACAGAGTCAAATGATCCAAAACTAGCTCTAAAAGTTGCTAATATTATTCTGTATTGCAAGGGGGAAAGTCGTGGAACAGGAGTGGGAAGACCAACCTCAAGGTGTGCAGCACTGGAGAGAGAGAGAGAGAGAGAGAGAGAGAGAGAGAGAGAGAGGTGGGCATGTGGGCAGGCAGCTTTCTCTGGGTATCCAAAAAGTCATGCCACAACCTTGTCCAACCGCTTAATGATCATTGACTGAAGGAGGTTCCTTATTAGATAAGTGTCTTGACTGGACACCAAGCAGGAAATCCAGAATCATGATAAAGAACTGAACTTTGGACTGGAGAGATCACTCAGTGGTTAAGAGCATTGATTGTTCTTCAGAGGACCTGAGTTCAAGTCTCAGCAACAACATGGTGGCTCACAAACCATCTATAATGAGATCTGATGCCCTCTTTTGGCCTATAGGCATACATGGAGGCAGAATGTTGTATACATAATGAATAAATAAAATCTTTTTAAAAAAAAGAACTGTAGTAAGATATGGCATCTCTTCTATTGAGGGGCACCTAGGTTGTTTCCATGTTCTGGCTATTACAAATAGTGCTGCTATGAACATAGTTGAACAAATGCTTTTGTAGTATGATTGGGCATCTCTTGGGTATATTCCCCAAGAGTAGAATTGCTGGGTCCTGAGGTAAGTTGACTCCCAGTTTCCTGAGAAACTGCCACACTGATTTCCATAGTGGCTGCACAAGTTTGCATTTCCACTGACAATGGATGAGTGTTCCCCTTACTCCATATCCTATCCAGCATAGGCTATCATGGGTGTTTTTGATTTTAGCTATTCTGACAGGTGTAAGATAGTATCTCAAAGTTGTGGGGGTTTTTGTTTGTTTGTTTGTTTGTTTTGTTTTTGTTTTGTTTTGTTTTTCGAGACAGGGTTTCTCTGTAGCTTTGGAGCCTGTCCTGAAACTAACTTCTGTAGACCAGGCTGGCCTCGAACTCACTGAGATCCACCTGCCTCTACCTCCCAAGTGCTGGGATTAAAGGCGTGCGCCACCACCGCCCGGCCTCAAAGTTGTTTTGATTTGCATTTCCCTGATCGCTAAGGAGGTTGAGCATGACCTTAAGTGTCTTTGGCCATTCGAAGTTCTTCTGTTGAGTATTCTCTGTTCAGTTCAGTACCCCATTTTTTAATTGGGTTAATTAGAGTTTTAGTGTCTAGTTTCTTGAGTTCTTTGTATATTTTGGAGATCAGACCTTTGTCTGATGAGGGATTGGTGAAGATCTTCTCCCAATCAATAGGTTGCCTTTTTGTCTTAATGACAGTGTCCTTTGCTTTACAGAAGCTTCTCAGTTTCAGGAGGTCCCATTTATTCATTGATTCTCTTATTGTCAGTGCTACTGGGGTTCTACCTAAGAAGTGGTCTCCTGTGTCCTTGTCTTGTAGACTACTTCCCACTTTCTCTTCTATCAGGTTCAATGTGGTCAGATTAATATTGAGGTCTTTAATCCATGTGGACTTGAGTTTTGTGCATGGTGATAGATATGGGTCTACTTTCATTCTTCTACAGGTTGACATTCAGTTATGTCAGCACCATTTGTTAAAGATGCTTTCTTTCTTCCATTGTATATAGTTTTAGCTCCTTTGTCGAAAATCAGGTGTTCATAGGTATTATTTATAATGTAATAAAAAAATTTAAAAAAAGAATTCCTAAAGAACCAGAAATAATGGTCATTCATTCCTAAGAGTTGGAAAGTTATTAATAAATAATGTAGGAAATAAAAAAATAACTAACACTTATATCTTAATTTATCCCTTGTCTATTATTTGTATTTTTCTCCAAGGTTCTTGGTTTACTAGTAAGGTTCTGGAGCATCTGTCTTCTTCAACAGCTACATGATGCCTTCCTGATTCTGCCATCTTTTCTTCTCTGTGCCTGCTTGAAATTCACACCTTGCTCTATTCTGCTCTGCCATAGGATCAAAAAAGCTTCCTTATTAACAAATGGTAGTAAAACACATTCATAGCATACAGAGGGGAATACCATATTTGGAACAATGTTCTGTTCTTGTCTATGCAAATATCTATCTTCAAAATGTCAAAAGACCTGGTACATTTATATGCCTAAAGGAGAAATGATACCTATCGAGAAAAAATTACCAAGCAATGTGAAATCTGACTTATGATATCAATATCCTCTGCAGTATAAAAATATCACCCTCTAAACATACATAGTTTCTATTTCTCAGTATAATGGTAGTCGTAACTCACTTAAAAATAAAAGCTGGCTTTGAAGTTGGATGGGGGCTCTCCTTTCAGTCCAAACATGTTGATAAAAAAAATATTGCTTCTTTCCCATACCAGGTGTTTCATACCAGGAAATACCTGGTATGGGAAAGAAGGAAGGAAAAATCTAGGAACTAAGGTTATCAAAACTCTGCTTTCAAAAATTTTACTTCTCCCCATACGTATTTTCATCTTTCTGGTACTTTTCTTGGAATATATGTTTATTGAAATTTAAATTTTCCATTTTGATATAAATAATGTTTATGTTTTCCACAGTGAACAATAATTTTTCCTACAGTAATCTTTGTAGTCTCCAGGAAGAATATGGAGCTCTAGAACAATGATTCCACTTGGTCATTCAGCTGATAGCACCACTTAAAGATTGATTGGCTTTGGACTAAAAACTGCTAAGAACAATTTCGAGGTGGCTAGCTGAGGTGATCCAGCCTCACAAACTACTCTAGCCTGGACTTGAGACAAGCCATATTCATTATACATAGACTGCAAAAAAAAAAAAGATATAGCTGCCTATCCCATGACTTGACAATAAACCCAATTTTTTTCTTTCAGAATTCCCTAAAAATACCACCACCCTCAGATGGCAGGAAATAAATTTAAGAATATTACACCCACATTCCCAAAAGATGGGGTTGTTGATTTTTGGTTATCCAAAATCAACAGATTATGACTATTATAGATATGATAGTGTAAAAGGGTAGATTATTGAATCTCCTCTGAAAAGAGAAAGGGAGGACATAGATATAAGTTAAAAGGTTGATTATTGAACCTACATTTAAAAATCAGCTATTAGTTTTAAATGTGTTACATTGGATTGAATTTTTCTATATTATATACAAATTTTGTATATTTATAGAAATTTGAGATTAATTTTGTTAAAACATACTGTACATATGTTACGCCCAGGTGTGCAATGTTCCCCAAAAACCAACAAGGAGACTGAGTCCCATATGTAAAAGCAAAGAGCCTTTATTTTATGCAAGTTTGTAAACTCAGTCTCTCTGCATGTCCATCGTATTGAAATAAACAGAAAGCCCCAATTTCTTTCTCTGGGTTTTATTAATCATGATTCAGTCAAAAAAATTTTGCCATGCTATCACCTAGGATTAAGGTCTAGCAGTTTGGATTTCTGTGCACTCTGAACATATTTCTTTACTGTACCTACTAAAATCTAAATGGTCAAACTTGTGCTTTAAACTTTAAAACTGCCTTGTAGGCAGCCCAGATGCCTACTCCTGGTGGTTTAATGACAAGGCAAGTTTCACTAAGGGGCCCACAGCATTAGGCTCTGTGGAGAGACATTTCCTCTGCTTTAAAAACCCATGTGATGTCTTCTCAACACTGCAGAAACTATTCCCACAACTTTTCTTCCTGTTGCTACAGTAAAACTTGTCTTCCTCTCTTTCTGGGTGAGGATATCCTGCTCCAGTTATGTTTACAAAATATAAGTGGCCACACACAGAATGTTGCCTTTAGCCAATCCAAGACCAAATTCTAAAGAGAGGATGCTCTCTCTGATGATTTGTAAAAACTCTACAGGATTTTTTTTTTTTAGTTCCGTTGGAGACATTCATGATAACTCACTAAATCTTCCTTTATACTGCTTATTAACTCTCTGCATCTGTCTAATTGTCTGCACTCTCCTGCACAGTTGTGTGTCTGCCCCTCCCCCTGCTCTTTCACTGATTTCCCAACTTGTTCAGATGTCAGCAACCTGCCACTCTCTTATACTTCCCTGACCTCCCAGCCAGCCAGTCAAGAAAAAGACATGCTGCTGCTTGCTCTTTAAATTTAAATTCTATAGTCTTCCTTTAACTCTAAAAAATTTTCATCCTGACACTAACGACCTATTTCTCCAACTGTGTAATTGTCTTCTTATTAAGTACCATCTACCTTACAGGTATAGATCAAATACAGCCGTCAAATATGTGTCTCTTTTTAGCTGATTTTTACACTATCTGCACTCATATGTTCTCTCCTTTTCCTGTTATCTCCGTAACAGTTTAAAATGCACTTTCCCCCTTTTTCTACATCTATAAAGCAGCTATTTTAGTCTCATAATACATTGTAAAGGATTCATAATTAACCATCTCATATATATATATATGTATATGTATTATATTTCTGATTAAGAATTTTCATTTCTATATTAAATAAATTCTTTGTTATGCCCAAATCTGTGGGTCCCTACAAAAGCAAACAAAAGAGACTGAGTCCCATATGCAAAAGCAAAGAGCCTTTAATCAGGTTTGCAAACTCAGTCTCTCCACAAATCCAATGTATTAGAATATTCGGAGAGCCCGACTCAATTAGAATTGGTTTTTATAGTAGGAAAGGTGGGGATGAGGGGTCTCTGAGGTTCAGGACCGCTGATTGGCTGACATTTGTATAGGGGTTTCCTGTTGAAGTGCTGGCAAATGTTTCTATTCACAGTGCTTGGAATGCCAGGAATTTCCATTGAATGGTCTGCTCTTGGTTGGGGGTCTGCTAATCTCAGCCTGCCAGGCATCGTCTCAAAGTAAACTATTGAGACAATAGACTCCATTTAAATTTAAATGGTCAGTATCTCAGGTGAGAATGGTTGGAGGAAGTAAAGAATTTCCTTTCTGCCCAGACTTAGATTATCATGACTGGCCCTCACATTCATTATCGATTTTTAGACACAATTTAACATATGTAAAGCACAAGTTCCATCTGCATGAGACAAGTAACTTATAAACTATAAACAGAAACTTTACTTAAATCATTATCTATTAACATAAGTAAGAGAAATTAAAAGATACAGTCTAAAGATTAATTATCTAAACATTGTTTGGATAATTTATTTAGCTATTGTAACATTATATTATAGATATAAGTATATAATGTAGTCTTATAATATACAATATATGATATGTAAATGTACATGGTATATAAAAATATAAATACCACAATGTCATGAGCTATTTTGTTTAACCACTTCAATCACTGTGACCTTTCTCATCTCAAGGTTCTTTTGCAAGTAGTGCTATGAGGACTCAGTGCCAGTCTTCCCAGAGAGTGATGAGTAACCAGACCAAGCAAGAAAACTGTCTTTATAATGATTCTTTATTAATAGCTTCTATATCCAATGCATTAAGAGGGTTCACATTCTACAAGCATGGGAAGACCGTGATAGGCAATACACAAACAATTGAATATCACAATTATTAATCCTACTAATCCTAATACATTAAACCAATTTCTAACCTCCATTCAACTCATCAATTATCCATAAATTATCTCTTAACATTTCACACACTAAACATGTGCATTAATACATTTGCGCTCTTCTCTTATCATTAATGCATTAATCTCAGATTTATGAAGTTCCATACTTGTGTGTAAATAGCATCATACAACCAGATATCCTCTGTAAGGATTCTTCAGTCCTAAAAAGGACTGTTGGGTTTCTTCAGCCCTATAAAGGACTTTTGGGTTTCTTCAGGCTGGATGCCTGACCGCACCTGGTGCTTGACCACAAAGCTTATCTCTTGATGGCAAGCTTAGTCTGTGTGGTCTGGCGGTGTTGTGCTCTCCAGAGGCAGGGCATTCAGAGGATCTCCCTACAAGGATCTGCAGCTGCAGCAGGACTAGCAGCAAGCTGAGCACCTGCAGCAGCACTGACAGCGGGTGGCGCCACCAGGCATGCGAGGCCATCGTGTTGGTGAGACGACCGCCTTGCTTCTGCCTCTCCTTTTATTCCCCATTTGAACCCGTCTCAGGCTTGATCCTTCTGATAGCCAGGTGTCCTAGGCTATCGGTATCGACTGGACACAGAAGGGTGGGGTCCTTCTTGTGTGGCAATATTACTTTTGTTAGCAAGGTTACTCAACGCAGGCTTCCCAACTGGCAGGGCCTCCAAGTGGGGAAAATGTTCGCTTAATATTTCTTCTTAATAATTTTCTACTTTACACAGTTTTCTTACTTAATTTTCTATTTTCTATATTATACTCATCTTTATACTATAGATTTCCTACTTTACCTACACTATAGATTCCCCTTTTTACTCATTCAGAGGGATCTGTTTCCATACTCATTACACATAATATTTATTATTTAAACTTTTAAAAATAAATTTATTTGACTGTAAATTTACAACTGATTAATAAAAATCTTTACATAACTTATAAGTGAAATTTGTTTACATAATTTATAAATATTATTAATTAAAAATACAAGTTATTGGCCAATCTAAATTATTCCCACATATTCAAATAATCTTTGAAAATATTATCTCATATATTGAAAACTGTATTTATAAATATATTATTGTTATAAATAATTCCATATAAACAAGACTATGCATTTTTCTAGTTTCTTTTTTTTTAAATTTTAAAATAATTTATTGGGAAGAAGTTATATAAGGTTTGGTTTATCTTTATACCTCCTCATTCCAAAGGTAGGATCACATGATCCCAGTGGTATTATATTAAGAACAATTTAATTTTTTTTCAAAAAAGATGTAATAATCTTAATGTTAAGGCATCAAAATGAGAGACTATGATTTTAATTTTATTTTTGTAGAACTAAAGAAAAGTAAATATCAGAAATAATATTGATAGGTTGATTTTAAAAAACTACTTCTTGAAAACATGTGTTTCACATTTGTGTAACTCCCGATTAAACCAATTCAATTTGCTGAAATTCTGTTTTTTTTTTTAAAGTAATTTTATTAAATTATAAAAGTTTTCATTTACGCCCCTCCTCCCAACACCCTCCCACTCCCCCCTCCCTCTCCTCCTCCCTCTTCGTCCCTTAGGGCAGTCAGGGTTTCCTGCCCTGTGGGAAGTTCAAGTTCCTCCCCCCTCCCTCCAGGTCCAGGAAGGTGAGTATCCAAACAGACTGGATCCCCAAAATCCACATGGGGGGGGGCGATGGGAGGGTTGTTGGAAGGGAAGAGGGTTAGAGAGAAGGGAGTAGGGGAGGAATGGGGAAAACTCGGTGGACCGGGATGGGGGGAAGGGAGGAAGGATGAATATGGGATCAGGGAAGAATATATTTCAACTAAGGGAGTCATTTTAGGGTTTACAGGAGACTTGATTATATATGGGATCCCAGGTCCAAGGAGAGATCCCCAGATTATTCTCTGGACAGAGGAGAGGGTGCCTGAACCGGCCTTGGCCCATAACCATACTGATGAATATTTTGCTTATCACCATAGATCCTTCATCTGGCGAAGGATGGCGATACAGACGGAGACCCACATTGGAGCACCGGACTGAGCCCCCCAAGGTCCAAATGAGGAGCAGAAGGACGAAGAAAATGAAAAAGGAAATAAGGACTGCGAGGGATGCTATCACCCACTGATACAAGGGGACGGATCTAATGAGAGTTTACCAAGGCCAGTTGGACTGGGACTGAACGAGGACGTGATCTAACCAGATTCTCAGAATTTGGCCGGATTCTCTGAATGTGGCTGGCCCGAAGTCTTTCTGAAAAGCCATTGACTATGACACTGGGACTTGTTTCTAGTTTCTGTTATAGAATTTATTTTAATCATGTATACTTGTGAAAGACCTCCAGGACCCCTCCCCCCCCCCCCCCCCAGAACCTGCATCTGGCCTGCTCCCATGAGAACATCCTGTTGCTTGAAAGACTATCAGGACCTGCAGCCAGCCGCTCTCATGAGAACATCCTGTTTTGAAGACCCTCGAGATCCCCAGGACCTGAAGCTGGCCCGTTCTCATGAGGACATCCCGTTTGCTTAGGAGAACAGGATATCTATGGTTGGCACATGTGCCAAACTTAGAATGTTAGTGGAAAATTTCAGGGCCAAAATGAAACATCTAGGAAATAGCATGAACAAACAGCATTGTCCATTGTCACTGTCTGATCTGTTTAAAATAACTAGTGATCTTTATGCTCTGAAAACTGCCAATTACATAATTAATTTTGCCTATATAAGCTTGCTGAAATTTTGCTCGGGGTGGTCAGTCTCCCCTTGGAGTCCTGAGTCACCCGATAGCGCTACCGAAATAAACCTTTTGCTGTTGCATCTGCTGGCCTGGATTAATGAGTCTGGGGACTTCCCTCATGGCCTTAGAAATTCTAGGGTCTTTCACTTGAAAGTCAAAAAACAACTTTATCTGTTAAAAAGACAGGGTAAATTTTTGAAGTTCCCCATTTCTAAAAATAATTTCAAGGAATTTAACATCTATAATTGTTGCCCCTTATAAAGCTATAGCTAGGTATACTGTTTAGAGCCAAACTTAGTTTTCTATATTCCATTTCAAAATTTTTTAAAATATAAAACTTAAAATAATTCTCCTGATCCTGATAGAGACATCTCTTTAATTTACACACATATGACCTTCTGAATAAGAATCGGGATATTTCTGCCTTTAACCAAAATTATTTTTAGAATTCCAGACTCTTATTATCACTCAAAAATGTGTCTCTTTGCTTCCTCCACAACATGGATTTTAAAGAAAATGCAAATAATAATAACCTGATAGGTCTAACTTTTTGGCACTTAGGAAAGGTTCTTTTTTATTAATTTTTCTTGCTTTTATTGAGCTATATATTTTCCTACACCCTTCTCCTATCCTCTGTTCTTCCCTTCTACCAACTCACATGGTCCCCATGGTACAAATTTACTCAAAAGTTCTTGCCTTTTTCTACTTCCTATATAGATTAGATCCATGTATTACTCGCCAGGGTCCTCTTTGTGTTTAAGTTCCCTGGGATTGTGAATTATAGGCTAGTTTTTTTTTAAAAAAAAAATATGTGTCTAAAAGCCACTTATGAGAGAGTACATATGATATTTGTCTTTTTGGGTCTGGTTTACCTCAGACAATATGATGTTTTCTAGATCCATCTATTTGCCTGTATCTTTCAAGATGTCATTATTATTTTTTGCTGTATAGTACTCCATTGTGAATATGAACCACATTTTACTTATCCTTTTCTCATTCAAGGGGCATTTAGGCTGTTTCCAGGTCCTGGTTATGAAAAAACAGTGCTTCTATGAACACAATTGAGAACATGTTCTTGCGTTATGATTGAACACCTTTTGGGTATATATTAAAAAGTGGTATTGCTGGGTCTTAAGGTAGGTTGTTTTCTAATTTTCTGAGAAATTGCCATACTGATATCCAAAGTGACTGTACCAGTGTGCACTTGTACAAACAATGGAGGAGTGTTCCTTTTACCCCACATCCTCTCCAGCATAAGTTGTCATCAGTGTTTTTGATCTTGTCCATTCTTAAAGGTGTAAGATGGTATCTCAGAGTTATTTTGATTTACATATCTAAGATAGCTAAAGATGTTGAACATTTCCTTAAGGGTCTTTCAGCCATTTTAGATTATTCTACTGAGAGTTCTCTGTTTAGATTTGCACTTCATTTTTTTTTTATTGGATTATGTGTTCTTTTGATGACCAATTTTTTGAGTTCTTTTTATATTTTGGAGATCAGCTCTCTGTGGGGTTGGTGAATATTCTGTAGGCTGCTGTTTTGTCATGTTGACCATGTTCTTTGCTTTACAGAAACTTCTCAGTTAGAGGAGGTTCCATTTATTAATTCATTCTCTCAGTGTCTGTGCTACAGGGATTAAATTTAGGAAGTGGTGTCCTGCGCCAATGAGTTCAAGTGTACTTTCTCTTCTATGAGGTTCAGTGTGACTGGCTTTAAGTTGAGGTCTTTTATCCATTTGGACTTGAGTTTTGTGCATGATGATAGTTATGGATATATTTTTATTCTTCTACATATTGATATCCAGTTATGCCAGAACCATTTGTTGAATATGCTTTCTTTTTACCATTTTATAATTTTTGGTTTTTTTTAATCAAAAATCAGGTGTTTGTCAGTGTGTAGATTGATATATGGGTCTTCTATTTGCTTCCATTGGGCCTCCTGTGTGTTTTTATGACAATGCTATGCTCTTTTCAGTACTGTAACTCTGTAGTAGAGTTTGAAGTCAGGGATTGTGATGCCTCTAGAAGTTCCTTTATTGTTCTTTTATTGTTTTGGTTATACTGTTTTTTTTATTTGTTTGCTTGTTTGCTTGCTTGCTTGCTTTTCCATATGAATTTGAGAATTGTTCTATTGAGGTCTGTAAAAAAAAATTGCTGGGATTTTGATT
This sequence comes from Myodes glareolus, assembly GCF_982192425.1. NCBI lineage: Eukaryota > Metazoa > Chordata > Mammalia > Rodentia > Cricetidae > Myodes > Myodes glareolus. The sequence continues at coordinate 84,512,637 of NC_142027.1, forward strand.
AGCATTGCCTTGAATCTGTAGATTGCTCTTGGTAAGACTGCCACTTTTACTATGTTAATTCTACCTACATAAGTGCATGAGAGTTTTTTTTTCCATTTTCTGGTGTCTTTTTCAATTTCTTTCTTCAAAAATTTAAAGTTCTTGTTATATATGACTTCCACTTGTTTTGTTACAGTTTTTCCAAGACATTTTCTGTTATTTGTGGCTGTTGTAAAGGGTGATGCTTCTCTGATTTCTTTCTCAGACCATTTATCAATTGTGTAAAAAAGGGCTACTGAGTTTTTCAAGATAATCTTGTATCTTGTTCCATCACTGAAGGTGTTTATGAGTTGTAGAAATTCTTTGGTAGAATTTTTGGGGTGGCTTTTGTAAACTATCATATCACCAAGAAATAGTGAGAATTCAGCTTCTTCATTTCTGATTTATATCCCTTTGATCTTCTTTTGTTGGCTATTGCTCAAGCTAGAACCTCAAGTACCATATTGAATAGATATGGAGAGAGTGGACAACCTTGTCTTGTTCCTGATCTCAGTGGGATCTGTGGGATTTTCTCTCCATTTAGTTTGATGTTGGCTATCATTCTGTCTGGAGTGATGGTACTAAAGGAATACAGTACTATGCACAGCTGGGGAAATAACTCTTATGGTATATTCCATTTCATTTCATTTAATTATGGTGTTTATTTTTACAACTCTAATTTTAGTCATTCTTTCATATTTGTATGGGTGTTTTTTCCTTATGCACATCTTTGTATCCCATTTATGCCTGCTGTCCAAGAAGGTCAGTAGATGGTGTTAAAACACCTAGTACTGGAGTTACAGACAGTACTGGGCTTCTATATGTACTGGGAATGGAACATGGCTACTCTGGAAGAATCTTCAGTATTATTAACTGCTAAGGTATTTTCCAACCCAAGTTTTCTGTTCTCCATTGTTTCCTGTTCAAGGCAGCCTAATCATGGTCAGCCTCCTGGTGCTGATGTAAAAGACTTGAAATCTCCTCCAAATGAGAGAATTAGCCTGATATAGGGGTGAAGTTCCTAATTGTTTGTCCAAATACAGTATTGTCAATCCCTAAAACATGAAACTACAATGAATAAAACAAACTCATCTTATTATATTAAACTTGGAGAGATCTATTTTCCCTAGTATCTTTCTGAATTTCTGTGCTTTGCATTTAACATTTTGGTGTAAAATACATTAGAAGTTATTTTTTTTGGAGTTTGAAAAGGCATTCTCGCCTTAGATCCTACTTCACAACTAAGGTGTGAAGTAGAAGAGTAAAATTGTTAATATAAAGTTTCGCCAGTGCTTAGAAGATATTTAACTGAGGGAGGGCTACCTCAAAAATAGGTAGTATGCTAACTAGGCCTGTTAGAGATTCAGATGCTAGGATACACATTTGTTCATCAGAATCTTCCAAACATTTGGCTCTAAATCATGAAAAAGTAGACACCCCTGATTTACAAAAAGCCACTAGGCCAATCCCCATATCAAAGAACAGGCCCCTAACACTATAGGGTCACAATGAACATTAGGACATGGTGTGACATAAAGTTCCAGTTTTCCTCTATAGAAAATTATAGTTCTTCCAGGTGCACAATATGAGACTAGGTGACAACTATGTGAAAAGGGAATCATCAAGCAAGACTTTTTATTTAGGTCCTCACTCATGGAGAAGGAACACAGGTCCTTCTCAAACCTAGGGACATTCATGCCAAAGCTAGGAACAGCCTAGTGTCTAGGTCTTAGGAGTTTTCCCAATACCCAGTGTTATGGAGAATAGAATAGAGCTCCTTCATTGAAACCAGGTTTAAGCTTGGGAGAGATGGTAATGACCTGGAGCTAGTCAATTTGTGGAGAGGTTCTTCAGATCCTGAGAACCCAAATCTTCCCATCTCCTGGAACTACAGTTATCTTTCCCAAGGTCCCTGTGTGTGTAGTCCATAATATTCTTGAGATGTGTGCCCCTTGTACTGCATTATTTGATTAGCCTTCTCCTGGGTTTCTCTCATTGTATGATAATTTCTGCTGATTTCATAGAAGCCTCCTATTTCCTTAGATATCCTCCTGGATATAGTACACAAGAAGCTATTCCTCTTAGGAAGCTTCCTTGGAAGAAGACATAGCTTATGCAAGACTCCTCTGCCTCAGCTTTTACCTTTCCTTTTCTACTTTTCCTAACTTTCTCACCTTCTGGCAGCTCCACCCCAGGACCTCTCAGTAAAGTATGGCCTGCTGTTTCATGTCCCTGATGTACTTACAAAATAATGATGGTAATATCTTTACTGTCTAAGATTTGCATTTGCCTAACTGGGTAGACTTACAGTTTCATGTCACTATTTAAATTTTTCAAAGTGTAAGCTAGAGTCTGTACCTAAAAGAGACCTAATCCACATGTCATCATATGTGGATTGTGAAATTTGTTCTAGGCCCTTTTAGAATTCCCAAAATTCTCTTTGGGAATTTTCCAGAGTTGGTTTCTCTCTATCATTACAGATATTTCTCTTTATTAATCTCATAAGTGTGTGGAATGAATTCTCACTGAAAAGACTTATCTAGAACAGCTGCACTTCTAGCCTTTTAGACAAATGTGTCTAAGACAAGATCTCTAAAGTTGACATAGGTGACCTTAATCCCAGGCTTCCTAGGTCAATGACCTTGCGGTCCTCTTAATTACATTTCTAATACTCTTAAATTAAATGACTGTGTGATCTCAGACTTTTTAAATTATCACTTAAGTCATATACTCAATTATCCATAACATTTGCAGAAGAATTTGCATGTGTAACATGGTTTGTGCCTTCAGAACAGAGTAGAAAAAAATAGTTTATTGAGTACATTGCAGGAGGAAATGGTAGAAAATCAGCTGCTGGAGTCACTAGTGTGAAAAAGGACCTGATTGTGGGAGAGTGGTAGTTTGAATGTAATTGGCCTGTATAATTTCATAGGAAGTGCTACCAGTACAAAGTGTGACATTGTGGGAATGGGTATGATCTTGAAAGAAGTGTGTCACTATTGAAGGTGATGGGCTTGGAGCTTTTCTCTGTTCTGGATACTGCCAAGCATGCCAGTAGAATACCTGTGGCCTGCATATCAAGTTGTAATACGTCATCCTGCAAACACATCATGCTCCAAACCATGATGATAATGGGTTTAACCTCTGGAACCGAGTAAATGTTTTATTATAAAGATTATGATGCTCATGTTGTCTCTTCACATCAATAAAAATCATAACTAAGGCAGTTTTACTATTAATTTTTAAATCCCAGGATGTATTAATTCATGTCATTAGAATGAAGACAAACCTGATTAGTGAGTTTAGGAAGGTTAGCTTGACTCAGTGCATATTGAATTTCCAATTAGGTAACTGTCCTGTGCAGATATGTTCAATCCTGCTTGATCCAGTTAATTCAGCTCTATGGATTAGAAGCAGGCCATTGACTGTAACTCTGTATGTCAGGTTACAGATCTCAGCAGCCAACAGGGTTGCATGTGAGCAATATCAATCTGTCACTTCTTAGTGGCGTTACAGCTAAAAGGGAATGACCTACTATTTTTCTAAGTCAATATCCCTGAGGTCTATCTTATTGTTATTAAAATAAATTACTTTTATCTTTTTAAAAGGTTAATTATTTGTATCCTTTTTCAAATTTCATTTCTTTAAATACATTACTGTTCTAATCTCTATTTGGTTCTGTTCCCCACTGTTACCTGTTTATCAAGGATTTCATTTCTTTTTCTTCCAATTGCTATTGATTTATTTATTTCTCTTTAGAGCAATGCATTTTCTAGTTCAGGATTGCCCACACTATGTAGTTGAGAATTGCTTTAAACACAGCTAACTCTGCCTCTGCTGCCCAGTGCTGAGTAAACATTCCTGCAACTCCTGCCTGCCTGGGCTTTGATTGGTAATTGAGAAGGAAAACAGACCCATTAATGAGTGTCCTCCATGTCCTGTTCTACTTTTTGGGTCTGAGTTACCTTACTCGGGATGTTTTTTTTCCTACTTCGATCCATTTGCATGCAAATTTCAAGATGACATTGTGTTTTGTTTTGTTTTGTTTTTAACCACTGACTAGTGCTCCATTGTGTAAATGTACCACATTTTTTTTAGTCCATTCTTCAGTTTAAGAGCATTGACTCCACCTTCTGCCCCTAAAGATAATGCTGGTATGAACATAGTAGAGCAAATTCCCTTTTGGTATGATTGAGCATCCTTTGGTATATACTCGAGTGGTATCAATAGGTCTTGAGGCAGGTTGATTCCCAGTTTTATTGAGAAACTGACATACAGATTTGCAAAGTGGCTGTAAAAGCTGACACTCCCAGAGGCAATGGAGGAGTGTTCTCCTTACTGTTCATCCTCTCCAGCATAAACCAAGTTTTGTATTCAGAAAATTTACTATATTTTTATGACTTCCTTGAGGTTTTGATGGTTTGAGTGCTTTCTGTAGAGAGACAGTTTTAGTTTTCTTTTCTTCATTTTAGAGGCTTGTTTTTCATTATTTCTATGCAATTTTGTGTTTTCCAGTTGTTGCTATCTTCATGTTTGTGTTTCGGCTATGTAAGTGATTGATAGGGTTAATACATTAGTTTTGGATTTTTCAAACTTTTTCATATATTATTGTAGTTTTTTCTTAATTAGCATCACCTGTCAACATGATGTAGCCTAGAATCATCTGAGGGAACATCATTTGAGGGCATGCCCACTCAGAATCACTAGTTACTATGCCCGTGAGAAATTGTGTTGATTGATTACTGATGTAGGAAGGCTCCTCCACTGAGTGTGGCAATACTCATTAGCAACTGGGGCTGGACAGGATAGCAGAGCTAGCTGAGCATGAGACAGTGACCAAGTGAGAGAGAAAGCTAATAAATACATTTCCCCATGGTTATTTTTACTTCAGCTGCTAACTTTAGTTTTTATCCTAAGCTTCCACAATGATGGATTGTGATGGCAGTATCAGTCTAATAAACCCTGAAATGTTTTTGGTTAGAATTTAATAACAGGGGCTGGAGAGATGGCTCAGTGGTTAAGAGCATTGCCTGCTCTTTCAAAGATCCTGAGTTCAATTCCCAGCAACCACATGGTGACTCACAACCATATGAAATGAGATCTGATGCCCTCTTCTGACATTTTTAAAATCTTTAAAAATATATAAAAAAATAAAAAACAAAAAAGAAAAAGAAAAAAAATAAAAAAAGAATTTAATAACAGTAGGTAACTAGCAAGTTATAACTACATATGGTAGACCAGAGTGATGTTATTATTGCAAATGACCTGGGATTGATGACTTTTGAAGTATTGTTGAAGATATTATGGCTTTAGCTGGCAAAATTCCTAGAAAATTGTACACAAGGCAACAGTGGTTATTCTTATGGAACTGGGAAGATGGGAGGATTGGGAGTAATGCAGACTGTGAAGGTTGAACTCATCGGAGTTCAGTGGGAAAAAAGTCCATGAAAAATTAAGCTGGAGGTTATTTTTATTATATTTTTGCCCTGAATAATTCTTACTTTCTCCATTACCTGAGAAATTGAGTAAGCCAAAATTAAAAACTAAATGGCTGTCGTCTTAGATAAAATATTTGTTCTGTTGGATGATTATTAGTGATGACTCATTCAAGCCTATACTGAAAATGAAACAAGTGGTACAGAAAGAAATGAAAAGTCTGTTTTGTAGAGAAAAGAGCACTGAGTAGTTTCAGATGGCAGTCCTGTAGAGAAGCAGGCAGAAACTTTCAAGTAGAATGTCACCATTAAAGAAAAGCCCATTGCTCTAGAGTGGAAGCCTAGCAAGGTGCTCTAAGAATAAGATTCCATTGTTCCAAACATTTAATTGATGGAAGGAGTAAGCAGAGTGATTCCTAGTTTCAGGAATCAACTTCATACTAAACCTACTGCAACTCTTGTCCATGCAACTCTGGTAGGGTCCATCCCAGCATAGAAGTCAAACTTGGCATGATCTCCCACGTTATCCTGGTTCTGGAAACAATAAAGATGCCAAATGTAAAGGTCTTGGATTCTTCCTCTGTGGGTTCAGTTCAGCACTGTTGAACATATCTGTGTTTGGCAGGGACAGAAACCTAGTGAGGAGCCTTTGAGGGTTGGTAGCATGAAGCTCTGAAGATGAAGCTTGTGTTCTTTTGAGAAAATAGTGTAGTGACAAACCTAAACTATGAGGTATTTGTCTTGGATAGCTGCATACAAAGAGTGATAATAGCAAATGAGACACATGAACAAAAACTTCTATGGATAAAACAATCTTTACTCTTTGAGACTGAAGCCCAGATATGCCTGAACAGAACTGGTTTATGTCCTGCTGGGTTTCAAACTTACTTTATTTCAGTCTTCCCCCCACCATGTCCACATTCTTCTTTCTTTTCTTTTTAAAATTGTTCTCTCATACAATACATCTCAGCTACAATGTCCCCTCCTTTTGTTCCTCTCAGGCTCCTCCCCTACTCCCCTGTCCTCCAGATCCCTTCCTTCTACATTGCCCTTCCTAAAAGAGAAGATGTCCCAGGGATATCAACCAAGCATGTCCTATCAAGTTAGAATATGACTAAGCACAAATCCTCATATCAACCAGTGATGAAGTAATCCAATAGGAGGAATACGGTCACAAGGCCAGATAAAAGTCAGAGAGGTACCTCGCACATACAGTGTTAGGAGTCCTATAAAAACAATGAGCTACTCAACCATTGCATATATGCAGAGCACATGCCTTACACCCATGCAGGCTACATAATTATTGCTTAGTTGCTATAGACACCCATAAGACCTGCTTAGTTGATTCTGTGGTCTGTGTTCCCTGGTGTCCTTCTTTTTAGTAAGAAGATTTTTGGCTGTAATTTTTTTTTGGAAATATTTTCTGGGTGTAAAAGCTAGAATTCTTTTCTTTCAATTCCTGTTATTGCTAGGTTTGATCTATTTATAGTTTTCCAGATTTCCTGGATGTTGTGTTTAAGGAGTGTTTTAGATTTTAAATTTCCTTCTATCATATACTAAACACCAGAGATTCTCTCTTCCATATCTTCTATAATTTTGGTGAAGTTTCTTTCTGTAATCCCTGTTTTCTTACCAAGATTTCTCATTTTCAGTATTCATTGAGTTTATGCTTTTTCATTGCTTCTATGTCCACTTTCAGGTATTGAACAGTTCTGTTCATTTCCTTTGACTGTTTTATTTTTCCTTGGCATTCTTCAAGGAATTTTTTCATTTTCTCCAATATTTTATTTATCTTTTTATTGCCTTCTTGATGTAGGTGGGCCTTCTGTCTATGTGTTATTTTCATTGGTTAATAAAGAGACTGCCCTGGCCCTCTGATAGGGCAGAAAATTAGGTAGGCGGAGTAAACAGAACAGAATGCTGGGAAGAGGGCAATGAGGCAGACGCCATGGAGCCAGCCATCAGGTCAGACATGCTGAATCTTTTCCGGTAAGCCACCACCTCGTGGTGCTACATAGATTATTAGAAATGAGTTAATCAAGACGTGAGAGTTAGCCAGTACTAACTCTCTAGAGATCATGGGCCAGGCAGTGTTTAAATGAATACAATTTGTGTGGTGTTATTTCCGGGGCTAAGCTAGCCAGGTGGGAGCTGGGTGGGAGCCAGGTGGGATGAAAAGCAGGCCTGCCCGCAGTTCCTCACTACACCTTCTTAAGGGATTTATTCACATCCTGTGTCAGGACCACTGTCATATTTATAAAATTTGTTTTAAGACCTTTTACTTGTGTTTCTGTTGGGTTGGAGTATTGATGACTTGTTGTGGTAGAATAGCTGGGCTCTGTGGGAACATATTGCCCTGGCTGTTGTTTGTTTTCTTAAGTTAACATCTTTGTATCTGAGTTTGGGGTGATTATGAGTCTAAGTTTGTCCCGTGCTACCGTCTCGCCCGCAAGAACGACGCGGGACACTTAGGATTCTTCTGCAGTAAAGCTTTATGCATCTTGAGAGGGAGAGCATAAGCTTACATGGCGGAGACCCAGAATGAGGGGAACCCAGCCCTTATAAAGGAAACAGGCCTCGCTTCTGACGTGTCACTCTTGGATTGGTCCGCTGCCCATTATCCCAGATGATGCCTCGGGAGTAGGCAGGGACGCAGCAGTGGTAGAGAGTTACCAAGCACGTGCGCTGGGATTAAAGGCGTGTGCTACATCACCTTGAACTCACAGAGATCTGCCTGTCTCTGCTTCCCAGGCATTGGGACCAAAGGCGTATACTACCACGCCTTGAGGTCACAGAGGTCAATCTGCCTCTGCCGCCCAGGCATCAGGACTAAAGGCGTGTACCGCCACACCTTGGGGTCACAGAGGTCAATCTCTACCTTTGTTCCTAGAAGCAATGGAGAATGTGGTCCGGCCCTCCACATAAGTTCCTATTTCTCCTATAGTCTCTTTAGAATGGGTGTTTTGTTCTTTGGTTTCTATTTGCTCTCCTCTCTGTTCTTCTGGTCTGTGCGGTAAATGGATCAACAGAGGTCCCCCATAACCATGTTTGCTACTAGAAACCTGGTGGCAGGCATGGCCTTTGTTTTCTCGGAGTATCTTTGTGGAAGTTGGTGGCTGAGAAAATGTGAATGGGGGATGTGAAGAGTGTAGTACTGGGGACTTCCAAAGAGGAGATATCTGTGGGCAGGTGTCCTAGATGGACTTCAGGCAGCTGGTGTTCCTTCTGTTCAAACAGAGCATCTGCACGCATGTTGGGGGCTAAAACACAGTGAAAAGGAGGCAAGTGGGATTTGGATTAGTTTTTGGGAGAGGATCTCCACAGAATGGGGGAGATCCATTAGTGGGCAGTCAGCCTGGGTTTACAATAGCTTTTGTGGACTCTGTTTTATCAGGAAGTCTTAGTCTGAGTTCACCTACCTCTTCTTCAGTCTGGTCTGGCCTTTTGCTAAGCAGGGAATTCACACTCAGTTTGGGTGTGGAAATATGGCTACATGGGTGATGGTTGGAGAATTGTGGGATTGTGTCTGTGGGAACTGAAGTTTCATGGACTGCTGCCCTGTTTTTCTGGCCAATGAGATCTGTATGTGAGTATGGGATGTCTGTCAAGTTGGAGGCTAGAAAACAGCCAGTCACATTCCTCTCTTTCTAAAGGGAAATAAATCCTGTGTCCTTGTATGTTTGAAAAGTTTACTTTGTTTATTGATTTTAACAGATGTCACAAGACAATATTTTGTCTTGAGTATCAGTGGGGACTCTGGATATTTTAATGGATATTTTAATATTATTGGGGCTGTTAAAGATTGTGAGGATCATGAAGTTAAACTGAAAACATTTTCTTTTTTTTGTTTATTCTCTGTATTTATTCTTCTCTCATACAGTACATCCTGACCACAGGCTCAACTCTGTCTACTCTTCCTAGTCCCCAAACTTCCCACTGCCCTGGATCCACAGTTCCTTTCTTCCCCTTCAGAAAGAGCAGTTCTCCCAGGGATGTCAACTGAACATCATGACAAGATACAATAAGACTAGGCACAAACCTTCATATCCATGAATGATTAGGCAACCCAGAAAGAGGAAGAGAGACCCAAGAGCAGGCAAAAGAGTCAGAAACAATCACACTCTTAATGTTAGGAGTCCCACAAAAACACTAAGCAATAGAACCATAATGTGCAAGGGGGGATAGGACTCAGATCCTGCAAGATCCATAACTGCTCTGTCAGACTCTGTGAGTCCTTATGATCCCTGCTTAGTTGATCCTGTGGGTTGTGTTTTTTGGTATCCTTTACACCTCTGGCTTCTATAAAACCCCCATACAAATTTCTGCATCCTTCCAAGAGCTTCAACTAGTGTTTGAGTGAAGTTCTATGTATCTGCCACAATCATTTGTCAGAGAAAATCCCTCTGATAAAAATTAGGCTAGGAATCATTATATTGGCCATTATTTTCTTTTTTTATTACTTGTATTTTGTTCTACCTAAATCTCTGAGCCATCCAACTTCTTGTTCCTTGCCATCCAGGCAGTCTTGGTCATGGGTTGCCTCTTTTGGCTTGAGCCTCAAATTAGTCCAGGCATTGGTTTGCCAGCACACTAAGTTAAGCCTCCAATTCCCTGGTATATCTTCCAGACAGCACAAGTGTGTGCCAAATAAACTATAGCTAGCTTTCTGTTCTAGTCCCACCACTGAGAGTTATATGTCATTACAGAAGATGACTGGTGCAGGCTCCACAGTCTTAGTTACTGTGAGTCCACACTAGGGTCCCCATCATATTTTGCAGAAAGTTTCTACTGCACTCTGTTTCTACATCAACCCTAAGAGCTTTCCTATTCCAGTCATTTCTCAGTATTTTATTTGCCTCTGTCTCTCCATTGCTGCCATAATGCTTCCTGTTGGTACTCCCAGTCCACCAATAAAATCTAGTCTATTTCCTTTTCCCATGGGAAATCAGTGCATCCCCTGCTACAGTCATCCTTGTTACTTACCCTCTCTGGGTTTGTGAATTTTACTGTGACAATTCTTTATTCAACTGCTAATATGAACTTACTTGTGAGTATATATTATGTCTGTCTATGTGGTACCAGATTTACTTTCTCATAATAAAAAACACAGGAAAGTAGACATCAGTAACTCAAATAATCCAATAATAATGTGATATAGATCAAAACAAAGAATTTTAAATAGCTGAATTTAAAATGGTTTAGAAACACATAAATAAAGGTTTGTCCTTCTTAATCATCAAGGAAATGAAAAGCAAAACTACTTTAAAAATTCATCGTATACCTGTCAGAATGGCTGGACCAAAAACACAAATGTAAACTCATGCTGACAAGGATGTGGAGCAAAGGGAACACTGCTCCATTGCTGCTGGGAATGCAAACCGCTATAGCAACTATGGAAATCAATATGGCAGTTCCTCAGATAACTGTGAGTCTATCTACCTCAAAATTCAGCTATACCACTGTGGTAGTTTGAATATAGTTAACACCCATAATCATGTAGTGAGTGGCAGGTGTGGAAGGTGTGGCAGTTTTGGTGTGGAAGTGACCTTGTTAATAGGAAGTATGTCAGATACTTCCTGTTGCCTCAGAGTTGACACCAAAGTACTCAAGGCTTCAGTGTCACATCTGGGTGCCTATTTACATGCTCCCAGCCATGGTGATAATTGACTCAACCCCTGAAATCTTCAATGATCCACCTCAATGAAATGTTTTCATTATAGGAGTTTGAATGGTCAGGGTGTCTCTGTATGGAAATAAAAACCTAATTTAAACAGAAGTTGTTTTAGGGAGTATTGCTGTGCTAGTCCTGACCATACTTTTGTTTTGAATTAAAATGGACTTTGGGGCTTTGGCTTAGCAATAACAAAGAATTCATTAAGCACTCCAAACTGGGTGATACTAGGAGGAGCATGGGTGACAGTGACTTCAATAGTGATGTGAAATATTGGGAGCCAGCTCAAGAGGTTTCAGAGTAGGATTTTAGTATATTGCTGAGAAATAATTCTTTTAATATTGTGGTAACTGAAGTGGCAGAATTTTGCCTTGTTTTAAAGAACCTCCCTGAGGCTAAAGTGCAGAGTTTTTGATTAATTGCATTAGAAGAAATCTCAGAACAGCCTAAGATAGACTTTGTCCTGTAGATATAAGTGGTAACTCTATGAAGATATATAATAGAAGGAGTAGCTAAACAAGGAAAAATACTCGGGGAAAAGCCCCCCCCCACCCCCCCCCCACCCCCCCCCCCACGCAAAGTGGAATGTTGCTAAATTCCCTGTTCAAGAACATAAACAGATTAAGAAATGAAATAAAAGGTGTGGTGACCTGAGGGGTTGTTCCTACTTGCCTTCGATCCTAGTTATCTCTGTGGAATCAAGGTCAGCCAAATCTACAGGTCAATTTTCTGGATAGCCAAACTTAGACTGTGAAAGAAAGAAAGCTGGTGAAGATATAGTTACATAAGGGGCTATGTTTGAGTCCCAGTAAGCAGCAGAACCTAACAGCTTTGGTCATATGGTTCTGGCTTAAGATTTAAGGATTGGAGAAATATGTTTAGATCCTCTGGTTCTGATTAGCTGGGGCTGAAGTATCAGCTGTGATAAGCAACTTATCTGAGTATTTAAGCGAAATTTTGCTTTGCTGGGTACTTGATTCTGGTTGGCTGGAGCTAAGAAATCAGTGGTAATTAAGGAACCAGCATCACTGATGTGCAAATGTCTGGGAAGTATTTCCTAAGAGCATAGAGAAATGATCTTCCAGCTGTAGCCAAGATTGTACCTTATGCTGGTAGATGGACTTGGTAATATGTGTCACCCAGGTGGTATTGGTTTTGAGGGTATGGATGGATGTAAGGCTTGGTGCTGTGAGAGGCCAGGAAAGGACATTACTGTAGGAGTAGTCTCACTGGCAGTTGAATGTTCAGGACTGTAAGGGTCATGCCAAAATTTTAGACGTGGCACCCTGAGGTGACCCTATGAGAGACGATTGTTTAATGTTCAGCCCAGTTGCAACAGAAACCCCCAGTGTTTTGGAGAGGCCAGCACTGTGAAATGATGAGCAAAAACAGCAGAGGCAGTGGAATTGAGCCAGCCAGAGTCTAGAAGACCAGGTGTGTGTACTGCAGAGGGCAGAGTCAGTGTACTGACACAAGACCTGTGGAGGAGCCTGGAAGATCGTAAGTGGATCTTAGATATATGAGTGATGCAATTTTTTTAATTATGCAAGATGTTGGAGATACCAGGGTCATAGGTTCCTTGCTAAGGTCAGCTGCTAATGGGGAATGGAACCAGGTCAAGCAAAGCTGAACAGCATTGGAGACCTAGAGAGCCATTGGACCTAGAGTTAGGTAGCACTACATTGACTTTTTTCTTTTTTGTTACTGATACTTGATTCTACCCTAGTTCCCAAAGCCATCCATCTTCTGATTTCTGCTCATCTAGGTATTAACCCTGGCAACCTTGGGTTTCAAGTTAGGCCAGTCATTGGTTCACCACCACACCAAATTGGAGTCACCGTTTCCCTGTTATATCTTCCAAGCACAGCAAGTGTGTGTCATATATTTTATGGTTGTCTTGGTTTCTCAGTCCAACCACTGGGAGCTGTATGTGATTGCAGAAGATGGCCAGTTCAGGCTTCATATCTGAGTTACTGGGAGTCCTCACTAGAGTCACCTGTTAGCTTACAGAAGGTTGCTACTGCACTGATTCCACATCGCCCCTGATCCTTCCTCTTTTTTTGCTCTGAGTTCACCCCCAAATCTAGTCTATTTCTTCTTTCTATTGAGTATCCAAGCAGCCCCTGCTACAGCCATCCTTGTTCCTTACCCTCTCTTGGTCTATGGATTTTTCTGATTATTCTTTCTTCAAAGGAAATATCCTATTACAATAAGTATATATCATCTTAATCTACATAGTTTGAGTTTACTTGCTCAGAAGGAAAAATAAACTCAAGAAGTTACACATCAGCAAATCAATTAATTAAATAAAAATGTGGTGCAGATTTAATCAAAGAATTCTAAATATATGACTCTAAACTGGCTTAGAAACCCTTAAGTAAATATTCAACATCCTTAGCCATCAATAAAATGTAGATCAAAATAGGTTCAGAATTCATCCTATACCTGACAGAATGGATAGGTTCAATAACACAAATATGACGCATTGTTGCAAGGTTGTGGAGCAAAGAGAATACTTCACCATTGCTGCTGGGAATGAAAATCTGTATAGCACCTACGGAACTCAATGTGGTAGCTCTTTAGATAATTGGGAGTCTATTTCAAGACACAGCTTTACCACTGTGGCAGTTTAAACGTAGTTGGCCCCCATAGTTTCCTATGGAGTGACAGTTGTAGGAGGTTTGACTTTTTTGGACTAGGTAAGGCCAAGTCATGTTATTATCATGAGTGTTATGAGAGACTTCACACTGAAACAGGTCAAGGAGTGTTCCAGTTTATGACAATCATTGAAGTTAGACTAAATACATTTTCATCACGAGATGACTATGAACATTTAGGTATCTGACTCATAATGTAGTTGAATGAAGAAAAAGCTCTCAGATAGGATGGAGTATTTAAACATTTCTTCTTTCTTGGTACCCTTCTTTGTTGTATTTGTGGAATATTTAGTAGGAGAAGCCTTTTGGATGAAATTTCACATTGAGGAGTGGATTTACATGTTTATATCCTCAACCTATTTCTGGTTATTTGTGTCCTGCTGCCATGACTTTACTAACATTATAGATAGTATTACTAAATGGCAAAACATGCAGTTGAAAGCAATTGCTATTCGCTGTAAAGCATTTTTTTCTATCCTGATTTTTATTTTAAGTTTTTGGTTTTTGTTTTGTTTTTGAAAGACGATGTTTTTCTGTGTATCTCTGGCTGTCCCTAGACTATGCTGACCTCAACTCAGAGATATAAATGATTCTGGCTTCTATACAGAGGCCATCTAAACATGATAGGCTAACATGTTTGTCATTATGTATTTTTTATTGAAAGATATGCGTGGAATGTAGATTTTTGTACATTCCAAGCTTTTGCTGCTATGTTGAACTTCACTACATATTAAATGTGAAGTGTGGTGGAGGGTAGCAATATCCATGACATTAATACCTGTGTCCTCTGAATCATTGGATTGAAGGTGTGTGACATTCTACCTGCCTGGTTTTTTTTTAATTCTATTGATAGAATATGAATTTTTTTCTATATGCATGGGTATTTACCACATGTGTGCCTGTTCCACATAGTGGTCAGAAGAGGCCTTAGAACCCACAAAGTTGAAGTAATGGATAATTGTAAGCGTCCATGTAAGTATTGGCAATTGAGTCTATATGCAAGATCATTTAAGTGCAGGGCCATCTCTCCTTCCCCATGTTATCATGATCAACATTTACAATGCTGATATTTTCTTTGTAACTGTTTAAACAGGCTCTCCTTCTAGTAAGATCTTACTATGTTACAATTGAAACTGGACAACAGCAGGTTCTGGAAGTTGAATGCAGATCTAGAGTGAAAGCAAAACATTTTGTAGGAACTTTAATAAATCCTCTGATTTCTTTTTAAATATTTTGTTTAAATGATTTTTTGGGGAGGAGACCAAGTTCTATTAATTTGTAACTCTGACTAAAGTGTAACTCACTGCATAGGCTTTGGCTGGCACTCGATTTAATTCATCTGCTTTTCATCAAGAGCTGATTTTAAAGGCAGGAGTCAATATACCCAAATTTCCCATCTTTTTTCTAGTTAATAATTGTCCATACTATTTCTCTGATGTGCTCTCATTAGTGTTGGTCTGCTGCTTCTCTGTCTGTACTCCTGCTCATTGCCATTTTTTTCTCAAGGATGTATGCTATGTAATGGGCAAAGGAATGGCACATGAACCTCGACATCAGTTTCTTACACTATAATGCCTCTTTCATGAAAGAAGTGTAGGAAGTCCCAGAATTAGATAAATATATTACTGTATAAGAAGTATCCATTTATATTGTCAGGATCACACTTTGTTTTACTGTTGGTTGGGTTATTCTAGAAGGCAGTGACCTATGATGATGTACACATTGACTTCACTCAGGATGAGTGGGCTTTGCTTCGTCCTTCTCAGAAGAGTCTCCACAAAGATGTGATGCTGGAGATGTAGACAAACCTCATAGCTATAGGTAAGATTGTAATTTTTCCTTCACATTTTTAAAATAAAGGGAAAACTGTCTTGTTTATTGATTTTCTTGTGTAGATTTTTTTCAGAAAGAATAAGAATAAGCTGAATAACTAAGGCATGGTTCCCTTAAGATATTGAATTTTGCACAATTTCCAATAATATATGATACATTTACTTATTATAATATTTTAGGCTATAGTTGGGAAGATGATAATTCTGCAGAACATTGTCAAAGTGCTAGAAGACACAGAAGGTAATTTTCATGTGCAACTTGATACAAATTTTCTTGAAAAAATTGTAATGTGTCCTGTCAAATTTAAAGCAAAGCAACAGTGAAAATAAGAACAGCTAGAGGTATATTGATCATTATCAGTTTCTCACAAAATCATATGCCTCCATGTCAGGCAGTTCTTTTGTGTTTCTAAAGCATTTCTCTAAAAAAAGAAGACAAGCAAACAATGCCTTAACTGATAGCACCCCATAAATCATAGCCCCATGAGAATTATGCTATAGAATTGCCAATTCATTGAGTTTCATACCACTCTGACATTGCTCAAGGCATACACATGGAATAGATGATAAGTATATGTCCAGAACTGTCTAAGAAATAACAGTCTTTATTGAAACAAGAGTTACTCATATACTTGTGACATTGCTAATTTTACTGAAAGTGTTAGTATTTGAGAGTAAAACAAGATCTTGTAAAGAAATCTTAATCCCTATACCATATGTATGTGAGAAACAGATAGTCAAACTGTGTGAATTCAATGGGAAAAACATTTATTTGTTCTTCCTTTAATAAGTATAGTATATGTCACTCTGAACAACAACAAGTGAGCATATGGATATGGAAAGAATGATTGGCACTCTCTCAGAATAATGAGAAGGTAGCAAAGAAATTTAGTATTTCAACATTGAGTATTCTTGTTGAGTGTGATCGAAGGTTATATTTAATTGATTTTCCAACTTTATTGGGAAAAATTCAACAAATTCTAATTGAAGAAAAACCCTATGAGTGTTGGACTGTGTATTTACTTTTGTTTGCCTCAGTACATTTTCTCATTCAGTATGTATTATACTATAGGAAAACCTAAGAATGTAATAAGTATGGTAAAGCTTATTTAAAACTGTGTTCATCCAGTTACTTTCAAATACGGAAAAAATCTCTTATAAAATGATGCTATAAATGTCAACCATGAAATAAAGACTCTTACCATCACAGGTTCTTCAAAGACATAAAACACCCCATAATGAAGGAGAGCACCATAAATGTGAAACTTAAAATCTGCTTCCTTTTTATAATTAGATGAAATTATAAAATTAATTTATCAGATATTAAGATTCACCAGAGTAAAGCATGTGGTAAAACTTTTACATGTGCCAATTATCTTTGCAGGCATGAAAGGAGCCATAATGGAGAGAAACCCTCTGAACATACTATACTCAATGTGTTAAATCCTTTGCATGTTACAATCATCTTCAAAGGCATGAAAAAATTCATTCTGCAGAGAAGCCATATGATGTCATTCAATATGATGAAGCCTTTGCAGGTACCAGTTATCTCCAAATACTGGAAATAACACATGCTAGAGAGAAATGATGAATGTAACCAATGCTGTAAAGTTCTTGCCTGTCACGGTAAGCTCCAAAAACATAAAAGAACACATACTGGAGAAAAGCCCTTTGAATGTAATCAGTGTGGTAAAGCTTTTTCATGACCCTCTATACTCCAACTACATGAAAGAACACATACTGGAAAGAAACCCTATGAATGTACTCAATGTGTTTTAGTCTTTGCATATCAATTTTATCTTCATGCACATAAAAGAACACATACTGGAGAGAAACCCTACACATGTAATCAATGTGATAAAGCCTTTTCACGGAACAGTCATCTCCGAGTACATCAAAGAACACATACTGGAGAAAAACCCTATGAATGTAATAAATGTGGTGAATTTTTTGCATATGACAATCATCTTCAAGTACATAAAAGTACACATGGTGGAGAGAAGCCCTTTGCATGTACAAAATGTGATAAAGCCTTTTCTTTTTCTTTTTGTAATTTTATTAAATTATAAAAGTTTCCATTTCCGCCCCTCCTTCCACCACCCTCCCACTCCCCCCACTCCCTCTCTTCCTCCCTCTCTGATCCCTTTGTTTTGCCAATGAACTTGACATAGCTGCTTGTCCTTGTGTCAAGTCCTGTAAATGTTTTAAAAACCTATTTTATCATCTTGATTAGGTAGCAGGGAGGAACTCCTGCAAGAAAAACACTCCTCTTCATGTAAATGATTAGATAAAGTCTTTAGACATCACAGTTGGCTCTAGTTTCAAGAAATTTTTATCTTGTGTTTTTCATCATAAAGAAAGTTAATTATTTACTACCTTCACTCAAGACTGATGGAGGAGATCCTGCATTGTGGTTTTCACTTTGCAGTGTTTGAAGTAGATACTTAAGTGTTCTATATGTTTAGCAAATCCATTGAGTGACGTCTATTTTGTGATCTTTGTACTCTTTCTATGGCTTTTTATATCTCATACTGTGCTTTAACTTAGTGATAGGTATTTTTCTGCTGAAATGGTAAAAATCAGATGCCCATCTTCTAAGTGTTACATTGTTTATTTAAATATCAGGCAGTGTGTGATCATGCTTTTCAAGTAAGGGTGTCTGTGAAAGGGTAGAAAATTGTTGTTCTTGTTTTTTTTTTTTTACATATCTTTACAAATTCCCTTGGGATGTTTGTTATCTAGACTAGCTCCTATGTCAGTAATTAATTATGGATAAATTTGAATGGAGAAACCTCAAGTTTTAGTCCCTTGAGTATAAATCTAATGGTACATATTGTACCCAAACATTTCCTCTTTTGTCGACATATTTTAACAAACTTAAGGTTATAGTGCTTGATAGAGAATATAAAAAATTCTTAAATACCTCAAATGTGGATCCAAAACAACTTCTACATCAGACTGGTAGAGATGTAATTGTTATTCCTTTGCGATGCCTTTAAGGACTAACCACGCCCACTCCCAGCCACTTCTGACCTCCTAGTCGCCATCTTTAACTCTCTCTCTCCTGGCGTGTGCACACGTGTTTTTCTCTCTCTGTCCTCTTTTTTTATTTCTGCCTTTCTTTCTCTCCTTCTTCTTTAAGTAATAAATGTTTATCCTTATTCTTAGCCTTATGTCTATTTACTATGTCCTATGAGCCTTTTATCCGCCGTACCCACTCGCCAGACTCGCCTGACCGCATGGCGCTGCCACCCTGGAGATCTTGCAGGGACCCACAGCCATCCTTGTCGGACTAGCGGCTGCTCTGCGAGCCTGCCAGGGAACACACCCTTTTAAAGAACAATAGCAATAATGTAGGATGATCAGTCAGCAATTGCATATTTCGCAGTACAGCTTGAAGTCCTAATGCAATTGCTTCCTTCTTAGAGAATTATCAATAAATGCCAGATAATGTAATATCAAAAAGATTTATTTGAAAAAAGCTTCTATTATATGTATGTGTAATATGATTGTGGGGTTTTAGGCCTGACAGATATGTGGAGACCATAAGACAACATTGTGGTATTAATTTTTGTCTCCCTTCATATGGTGATCAAGATTAGGTCATCAGCATTGCACACCATACACCTTTCCAACTGGGCCTCACCTTGATAAGTTGAAACATTAAGTCAGTAAAATATTGCCTTCTTTTCAGATTGTAAACATGTTTTCATTGCAGGATAGAAGAAAACAGTACAATTTGAATAATAAAATCTAACAATTGAAAGTGATAAACTGCTATCTCTTTTTTTCCTTTTGTGTGGAATGTGTTATTCTGTGGACTAAACACATATTTATAATCTTTTCTCAGAACCCCAAGTTAGTGCTGTACTATTGTCTCAGTGGATAAAGTTGGTTGCTGCTAATCCTGATGACTTGAGTTTCTCAGTGTATATACCAAGTCCATGTCAGAGACCAGTGGAGCCACAAGAGGGTATCTGATCCCCTGTAACTGGAATTAAAGAGACCAATAAGCTGTCTGGTGATTGTGGGATTCAAAGTCAGGCCCTGTGGCTGAGCAGCCAGTGTTCTCATCTGCTGACCAATCTATCCAGGCAAGTGAACATGTCATTATAACAGTAAGGTTTGAATGGATGATCCTGAGTTCATCTCTACCTCACCCTTTGTGACCCAAAAGAAATACAAGGTGGATAATAGCATCGTAAACTAACTAAGACATGGTGCACAAAGATGTCTCTGAGCCCAAATATTCTCTAAACAAGGAAAAAGTATAAAAACTCTTGAGGAGAGAAACTGACAATACAAGTCTTTAAAATGTAACTGCAACTTCATAAAACCACAAGACTGAGTTTTGCCCAAAAATGGTAAATAGTCAGCAATGGGAGACCACAAGGAGAAAAGGCAGGAGGACCCCTGCTGGAGTTTACACCTCCTGTAAGGAAGAAAGAAAACTTGCAGGCATGAAGAATGACTTTTCTGAATGTGGTCATAGTCTGCTTCCCTGATGACTGTAGAACTTTCAGTCAGGAGCCTTGACCTGTGGTGACTCTCAATGAGATGCAGATTTTTAAGAAATTCTGGAACTTAAAGTGAAATCACCTTGGACAATCAGGCATTTACAGAGAGCTTGGAGCATTGAATTGTTAGTGGGGTTGCTCTGCATGTGGAAATCAGATCAAATGGAGAAAGGGCAATGCTTGTGGTGTACCTGAGGACAAGTTCGCTCTATTGTTCTCTCTGAATCCTCTCAGCTCTGGTGGTCAGCCCCTTCAGATCTTCTACTGATTTCTTTTTTTTTTTTTTTTTTTGGGACAACTATATTTAGCTATCATTGACATTTTCCTAAAGACTGATACTTTTAGGTTACCACTTGGACCATAATGTTCCAAAGTCCCGATCCTTTCAATCCCTTTAATGTGTCTGCCTCAGAGGACCAAGAATATTCTAGAGAGACAAATCTCTCCCTATGGCCAACAACTAGTAAAACTGTGGACCCCATGAAATTCAAATTTGCCTAGAAATCTCATTCTGGGAAAAGACTGAGTCATCACAGTGAGAATTTCCTCACTGAAGAAATATTTACTCTTTATGTGACCACAATGCAGGGCAGACAGGAGGAGAGAATGGGGGAGAGATTTGCAAATGGGAATAATCTTATAAGGCTTCATTAAACTACTTAGTTTTGCATATATTTTACTTTCAATCTAAACCTGTTAGGACCCCTAGGGTGAACTTGTTACCTTACATTTTCATCACTGTTCCAAATTATTCAAACTAAACAAAAATCATGCTTTTAGTTGTAATTAATTGTTTGCTTTTGTCTTTTCTACTGTTTCTATTTTCCAAAAATTTCTTACTTGAAATTTTTTATTCATTTGACATACCAACACAGTTTCCTTTTTCTTCCCTCCTCCTGTTCCACGCTTCTTCCCTCCATCTCACACCTCACATCCACTGCTCCTTTGCAGAGGCAACAAAGTCTGCAACTTTAAGTAGAGCAAAGAACAAGTCCTTCTCCCTATGTCAAGGCTGAGCAAGGCATCCTACCATAGGGAATGGTTTCCAAGGAACCACCTGATACACCTGGGATACATCCTGATCCCACTACCAGGGACCCCTCAAACAGACCAGGGCACACATCTGTTGGCACATGCAGAGGGTCTAGTTTCACACTATTCAGGCTCTTCAGCTGTTGATCTAGACTCCATGAGTTTCTACTAACTTAGATCAGCTGTCTAAGATAAGCTGTCTCCATGCATTTCCCCATCATATTCTTAAAAGCCCCAATCTCTTGTTCATATAATCTTTCCTTCCTCTCTTGGACTTGACTCCCAGAGCTCTGTCTTTGTTTGGCTGTGGATCTCTGCATTTACTCATATCAGTTACAAGATGATTGGTTTATGATAACAGTTAGAGTAGTCACCAATTTGATTACAGGGTAAGGGCAGACCAGGCTCTCTCTCTACCATTTTATGATTCTTAGGAGGGGGGTTAAACCTTGTGAATTACTGGGAATTTCTCTAGCCCCAGATTTCTCCATAAACTCATAATGGCTCCCTCTGTGAAGATAACTCTCATTGCTCTTCAACTCCATTCCTCCCCAAATTGATCATCCTTTTCCATCATGTTCTCATCCCCCATCCTCTCCTCACTACCTTGCCCATACCCAGTTTACCCAGGAGATCTCATTTAATTCCTCTTTCAGGGGCAATTTATGCCTCAATCTGAAGATTCTCCTTGTTTTCTAGCTTATCTGGATATATGGATTATAATCTGGTTATCCTTTGCTTTACATTTAGTATCCACTAATGAGTGAGTACATAATGTGTTTTTCTTTCTGGATATGGGTTACCTCACTCAGGATGATTATTTTCTAGTTCCATCTAGTTTCCTGCAAATTTCATTTTGCCAGTTTTGACAGCCAAGTAATAGTCCATGTGTAAATGTACCACATTTTCCTTAAACATTCTTTGGTTGATGGGATTTTTTTTTCAGATTTTGGATATTATGAATAGTGCTGCCATGAACATAGTTCAGCAAGTTTCCTTGTGGTATGATTGAACATTCATTGGGTATATACTCAAAGTGTCAATGTTGGGTCTTTAGGGTAGATTGATTCACAATTTTCTGGTACACGGCAATAGATGATTTCCAAAGTGGCTGTACAAGTTTGTACTTCTACCAGCAGAGGAGTTGTTTCCCCTTACTCCACATGTTCTCTAACAAAAGGTGTCCTCAGTCTTTTTGATCTTAGCCATTTTGAAAGCTGTAAGAGTGTGTCTCAGAGTCTTTTGATTTGAATTTCCCTGATGACATAAGATGCAGAGCAATTCATTAATTGTCTTTTGGCCAATTGAGATATTTCTGTTGGGAATTCTCTGTTTCAATCTGGACCCTATATTTAATTGAATTACTTTGTAGTTTTATGACTATGAATTTCCGACTGTCCTAACATCACTCTGTAGACTTGACTGTCCTAGAACATCAAAGAGATCTACCTAGCTTATCTCTAGAGTGTCTGCATTATTGATGGGCCCATCACAACTAGATGACTTGTTCTTTTTGTTGTCTTAATAGGAAAGAGTGTCTGAACTGGGTGGTTAGGGTGGTCAGGACACAGTCTCTGTTTCTAACTGTCGTAACAAGAAGGCAACTCTCAAATGCAATCCTCCTGCTGTAAAATCTATAGTCTTCCATCTATGAACAATATAGTTTTTCTTTATTATTGAGTCTGTTATATCCCATCAAGGGACCAGGGCACATTTGTGACATTATTCTATAAATGATGAAACCCAGGCTCATAGAGATAATTTCATTTTGAATAGAGTTAAGTGTAATACTGTTTTTGCTCCTCCAAAGAGTGAGGAGCTGACGTAATCTAAGTCTGGCGTGGTAGCACAGACCTGGAGCCATGCTACTTAGAAAGTAGAGTCAGGAATTTCAGGATTGTTAATTTATCTGAGGTGAGAATGGTTAATTGTATATGCAGGGAGACCCAGGGTTCCAAGGATGACTGTGATTGATTCAGGTCAGTGTCCAGAGTGTTTCCTGCAATTCTCATAGGCAAAAACAATCTTCTTCTAAGTGTAGAAGAGCTCAGCAAATGACAGGGGACATTTCCTTGATTTTTTTCTGTATTTTTGCTCATTGCCTTTCATATATGTGAGAATTGTGACAATGATACACTTTTTAAATGTCTTAGTACTTCTTTTAAATGCACATCGTAATGTTTGATCTAAAAGAAAGATTTGCTCTCTAAATTTTCATTGTTTTAGGTGGCTAGACTTCCAATCTCCTTTCCCTCTTTATGGTGTTCAATGTATATCTTGGGATCTGAACCTAAAAAGGACATAAGGATGACATCTTATGTGGAATACAAAATCTGCTCTAAGCTGGCTCCTCTTTTAGCATTAACCAGAGCGTGATGTTATTGTTGAGATTTTTATTGGTTTGTCTTTGAAGTGTTTAATTTAATTTATTTCTGGGAAGGCATATTAATGCTACAGCAGCTGTTTGTCAAGCCTTTTAGAAAAATATTTTTGAGACAAGCTCTCTTATGTTGACACAGGTAGCCTTGATCCCAATCTCTTACTCTCCTCAGCAATGACCTTTCTGTCACTTTGATTAACACAAGTAAATTTTAAATTCATTGCCTGTACCACTAGAGTTTAAAATTAGCCATTTGAGTCATGTGGTCGAGTGTCCTTTGAACTAACAGGAAAAGGATTTGCATATGGAGTATGGTTTCTCTTTTAGATCAGAATAGGAGAAATAGTTTATTGAGTACACCACTGGGGGATACAGGGAAGGTAATCAATTTCTGAAGGCAACATTATGAAAAAATTACTGATTATGAAAAGTAAAGTAAACAGGGTCTTTCAGGGTACCAGCTCCTCAGCACTTTTCAGGGTCCAGCTGAGGCCTTACAGCTGATGAAGAACATGTCTAAGCTGGATGTCAACCTGTAAAAAAATGAAAGTAGATCCATATCTATCACCATGCACAAAAATCAAGTCCAAATGGATTAAAGACATCAACATTAATCCGTCCACTTTGAACCTGATAGAAGAGAAAGTGGGAAGTAGTCTACAAGATTTAGGCACAGGAGGCCTCTTCCTAAGTAGGACCCCAGCAGCGCAGACAATAAGAGAAACAATGAATAAATGGGATCTACTGAAACTGGGAAGCTTCTGTAAAGCAAAGGACACTGTCAGTAGGACAAAAAGGCTGCCTTCTGACTGGGAGAAGATCTTCACCAACCCCTCATCAGACAAAGGTCTGATCTCCAAAATATACAACGAACTCAAGAAACTAGGCACTAAAACTCTAATTAACCCAATTAAAAAATAGGGTACTGACCTTAACAGAGAATTCACAACGGATGAACTTCGAATGGCCAGAAGACACTTAAGGTCATGCTCAACCTCCTTAGCGATCAGGGAAATGCAAATCAAAACCACTTTGAGATACCATCTTACACCTGTCAGAATAGCTAAAGTCAAAAACACCAATGATAGCCTATGCTGGAGAGGATGTGGGGTGAGGGGAACACTCATCCATTGTTGGTGGGAATGCAAACTCGTGCAGCCACTGTGGAAATCAGTGTGGCAGTTTCTCAGGAAACTGGGAGTCAACCTCCCTCAGGACCCAGCAATACCACTCTTGGGAATATACCCTAAAGATTCCCTAACATACTACAAAAGCATTTGTTCTATTATGTTCATAGCAGCACTATTTGTAATAGCCAGAACCTGGAAACAGCCTAGGTGCCCCTCAATAGAAGAATGGTTAAAAAAGGTGTGGAACATATACACATTAGAGTTTTACTCAGTGGTAAAAAACAATGATATCTTGAATTTTGCATGCAAATGGATGGAAATAGAAAACGCTTTACTGAGTGAGGTAAGCCAGACCCAAAAAGAGGAACACGGTATGTATTCACTCATAAGTGGATTCTAACCATAATTAAAGGTCTTTGAGCCTATTATTCGTGATCCTAGAGAAGCTAAATAAGAAGATGAACCTGATGAAGATTATTTAGCTATCCACCAGGAGGTAGGAAATAGACAAGAGTCCCAGGTAACCTCGGGTGCATGGGGGGGTGGGAGGGTCGATGGAAGGGGAGAGGGTTAGAGAGAAGGGAGTAGGGGAGGAATGGGGAAAGCTTGGTGGCCGGGGATTGGGGAGGGGGGAGGAAGGATGAATATGGGATCAGGGAAGAATATATTTCAACTAAGGGAGTCATTTTAGGGTTTACAGGAGACTTGATTATATATGGGATCCCAGGTCCAAGGAGAGATCCCCCAGATTGTTCTCTGGACAGAGGAGAGGGTGCCTGAATCGGCCGTGGCCCATGACCATACTGATGTATATTTTGCTTATCACCGTAGATCCTTCATCTGGCGAAGGACGGCGATACAGTCGGAGACCCACATTGGAGCACCGGACTGAGCCCCCCGAGGTCCAAATGAGGAGCAAAAGGAGGAAGAACATGAAAAACGAAATCAGTACTGCGAGGGATGCTATCACCCACTGATACAAGGGAACGGATCTGATGAGAGTTTACCAAGGCCAGTTGGACTGGGACTGAACGAGGACGTGATCTAACCAGATTCTCGGAATTTGGCCGGATTCTCTGACTGTGGCTGGCCCGAAGTCTTTCTGAAAAGCCATTGACTATGACACTGGGACCTGTTTCCTCTACATATACTGGATTTTGGGGATCCAGTCTGTTTGGACACTCACCTTCCTGGACCTGGAGGGAGGGGGAAGGAACTGGAACTTCCCACAGGGCAGGAAACCCTGACTGCCCTGGGGGATGAAGAGGGAGGAGGAGGGGGAGTGGGGGGAATGGGAGGGTGTTGGGAGGGGGGGGCGGAAATGGAAACGTTTATAATTTAATAAAATTTACTTAAAAAAAAGAACATGTCTAAGGACAAAGAATTGAATCCCCTCTCACATATTTTTTCCTCAGCATGTCTCTATTGTTCTCTATTTCTTGTTCTCCCCTTGTCCACACCCAGAATCGGTCTAGTTCTCCTGGAATATTGTGTGACCATTGCCTGGTATGTAAGATTTACCAACTGGGAAGTATTACTCTCTGATCTTAAGGCAAACTTTACTTATTAGAAAATCAGTTAAATGTCAGTACAACCAATGAGCTCTTCAGTAAATCACACACAGAGCGACCTACTCTTACTTATAAATATCTGGACTTATCTTGGCTTGTTTCTTGCAAGTTTTCTTAAATTAAATTATCCCAACTCTCTTTTGACTCTGGGTTTTGTTCTTTCTCTTACTTCTGTAAATCTTACGTTCACTCTTTCTCTGTGTTTTACTGGGTAGCTGGGTGACTGGCCCCAGAAGTCCTCCTCTCCTTGTTCTATTTTGCTCCTTCCTGCTCTCCTCCCAGATTTCTCTTTCTGTTCATTCTCTCTCCTGCTAGCCCTATCTGTTCCTTGTCCTGTCTTGCTGTTTGCCATTCAGCTCTTCTTTAGACCATCAAGCATTTTAAACAGGCAAAGAATCACAGGTTCACAGGCTTAAACAAATGCAACATAAACAAATGAAACACTAAATTTTCCATCCTTAAAACAAACATTCCACAGCATAAAAAAAATGTAAGACATCTTAAAATAATAATCCACTACAACTGACAGACTTACTGTTTATGTCTTGCTCAGCTTACTTTCTTACACCATCCAAAATAACCAGTGCAGGGTTGCCAGCACTCATAGTGGACTGTCCAAGAACAATAAAAGATTGAACAAGAAAATTCTCTACGTACTTGCCTTCAGACAACTCTGATGGAGATAATAGGTCAACTAAGGATCCTTCTTCCCAACTGACCATTCCTTGTATCAAGATGAATAAAAAAGTAAACTTCCAACATATATAGTAACAGATACACACAGCCTTAACTATTTTCCAAAAATACGCATACTGGGTTTCCATATTAGGTCCCTACACTTTCTCAGCAGACATCAAAATGACAGCTGTCTCTCTATCACAAATATGTATTGCTTTCAGGGTATATAAAACCTGCATAGGGACATTGGCATAAGCATTTTTACTGCTGCTGATAGTAACTGAATGGAATGTGCAGATGAATTCCTTAGTCAACAATTGAAAAAGGAAGGTCTCTTAGACCATGAATCAACCATTTCCGCATTTATTGACTTTCCTTGCCTTTTTAGTTACATGTTATAATTTCTGCCATATGTCGTATTCATTGTATACATTTCATTCAGTATTTCTGCAGGGAATATTACATAGAATGTGGAGAACAGGGAACAGAGCAGTAACAGAATCAATAACATCTTAAATCGCTGGATCTGCTTATATTCCTGCTGATGAGGCTTCAAGTTGATACTCTTATCTGGAGTTCTCTCTGTGCATGGCTGCTGTGCACTTGTTTGGATAGTTCCTTTCATGTGATGTGTATTGGCCTTTCCTTTGTGACTTTGTTGTATTTATCTACTTGTTCTGATAATGGTCTGTGAATTCCTCAAAGATTTCTACTCATATTAATTGGTCATTATGGAACTTTGATAGAAACTGGCACTCCTTGGGTGTGACTTTAATAGAAGGTGTAGCATTTTTGAGGTAGGTATGGCCTTGATGAAAGATGTGTGTCACTGTAAAGGGGGGCTTTAAGGACTCCTTTGCTAAAGCTATGTTCAGGGTGACAAACAGTTTTTTATGCTATTTCTTTATCATGATGTTCAGTGTAGTAACAATTCTGTATTGTATTTTTTCTTTGCCATGAATACCAAATAATAAACTTGGGTGCCTTAGAATAATAATGGTATGGCTTTTCACTGGGAAGCTGAACCATTGAAAAACTGAAAATTTCTGGGTACAGGTTGTTGGATACAAAGTTATTTACTGATGACTTGTGGGACAGGCCCCGGCAGCAGGGCTCAAAGGAAAATTCAAAGAGTTGGCATGCGCTAGAATTTTCTATCTGAGGAATGTTTGGGGAAAGACACTCACACATTCTACTGGTGGTTTCCTTCCCTATTCTCTATGTTCTTCCTCATTCTTTCTACTCTATTTATTTTGTACAGATTCTGTAACCCAACAAATTTTTCAAACAACATGCAAAGCACAATGTGGTGTCATTGTGTTTTTCAGTGAATGATTGTAATGAATCCAGTAAAAAAAAAAAAAATATGTTTTTTTTTAAAAAAAATCTTCCTTACATGCATAAACATTTCACGTTTTACAGGTGAAAAACATTATCTCAAGGACCTTCATACATTCAACCCAATCAACTTGTTATAGTTCAACCATGTAGGCATGCAAGGTATTCTTTTCCGTCAGGGCTCTTACTGACAGGCTACACTTTGAAATTATAAAGAAAGCACAAAATACTTTATTACTTTTTTTAAAGGAATCTTTTAAGGAATTTTAAAATCAACTGGGCAGCACTTGGGGCAGAGGCAGGTGGATTTCTGTTAGTTCAATGCCAGCCTTGTCTGCAGTGCCTGCATTACTCTCTCGGCACAGCTCATGCACTACTGTACCATTAGCTAGCTGGGCCAGGTTCCTAGAATTGAAAGAATACATAAGAAATCCGGGTCATTCCATAAGGAGATCAGCCAAATGCCATTTATTCAAACTTAGGAAAAGCCTTACATACTGAGCTGCTGCACAATGAAATACCCCCAGGCAGGTGGGAAAATATCATGCCCATGGTGGAGTAAAAAATGGCCCTATAACAAACCATTAGGCGAGGCAGAAGGAGCACAGGAACAAACAGGATGTTTAGCTGGTTGGCTGGCAACTGTCCTCAAGATAAAACCCGGGAACAGGGGTAGACCCATGGGCCCTATTCTGGTCTAAAAGAGCTGGTTCCAGGATAGGCTCCAGGGCTACAGAGAAACCCTGTCTCAAAAAAAGAATAATTAATCTAAATTTTTATATATGAAAAACCATCTGGTAGCTCTAATTTAAATCTTTCTTTCTAAATTTTTATTGCATTATTTAAATCTTTAGGGTGCATACCCATTCATCTGTAGATTATTTTATACCAGCAGATTTAGGATAAAATTGGTATAAGGAATTAATCATCACCTTTGCTGATCAACCAGTCCTAACAAGAAAAGCAGGTCAGCTAATAATTATTGGGCTACTTTGTACTTGCTCCCTGACCTTCAAGAGTTCCTCCCTCAACTTTGTGCCTTTTTAAAACTTTAGATTGTCTTCTTGAGAATTTCACCTCAAAAATCTTTGAGAAAACATCTTAGTCTTAAGATTAAATTATTTTTATAGCTTTGCTCTAGCTATGTTAAAACATGTGAAAAATCTACCAATATTAAAGTTAAAAGAATTTAGACTAGTTGGGCTACTGGGACTCAATTGTTTTTCTTAATTATTACCCTATATCACAGTCTATACATGTCCTCAATAGAAACTAATGTGTTCTAGCTATGTGACATTTATATTTTTTCATCAAAACTATTTAAACTAATATTATTTTCATTTAGTACAACAAAAGAAGAAATCATCTTCATGGTAATCCACTGGTAGTAATTTCAATAGAATGGGATGTTTCCATGAGCAAAACACACTACATTACAGGCGGTGCTGATCTTCCTACACCCAGTCACACCAAGCCAGATACCAAAGATAGCAGCAGCAAACATGTAGAGACACAAAAGAAGAAAAAGACCTGGAATCCCTCATTTAAAGACATTGTTTCTACAAGATTGTCCCATCAGGAATTCCCTTTCTGGTGGGCTGAGAATTTCAATTGTCACCTGCTGCTCCTCTAATAAGATGATGGCAGATATTAAAGCAGGCAACTCAAGAAAAACATAGCTGGTTTGGGAGGTGGTTGTACACATCATTGTTTCCAGTACTTGGGAGGCAGAGGCAGGAAGATCTCTGTGATGTAAAGGCCAGTTTAATCTACAAAGTCAGTTTCAGAATAGTAAAGATTTTTACACTATGTAACCCTCTCTTGAAAAAACAAAATTTAAAAAGCCCCACAAAACAAACCATAACTGGTATTAAAGAAATCTCTCACTTGCCTCTCTATCCAATTGGAAGAGAAGAAACAATCTTGTCATTATTCCTACATTTTGTCAAATGTAAGCTGATTAGTTCACATAATCCATCCTGGGACCTTGAGTGGGTCTCCCTTGATAAGATGTTTCAAGATTTAATGATTTTCCTTCCTAATTTCATTCTGAATTTTTCTAACTACTGTCAGCGCACAGGCAGATGGAAGGAGTTTCCTTACATCGAAGCCTTTTACTATCTAGGCTCTAAGCCTAAACCCTCTGTCCATGCAAGTTGTTCGCCTACTCCCATGTTACTGGCTATGCCATCTGTACCAGAAGAACCCTCAACTTCCACTCTGTACCCAGGTAAAAAATCCCCACCTTATTTTAACTCAGTGGACAGACACCCCTATTTCACCATTCCCTGCTACTGTTCCTTTAGCTCCTACCAGTGTCCCTTCAGCCCCAGCTCCTACTCCTGTCCCATAGCTCCTACCACTTTTCCTTCAGTCCGAGTCTCTAGCCCTGCTCCTTTAGTTCCTACCACTGTTCCTTCAACCCTATTCCCTACCCCTGCTCCTTTAGTTCCTACCGCGGTTCCCTCAACCCCCTTTCTTACCCCTACTACTTTAGTTCCCACCACAGTTTCTTCAGGTACTGCTCTGGATTCTGCAAAGGAATCTATACCTTCACAAGCTCAGCAGACAGATGCTTCCATTCCTTTACTTTCCACTACTTCACCACCTCTCTCCACTCACTCTTCAGTTCTCCCACCCCCCCACTAACTACACCAGCAGTCCTGCTGAATCATTCTTTCTCTTAGGTGCTTTGCTGCAGTAGTCGTCCAGCACTGGCACCCACATTTACCCTCTTTTTATACGATGATGTGCTGCTATGGAACCCAACCCTAACCAAGCCAAGCCCACTGTAATTATCCCAATGTGAGAGGTGGTTGGTATAGATAGATTGATTAGGGTACCCATTCCTTTCCCACTGTCAGAACTCTCCCATATAAAACAAAAACTGGGGTCCTATATGTCTAATTCTACCACTTTCATAAAACAATTCCAATGTATTACCCAGTCTTATCATCCTACCTTTCATGATATCTATATGATCTTATCTAATACACTACTTCCTGAAGAGCACAGGCAAGTTTGGGAGCAGGCCAGACTACATGCACCTGAGATTCACAAAACTCATGCAACCCACCCTCCAGGGGCAGAGGGAGTCCCAGAGCAGGAACCTCACTGGCTCTATAATTCTCTGGGTGGGATTTTAGCTAGGAACCAGTTTTTGGCTTGCCTCTTGGCAGGACTCTGTAAGGTTGCACTCAATCCAATAAATTGTACTAAAGCTCAGAGAGGTCTTTAAAGATGCCAAGGAAAATCCTTCTACGTTTTTGGAACACCTTACTAAAGCGTAGTTACAATACATTAACTTAGATCAAGAAACCACAGAAGGCAGAAAGTTCCTCATGGCTCCTTTCTTTCTCATTGCTATCCTGACATTAAGGCTGAACATAGACATTTGGAGAAAGGCCCATTGACACCCCATGCAGAAGTCTTAGAGTTGGCTTTAAGGTGTACCATGTGAGGAATGACAAAGCCCACAATCATTGTCATGGCTTCTCGACTGGCCGAGGTGACAGACTGCCTGATCCGTGCTGTTCATGCTGCTCCCTTGCCCCCAAGGCTCAAGAATCACCAGGCCTGTGTTTCAAATAAGATAGAACTGGTCACTGGGCCCAAGCATGTCCTAATCCTCGTCTTGGTCCTGAGAGACCTTGTCTGAGATACCATAGGGAAGGATATTGGGTAGTCAGTTGTCCTCGTGCATATTGTGACATGGAGACCTCAAGTCCAGAAAATTCCCAAGTTAAACTTCTAGATCTGGCCATGAATGAGTAAAACTTCCCAGGCTCCTTTGACCCAACCACAACCATGATCTGTAACAGGGAGCCATGGGTAAATATCACAGTATTAGGAAGGCCCATCTCCTATCTCTTGAACACCAGAGCCACATACTCAGTACTAAAGAAGTTCTAAGGGGCCTACCTCTCCTTCTAGTTTTCTTATTGTTGCAGTAAGGGGACATCCTTATCTACCTCAGTAGAATCCACCACTTAACTGTGATTTTAGGGGTATTTATCTCACTCATTCATTTTTAGTCGTGTCAACTTGCCCGGTAGCTCTTATGGGAAGAGATTTTTTTAGCAAATGTAGGAGCTTCCATTTCACTTTCTCCTTCCATTCACCTTACACCAACTTGCCAGAAGCTCCACTCCTCCTCATTCTAGCCTCCCAACCTCCCAGCCCCAGTGTCTACCTCTACCAATGTTTTCCTCTACCAGCTGCCCAGGTGGATCCCCAAGTCTGGGACACCCACAAATCCCTCTGTTGCTAAACACTATCCCCACGTGATCCAATTACAAGATCCTACAAAGTACATTAACCAAGTTCAGTATCCCCTCTCTCTTCAGAGTCTTAAGGAACTTAAGCCTATTATCTCTGACCTTTTAAAGAAAAAAGCTACTTTGCCACACCTCTTCTCCCTTTAACACTCCTATACTTGATGTTAAAAAACCTAATGGAACCTATTGCCTGATTCAAGACCTCTGGCTCACCAACTCTACAGTGGTCCCTGTTCATCCTGTAGTGCCTAACCTTTACACACATCTTCCCACTATTCCTCCAGGAACCTCCCACTTAAGACCTCAAGGATGTTTATTTTCCTCTATTTTTCTCAGATCTCAATCTCAACACATCTTTGCCTTTACCTGAACTGACCCTGACACTCACCTCTCCACACAGCTTATCTGGACCATCCTTCCTTAGGGATTCTGAGATATCCCACAAATGTTTGGTCAGGTTTTATCTTCTGATCTTCTCTAATGTCTCTCCCTAAGTCGAAACTCAAACACTTAAGTGAGATTTAACTTTGCAGTCCACTTTTGGAGATCAGCAAAACTGATACCCCGATCTTTTAAATTTCCTGTCCAAAAGGGGCTATAGAATCTCACCTTCTAAGGCCCAACTGTCTATCTCGCAGGTCATTTACTTGACATTAATTACTACACCAACCCCAAAAGCTCTTACCCTAGACAGAAAAAAACTAATTCAGTCCCTTGAAGTTCCTTACACAAAACAAGAGGTTTATCATTCCTAGGGATAGCTGGCTTCCTGCATTCCTGGATTCCATCTTAATCTTTCCTTGTCCACCTCTTATATGAGGTAGCTCTCAGCTCTCTGCATGAACTCCTTCTCCATCCCATTCCAAAACATTTCAGAAACTCCAACAAGCCCTTATCCAGGCCTCAACTCTTCATCTCTCAGATTTAACTTGTCCTTTCTTCCTCTATGTAACAGACAAGGAGTGATATGTCCTTCGTGTCCTAGGACATCAACTGGGACCCTTTTTTTCACCTGTAGTGTACATGTCAAAGAAGCTGGACCTCATTACTCAGGGCTGCACACACTGCGTACCTGCTTTAGCGGCCACTGAGCTTCTTATTCATGAGTCAAAGAAACTAAATTTTGGGTCACCCAAAACTGCCTTCTCCCAGAACAATTCATCCCATCTCTTAATTTACAAATGCTTAAAACTTTATCCCCTTCCCAAGTTCTTTCCCTCCAGGTGGCATTAGTAGAAGATGCCACACTCACTTTCCAATGCTGCCCACCCTTTAATATCTCAAATCTCCTACTTCAACCTAACATTAATTATTCCCCATCTCACAACTGAAATGATTTTATAAAGTATTATATTGCCTCCATTTTCTAATTCTGCTTTTCTGGAATGTTATTCAGTTTTGTGCTCTCTCTCTCTCTCCCTCTCCTTCCCTCTCTCTCTCTCTCTCTCTCTCTCTCTCTCTCTCTCTCTGTGTGTGTGTGTGTGTGTGTGTGTGTGCCTATGTAGACTATGAAGCACATATTTTGAAACTCACAATGATATTCTTTTCACTCTTTCTAAAAGTACTAAAAGAATCCTGGAAAAATGGTTTTTATGGTGTATATCATTTGTCTTATGGGTTTGTAGTGGTTACTTTTACAAACTATTTTAATCATTATTTCTTTTTTTTCTCAAAGTTTATTAAAATACAAAAGTCTCCATTTCCGCCCCTCCTACCAACCTCCTCCCACTCCCCCCACTCCCTCCCCTCATTATTTCATATGTATGGGTGTTTTTCCAGTTTGCATGTCTTTGTGTCCCATTCATGTATGGTGTCTAAGAGGCCAACAGATGGTGTTAGAACACCTGATACTGGAGTTACAGATAGTACTGAGCTTCAATATGTGCCAGAAATGGAACCTGGTTACTCTGGAAGAATCTTCAGTATTCTTACTGAAGTAAGTTAAGAATACTTAACTCCTAAGGTATTTTCCATCTCAAGTTTTCTCTTCTTCATGGTTTCCTGTCCAAGACAGCCTAATCACAGTCAGACTCCTCATACTGATGTAAAACAGTTTAACTCCCCTCCATGTGATAGAATAAGCCACCAGTAAGATTTAAGTTCCTAATTGTTTATCCAATACAGTATTGTCAGCCCCTAAATCATAAAACTACAACTAATAAAACAAACTCATTAGATTGTAATCTTATATTTCAGCGTATTTGTTCACACATACTTAACAAGTAAGACACTACAAGGGAAATATTTGGTAAGAGATGGAGGGAAGACAAAATAGAGGAAAGTGATGTTATGTCTTTTACTGAATAATGTACAGAGATAAATTTTAAATGAAAGAAGTGGTTCTTGAATGATGGCTCAGCAGTTAAGAGTACTGGGTACTGTTACAGAAGACTGAAGTTCCATTCTATTCCATACCCCACATGGTAAGTAATACTTGGCATAATTGTAATCTCTGGATTATTGTCCCCTCTTCTGAATTATGTAATTACTGTCTATATTACACATGCAAACAAAACATAATACTATAATTTACAGCTTAGAAAAAGTAAAGAGTCAATTTCTCTAGAGTAATGCCACAGGCGGGGTTAGTTAAATAAAGAAATTCTGGTCTTCCGTGGAAGCAGCTGTGGCCTTCTTCTGAGCCAGCCTGCTCAGAGACTAAAGCAGCCTTGTGCTCAGGTTAAAGTAGATCACTAGAACCATTCATCTAATTACTGATAGGTGACTCTTCCTTGATGTTTCTGTGTTTGTGTTCTCCGTCGTTTGATTATGGGGAATTGTGTCATTGCCACATTGAACTTTTAGATCTAATATCACAATTATGTTATCTAACATAACAAAAGAGGCTCTAAGCATTCTGCTTTCACAGTCTCTTTTATTTGATTCTCAACTAAGAGGTTTTAGTGTAAGATAAACTTGCCAGGGGAATTTCTTTTCATTTTTTAAAAATTACATAGGATCCTGCATGAGTTTGAGATAAGAATGCCCCTAAATATCTCACCTTTTACATTGTGATCATGTTGGTCATGTTTAGAAGTGGATATGTTGACCAACTATGTTTGGAAATTAGACAGAATTCCACAGGAACATGTCCAGATTCCATAAGTAAAATCTCCATGCTTTTCTTCTTTAGGAAAAGCATTGCTTTGGAAATAATACCCATGGTCTCGTTGTCAGTTGAGGTGAGAAATCTTATTCATTTCCTTTGTCTTGGATGCTGTGTTGGATATTCTATCTAGTTAAGCTGACTACCTCTGGAACTAAAACCAAACAACAGAGTACACCTATAAGGGGTTTTTCTTATTTAAGGTTTTGAAATGGGAAGGCCAATCTTAAGTCAGGATGTATTGAGGTGATAAAAACCACCTTTACCAGCATGATGGTAAAGAGCATCTTCAATCCAAGCACTCTGGAAGCAGAAGCACTTGGATTTTCTGAGTTTGTGACCGGCCTTGTCTAGAGAATGTGATACAGGCCTACACAGATAAACAATGTCTTGAGAAAACAAAAATTAAGAAAACAATCAATCAAAAGATTTCCACCTATAATCTGAATCACACCATTGGTGGCAGTATATTTATATAGGGATATTAAAGAAGAAAGCACTCTCTCTATTTGTCTGCTTGACATAACTCTGGCTACCAAGTTTTTTCCTTTCATAGCATTAGAGCCTACATCTTCAGAATCCTCATGGATACTGAAAATCTGCTGACACACCTGATTCATGGACTGAAAAACTGTTGAATTCTTCAGCTTTCCATTGGTAGGCAGCTACTGTTGGAATAACTGGACCAAAGCCTCCGAGGCATTCTAATAAGTCTACTTTCTACATACACGGAAAGTTTCATCTACCAGTCCTGTTCAGGTAGAGAACTTGGAATAATGCAAGTAATTTTTCACTTGCCCACTGAGGAAAATGTGCTGACTCACCATAGTACCCAAGAAATCATTCTTCCTAGCCCCATATTCTTTAAGTATTCAACTTACCATAAAGACTACCCTTTTAATTATTAATGTTTAGTGAAGAATTTGACCTCAAAATCAGAAATAAAAATTGCCATCCATTGGAGCTTACACCCAGTCTTCTGGCAGAATAAAATATATCATCATGGATGGAATTTGGTGCTTGGTTTGCTCTCATGGCTGTCAGAAGTGCTTGTGACTCCTGATGTCAGCCTGAAGTCACAAAAGAAACATCATCTTTGGTTTCCTAAAATCTGAACTTATTAGTATTCTGTGCACCCTTCCATCTTTTGAACAGAAGAATCAATCTACTCCATATTGTGTAATGGGCTGTGCTAGCTAACCACATCATGTCCAGGAGAATGAAGGCAGTGTGTTTGTGGATTGCAGGAAGACAGTTGTGTCATCTACTTGAGAGAGGCATAAGTGATACTGAAATTCGTATGTCTGCAGATCTGTAAAATTCTGGGTCTGGGGTGAAAGCCAGGGCCAAAGAAGCGTGTGCTGTGTCTTTAAAGAGACTGTAAGGCTCAGGGAGGTGCTCTTGTCACTCAAGCCTCACTAGCCAATCAGGGCCTCAACGCAGACCTGTGAGTAAGAAGTCACATGGGACACTTCCTGGCGTCCTGTTGCCAGCTTGATTTTACAGAGATCAGGCGCCAGTGGATTGCTTTCTTTGCTGTGAGTGCTACTGCAAGGAGCTCTGAGGAGAGCATGGGTGAGCATGGAATCCACGGCATGGTGAGTAAGGGGTTGCTGTTCCAAGATGTGGGAGGAGAGAACGTTGAGCCATGGAAGACAGTGTGACAGGCCCTTGCTGAGTCAGCGCAGGAATCTGCTGCTGCCATCAGTGTTCTCTGAGGCCCCATGTGGTCCTTGAAACTCCCCCCAAACTGGTCTCTAAATAATTTCCCTCAGTGGGCTACATCTGTGAAAAACATTTCCAGCTGGGATCTGTGTGTTAGAAACATCTTTGTGGTCCACATTTTGACACGTATGGAAGGCAAGGTCCCAAACTAGGAGATACCTAGTTTTTCTAATATCTTTCAGAAGCTCTGCCCTTTTCGTTTAACATCCATTTGGAGTTAATTTTGTGGAGTTTGTAAATGGCATTCTTGCATTCGTTTCCACTCCACTACTAACCTGTGGTGCAAAAGAGTAAGAACTGTTGATATAAAGGCTTCACCATTGCTTAGGAGATATTTACCTGAGGTAGAGTTGCCTCTAAGTTACCCAAGTTAAGTAGTATGCTAACTAGGCCTGTTAGAGATTAGGATGCAAGAATACAGAGTTGTTTACAAGGATTGTTCAAACATTTGACCTCTAAACCATGACAAAGACACCAATGATTTATAAACAACCACCACACCCATCCCCATATCAATAACAAACCTCCAACCTGCTACTCAACGGGGGCATTATACAATCATAATGAACATTAGGGCATGGTGTGACTTAAAGTGCCAGTTTGCTTTTGAGAAAATTGTAGTTCTGCCAAATGCACAGGATGAGACAAAGGGACAACTATTTGAAAAGAAAAACAGCCTGTTGTGTTGAGAGCTGACCTGATCAGTGATTTCTTTCCATTTAGGTTTCAACTCATGAAGAAGGAACATAGCTCCTTCTCAAGCCCAGGGACACTCCTAGCAGAGCCAGAAACAGTCTAGTGTTATTAAGCATTAAATTCCTGATTTTTCCAAGTGCTAATGATTTATTGATTTCTCTTTATATCAGTGTGTTTTCTAGCTCAGGCTTGCCCACACATTATGTTCCTGAGAATTGTTTGAGCACAGCTAATTCTGCCTCTGCTGCCCTGTGCTGGGAAAACACTCTTGGAACTCCTTCCAGGCTGGGCTTTGACTGGTCATTGAGAAGGAAAAATAGACCAGTCAATGAGAGTCCTCTAATCCATTTGACTTTTCCTGGGGACTCATAATTGAAGAGGGATATGTGAAAGAATTGAGTCCATTCATCTATTCTGAAGCTGTTGAAGGCAGAGGGAAGGAAGCAACATGCGAGATTTCCTGCTTTTGTAGCAGTTAAAATTTATTGGAGCCCACAAGAGTATACAGTCAATGCACAGAACAATAGGCAGATCCACGGGAAGTGTATATGTACTCATCCACATGGAACAACCTATTTTGCAGAGCTATGGGAACACTTGTCTTTTGGAAAAGACACCATCATATCTGTAAAAAACTCATTAAGCCAAGATTCTTTCCTTTGAAATGGGCCGCATTCCCAGAACACCACAGCAGTGCAACCTCTGCTTCATCAGTGGACTGACCTTGCTCCATTTCCCCACACAATGAGGTCTTAGTGCAATGGCATCCACTTTTTGTTCTAGCACTCAAATTTACATAGAGTCAATCCCACAATATTATTTGCTAACAGACCACATAGAAATCTCTATAGAAGACAGGCACTGAGCGGAAAGACAGCATGCCCCACCTTTGCTAACAAACAAATCTGGGTGTTCCCAGAGGTGTGGATCACAGCAGCTATTAGATGAGGAGTATGGTGAATCAAGGATTTAGGAATGTTTACTAACTTTATCTAAGGGCTTGGATTGTCAGATACTTCCCTTTGAATGCTGGCTCTTTCCTAGGTGAGGTCACCTGTTCTGGAGTACTGCTTTGTCAGGTTCTACCTGCCACTTTTTGTGATTTTGTTATGCATATTATTATTGTCCTTGCCTATGGATTTTCCCAACCATGTCTGCAAAAACTAGAATTCTCATGGAAATCTGCCCTGCATGATCTTCTTCACCATGGATCTTCTTCACCTCTACTCTCCTTTCATCTCCTTATTCTTCTTCTCCTCCATGCCCCCTTCACTTCATTTATTCTCTAGCATGAAAAATAAAGAAGATGCAGAGGTAAAATACTTGAGTTAAATGTTTTACCCTGAGAACCTTGTTTGACATAGATATCAGTTCTGAAACCTGAAGGGTTCTTGGGCTGGTACTCAAGGCTGCCAATAAAAATTAGTAATATGGAGTTTTGTAAACAGTTTTCAATGATTGATAAATGGCATGACTGACCAATTCTTGGGGTCCACAGACAGAGGCAATGAAAAATCTGGATAAAGAACTTACATGATCAGGAAGCCCAATTGCTGTAGTTTTACTACTTTAACCAAAATGCAAGGTCTCTGTAAACTGTTATGACCTTGCCTAACAGGACTGTTGTTTCTATTTACTTAGGAGATCTTGTCATTTTCTCCTTTCCAGGTGGATCCATATATGTTTCTATCAGGGTTCTCCTTGTTACCTAGCTTCTCTGTGGTTATGAACAATAAGCTGGTTATCCTTTGCTTTATAAGTAGTATCTACTTTTGTGTGAGTAATACTGTTTTCTTGATATAAGTCTGGGTTACCTGAAACAGGATGGGATTTTCTAGTTCCATCCATTTCCATTGCATGATGTCATTTTTTTTAACCACTGAGTAATTCTCCATTATGTAAATGTACCACATTTTCTTTATCCATTCTTTGGTTGAGGGGCATGTAGGTTGTTTCCAGGTTCTGGCTATTACAAATAATGATGCTATGAACATAGTTGAGCAAATGCCCTTGTGGTATGATTAATATCCTTTGGTACATGGTAACGTGTGGTATTGCTGGTTCTTGAGGTAGTATGATTCACAATTTTCTGAGAAACTGAAATACTGATTTCCAAGATGGTTGTACTAGTTAGGATGCAAACAGGCAGTGGTGGATTGTTCCCCATATTCCATATACCCTCCAGCACAAATTAGTTTTTGTATTCAGAAAACTTAGTATATTATTGTGACTTCCTTGAGGTTTTGTTGGTTTTGGTGCTATCTGTGGAGAGACAGTTTTAGTTTCCTTTTCCTGAATTTAGATGCTTACTTTATTTCTATGGATATTTGTGTTTTTCAATTGTTGCTATCTGTTTGATGTTTTCTGCTCTTTAAGTGATTGATGTGGCTAATACACTTGTTTTTGTTTTTAAAACTTTCTCCTATATTATGGTCTCTTTGAATTAGCATCATCTGTCAGCATGATGTAGCCTCGAGTGTTCTGAGAGAACATCAGTTGAGGGCATGAACACTCAGAGTCATTAGTTAAGATGTCTGTGAGAAATTGTGTTCATTGTTGACTGATGTAGGAAGACTCTTCCCCTGAGTCTGGCAATATTCACAAGTAAATGGTGCTTGACTTGATAAGAAAGCTAACTTCAGTTGCTATCTTGAATTTCTATCCTAAGCTCCCATGATGATGGGTTTGTGATTTGGCAGGATCACTAAGTAAACATGAAGATGCTTTTGGTTAGAATTAAGCCACAGCAAATAACAAGGAAGTTAGAAGAAAATGTGGTACAAGAGAGTGATGTTGTTACTGCAAAGGACTTGGAATTGATGATTTTTGGAGGATTGTTGAAGATAATCAGATTGAGATGACAAAATCCCTAGAAACGAATACACAGAGCTTCACCAGTCATTCTTATGGGACTGAAAAGATGGAGTGTTGAGAGTAATGCAGACAGTGAAGGTGGACTTACTAGGAGTTCAGTCAGAAATAGACTCCATGAAAAATTAAGCTGGAAGTCATTGGATTATATTTTTGTCCCAAACAATTCTTACTTTCTCCTTTACCTGAAAATTGAGTAAGCCAAAATTAAAAAGTAGAGGCTGATTTCTTAAAGTATTGATTCTGTTGGATAGTTTTTTTTATTGAGACAGGGTTTCTCTCTAGTTTTTGGTGCTTGTCCTGGAACTAGCTCTTGTAGACTAGGCTGGCCT
Organism: Myodes glareolus; assembly: GCF_982192425.1. NCBI lineage: Eukaryota > Metazoa > Chordata > Mammalia > Rodentia > Cricetidae > Myodes > Myodes glareolus. The sequence goes on from NC_142027.1 coordinate 84,553,903, forward strand.
TGAACTCACAGAGATCCGCCTGCCTCTGCCTCCCGAGTGCTGTGATTAAAGGCGTGCACCACCCCCGCCCAGCCTGTTGGATAGTTTTTACAGATGACTGATTTGGGTCTACAATAAAAAACTAAACTAGTGGAACAGAAAGAGATGAACAAGTCTTTTTGTTAATGAGGAAAGCTCTGGGTAGTTTCAGGTGACAGAAACTTTCAAGTAGATTGTCATCATTAAAGAAAATGGTGTATTGTACTGTTATTATTCTTTTTTCAACTGCTAATATCCACATATATATGAGTTCGTATCAAGTTTGTCTATGTGGTTCTCGAAGTACTTGCTCAGAATAAAATAGAACTGAGGAAACTAGACATCAACAAATCAAATAAGCAAATAAAAATGTGGTAAAGATTTAAAAAAGAACTCTATGCAGATGAATTTAACTGGTTTAAAAAGACATAAATAAATGTTCAACATTCTTAGTTAACAAGGAAATACAAATCAAAACTACTTTAATGATTCATCTTATTATACCTATCAGTTTGCCTAGGATCAATAACACCATGACATCTCATACTGGCAAATACATGGAGAAAATGGAACATTCTCCCATTGGTGCTGGGAATACAAACCTGTATAGTCAGTATGGAAATCAATATGGTAATTCCTCAGATAATTGGTAATCTATCTACCTCAGGACTCAGCTATACCACTGTAGTAGGTTGGATATAGTTGCCCCCGTAATCTCTTATAGAGTGGAAGTAGGGGGAGGTGTGGCCATTCTGGAGTTGGCATGGTTTTGTGAGAGGAAGTATGTCGCTGTGGGTTTTTGAGGTCTTTTATTCTCAGGATACTTCCCAGTGTGTCAGACTATGTCCTGTTTCCTCTGAGTCAAGAACAAAGGACCCTCAGCTCCAGTATCACATCTGGCTTCCAGCTTACATGCTCCCAGCCATGATGATAATTAACTCAACTTCTGAAATTGTATATTAGCCACCTCAATTAAATGTTTTTTAATAAGAATTTCTCGGGTCATTGTGTCTCCTTACAAGAAGAAAAAAGAAAAAAAAAACTAAAACAGAACTTGGCCCCAGGGACTTGGGTGTTGCTGTGCTAGTTCTAATCATGATTTTGTTTAGAATAATAAAGGTCTTTGATTCGTTGGTTTAAGAAAAGGACAGAATGCATTTGGCACTGCATACAGGGTCGTACTAGTAGGAGCATGGAAGAGAGTGACCTTGATAGTGATATGAAATATCTGGAGACGGCTCAAGAGGTTTCAGAGAAGAATTTTAGAATGTTATTTAGAAATTATTCTTGTGATATTTTGGTGAAGAAAGTGCCTTGGTTCAAAAAAAATCTGCCTGAGGCTAAAGTAAGTAGATTTTGATTCGTTCCATTGTTAAAGAATTACCTACACAGCCTTAGACTCTGCCAAGTGAATATTAGTGGTAACTCTACTGAAGATACACAATAAAAAGAGCAGCTGAGCAAGGAAACAGACTTTAGGAGATAAGGGCCCCCAAAAGGGGAATGTATCTTAATCTTTTGATCAAGGACATCAACAGATTAAGAAATAGAATAAAAGGATTGGTGGCCTGAGGGGATGGCGGCACATTGACTTTTAATCCTTGCACTCAGACTGCAGAGGCTGGCACACTTCTGTTAGTTCAGGGACACCTTAGTTCACAGATCAAGTTTCCCAATAGCTAAGCTTGTGCAGCAAAAGACAGAAAGCTAGTAAAGACATAATTAAACAAGTTGCCATGTTCCAATGCCAGTAAGCAGCAGAACCTGATAGCTTGGGACACATGGTTCTGGCTAAAAAGTTGAGGATAAAAGAAAGGCATTAAATCCTCTGTTTCTGGCTAGCTGGGACTGAAGAATCAGCTGTGATGAGCGAGTTATCAGGAGTATTTAAGCAAAATATTTCTCTGCTGGGTACTTAATGCTGGATGGCTAGAGCTAAAAATTTAATGATGATTCAGAGACCAGTATCAGTGCCAGAAAATGTCTGGGAAGTGCTAAGAGCACAGAGAAGCTGTCATTCAGAGGTAGCCAAGGCTGTACCTCAAGCTGATAGATGGAGTTTATAATGTGTTTTACGCAGGTCGTATTGGTTTTGAAGGTATTGATGGATGTAAGGCTTGGCACTGTGAAAGGTCAGGAAAGGACATCACTGAAGGTGCAGTCTCATTGGCAGTTGAATGCCCAGGACTGAAACGGTCATGCCAAGAGTTGCGGCACCCTGAGGAGATTCTAAGAGTAACTACTGGTGAAAGGGAAATCCAGTTGCAAGAAGAACCAGTGTTTTGGAGAGGCCAGCACTGTGAGATGACCACCAAAACAGCAGTGACAGTGGAATTGAGCCAGCCAGAGTGTAGAAGACCAGGTATGTGTACTGCAGAGGGCAGAGTCAGTGTATTGACCCAAAGCCTATGGAAGAGTACAGAAGATCTTGAGTGGATCTTAATATTGGAAGGATTGAATTCTAACCCAAGATGTTAGAGATCCCAGAGTCATAAGTTACCTGCCAAGGAGAGTTATTAATGGGGAATGGAACCAGCCCAAGATAAAGAAGTGTGCTGTTCTCAACACAGCTGAACAGGATTGGAGACCTGGAGAGCTATTGGTCATGGAATTAGGTATCATTACATTGGCTGTTTTTCTTTATTGTTACTTGTATTAGGTTCTAGCCTAGTTCTATGAGCCATCCAACTTCTGATTCCTGCTTATCTAGGTGTTCTTCCTAGCCACCTTGGGCCTCAATTTGGGCCAGTCATTGGTTAGCCACTACACAAATTTTGAGCCACCATTTTCCTGATATATCATTCAAACACAACAAGTGTGTGTCAAATATTTTGTGGATGGCTTGGTTTCCTATTCCCACCACTGGGAAACATATGTGATTACAGAAGATGGCCAGTACAGGCTCCACATTTCTGAGTTGTAGGGAGTTCTCACCTATAATCACCCTCAAAGATTGCAGAAAGTTGTTACTGCACTGCTTCAACATCAACCATTGACAGCTTTCCTATTCTAGTAATTTCTTGCTGTGTTTTTTCCCTTCATTCCTCCATTTACTCCCATGATCCTTCCTGTTCTTGCTCTGAGTACACCTACAAAATCTAGTCTATTTAATCTTCCTGTTTGGATCCATGCACCCCCCTGCTACAGCCATCTTTGTCACTTACCCTGTCTGGATCTGTGGATTGTACTGTGATTAGTCTTTACTCAACAGCTAATATCCACTTACAATGAATACACATCATGTTTGTCTATGTAGTTTGGGTTTCCTTGCTCACAAGCAAAAACTCAAGAAGCAACACATTAAGAAATAAATTAATTAAATAAAAATGTGGTACAGATTTAAATAAGGAGTTCTAAATAGATGAATCTACAATGCCTTAGAAACACTTAACTAAATGTTCTATATACTTAGTCATCAATAAAATGCGCATCAAAAGAGCTTTTAGAATTCACCTTATACCTGTCAGAATAGCTAGGTTCAATAACACAAGGGACAAATCACGCTGGCAAGGATGTTGAGTAAGGAGAACATTCCTCCAATGCTCCTGAGAATGCAAACCTGTAGAGCCACTATGGAATCCAATATGGCACTTAATCCGATAATTGGTAATCTATCTACCTTAAGACTCAGATAAACCACTCTGGTAGTTTGAATGTAGTTAGACCCAATAATCTCCTAGGGAGTGGCACTATTAGGTGTGGCTTTATTTGGTTGGGTTATGGCCAAGTCAAGTCTATGTCATGATGGTTATAAGAGACTTCACATTGAATCACTTCAGAAACTGTTCCAGCCTATGACAGTCATTGAAGTTAGACTAAGTACTTTTTATTGTGGAATGACTATGAATATTTATAGATCAGGGTCAGAATGTAGTTGATTGAAGGAAAAGGTCCCAGATTAGAAGAAGTGGTTGAACACATGTCTCTCCAGGGTGCTTTTTTTAGTTGTATTTGTGGAACATTTAGTAGGAGAAATCATTTGGATGAAATTCCTGTATTGGGAATTGGATTTACATGTATATAGCCTCAACCCATTTTTGGTTCTGTGTGTCCTGTTGTTATGACTTCGCCGCCATTATATATAGTCATGGAGTTGAAGCAATTGCTATTCACTCTTAAGCCTTTGCTATCCTGAGTTCTATTTTAAATTTTTGTTTTTACTTTGTTTTTGAAAAATATGGTTTTTCTGTGTAGCTCTGGGTCTTGAGTGTATCCCCTTAGACAATGCTATCCTCAACTCAGAAATACAAATGATTCTGGCTTCTGTACAGAGAGATAATTGCAAAGCAACATGCTTGGTTTTTGTGTGTGTGTTTATTGTTTTACTGTCTGATGAGACTGGAATATAGGTTTTAGTACATTTCCAGGATAAGCTTCTAGGTTGAACTACACCTACATCTTTAAATTTGAAGTTTGGTGGAGGGTATCATTCTTTTTCCCAGGAGAGTAGAATCCATGACATTAATACCTCTACCTTCTGAATTATTTCACTGCTGGTGACTGACTTTCTACATGCCTCTGTTTTTTTGTTTGTTTGTTTGTTTGTTTGTTTTGAATGCTTTCAATGAATATGAGGTATCTATATTCAAGGGTATTTATACATGTGTGTCTGTTCCTCATGGTAGTCACAAGAGGCCTCAGCACCTATGAAGTTGAAGTAATGGATAATTACAAGTCTCCTTTTAGTACTGGCAATTGTGCCAACTTATCTGCAAGGACAGCAAGACTGCTTAATTGCTGACCCAGCTCCATTACTCTTTCTTATTTATGATCATCATTTTCAGGGCTGATGTTTTCTTTGGTCCATTTGTAACTGTTAAACATGCACTCCCTTTTATTAAAATCTTATTGTGAAACAGTTTAAACTGGGCCACTGGGGGTTCTGGACGATGAATTTAGAACTAAAGTGAGGACAAAACTTTGTGTAAGAACTTCAGTAAAACCTCTGATTTCTTTTTACATTTTTTATTTTATTGATTTTTTGATGTATACTGGGTTTTATTAATTTGTAACACTGTCTTACCTGTAACTATTCTGTAGGCTTTCACTGACATCCAACTCAATTTAATTCTTCTGCTTTTTCATTGATTGCTGTGATTAAAGGCAAGAGTCAGTGTACCCAGTTTCCCCATTACTTTTTTTGGATAATCATTGTTCTTATTATTTCTGTAATGTTTTCTCAGTAGTGTTGATCTGCTAGCTTGTCTGTCTCTGTGTGTCTGTTCATTGGCATTTCTTTCTCAAGGCTGTATCCTATTTAAAGGGCCAAGGGATGGCACATATGAACCTCCTCTTCACTTTCCTTCTAAAGTGACTGGTGATTACATTATAATGTAATGTCATGGTAGAAGTATGGGAAGCAGCAGCATTATACAAATAAATCATTTTAAAAGAAGAATTCAATGTCAAGAATAATATCTTGTTCTACTGTTGGTTGGATTATTCTAGAGTTCAGTGACCTATGAAGATGTGCACATTGACTTCACTCAGGATGAGTGGATTTTGCTGAATCCTTACCAAAAGATTCTCTACAAAGATGTGATGCTGGAGACATATAGGAACCTCACTGCTATTGGTAAGACTGTGAACTGTCCTTCACATTTTAAAATAAGGGGTCAACTCTGTATTATTTATTGAAAATTTTCTATATTTTTGTTGAAGAAATAGTAAGAATGAGCCAAATAACTAAGGCATAGTTCACTTAAGATATTCAATTTTGTACAATATTCATTAATACACTACTTTCTGTTATGATATTTTAGGCTACAGATGGGAAGACCATAATTTTGAAGAGCATTATCTAAATGCTAGAAAGTATGGAAGGTAATTTTTATTTGTAACTTGGTATATATTTGTCTTTGGAGAAATTGTAATTTGTCCTGGATGATTTAAAGAAAAATAATAGTATAAATAAACACAGCTCAAAATATATAGATGAGTATTAATGTGTCATAAAATCATATGCCTCAATATGAGGTAACTGGTCTGTATTTCCAATGCATTTTTCTAAAATCAGAAGAGAAGGAAAGGATTTCTTAATTGATACCACCATTTGAATCATAGCCCATTGAGAACTATGCTGTAGATCTGCCAATCCATTTAGTTTCATACCACTCAGATGTTGCACAAGGAACACACATATCCACATTGGATAAATAATAATTATATGTTTAAAACTGTGAAAAAAAATAAGTAGAATGTAGTAAAGGCAGTGTTACTCATGTACTTGTGACTTTGCCAAACTCATTCATAGAGTTAGTTTATGTGCATCAAAAAGGCTCTTTTGGAGAAACATTAATTCCTATACCACATGTGTGTGAGGAACAGAAAGTCAAACTGTGTGAATTCAATGGACAACCGTTTATTTCTTCTTCCTTTAATAAGAATGTCATATGTCACAAGTCAGCTACCAAAATGGAAAGACGAACTGTATCTCTTTCAGAATAATGAGAAGATATGAAAGATATTTAGTATTTCAACACTGGGTAGACTTGTTGAATGTGCTATAAAGTTATATTTAATTGGTTTTCAAGCTTCCTTGGGAAGACATCAGCAAACTCACACTGAAGATAAGCCCTATGAGTGTTGGACTGTGTACTTACTTTTTTTGTCCTAGTAGACTTTCTTGTGGTAGGTGTTGCACTACAGGAAAACATAAGAATGCAAAAAGAATGTAAGGTCGTTTAAAACTTAGTTCATCAAGTTCCTTTCAAATATGTAAAGAAAAATCTCATATAAAATGATGCTATAAATGTGGGTCATTTATAAAAAGACCCTTACCATCAAAGGTTCTTCAAAGACACAAAACATCCTATTCTGAAGAATACCATGAATGTAAAACTTAAAATCTGATTCCTCTTTACACTTAAACAAAATTCTATAATTAATTCATACACATATTAAGATTTATCAGTGTAATGTGCATAGTAAAACTTTTACATGTGCCAATTATCTTTGCAGGTATGAAAAAAACATAATGGAGGGAAACCCTCTGAATATACTCAATGTGTTAAAGCCTTTGCATGTTATAGTCATCTTCAAAGGCATGAAAAAATTCATTCTGCAGAGAAGCCATATGATAGTGTTCAATATGCTGAAGCGTTTGGAGTTCCCAGTTGTCTGCAAATACTTAAAGGAACACATGCAGGAGAGAAACCCTATGAATATAATCAATATGGTAAAGACTTTTCACATGTCAGAAGTCTCCAAGTTCACAAAAGACCACATACTAGAGAGAAAACCTATGAATGTAATCAATGTGATAAAGCTTTTTCAAAATGCTCTGAACTCAAAAGACATGAAAGAACACATACTAAAGAGAAACCCTATGAATGTAATGAATGTGGTAAATTCTTTGCACGTCAATGTAGTCTCAAAGTACATAAAAGAATACATACTGGAGAGAAACCCTACACATGTATTCAATGTGGTAAAGCCTTTTCACAGAACATTTGTCTTCGATTACATCAAAGGACACATACTGGAGAGAATCCTTATCAATGTAATCAATGTTATAAAGCATTTGTGAGTCATAGTGCACTTCACACACATAAAATAACACATACTGAAGAGAAACTCTTTAAATGTAATCAATGTGATAAAGCTTTTTCACGGCGCTGTAAACTCCAAATACACAAAAGAGTGCATACTCGAGAGAAACCCTATGAATGTAATCAATGTGGTAAAGCCTTTTCATATATCAATAGTCTCCAGCGTCACAAAAGGACACATAGTGGAGAGAAACCCTATGAATGTAATCAATGTTATAAAGCTTTTGTGAGTAATAGTGAGCTTCACAGACATAAAAGAATACATACTGGAGAGAAATCTTACACATGTAATCAATGTGATAAAGCCTTTTCACAACTTGGCAATCTAAAAACACATAAAAGAACACATACTGGAGAGAAACTCTATGAATGTAATCAATGTAGTAAAACCTTTGCATGTCGTAGAAGTGTCCAAATCCATCAAAGAACACATGCTGAATAGAAATCTACAATTTTAGCCAATGTGGCAGAGCCTTTGTGTGTGTCATCATACTTTAACATCTTGAAAAAAACATACTTCAAAGAAACTCTTTTTTTTTTACTTTTTGGTTTTTCAAGATATGATTTTCTCTGTAGCATTGGAGTCTTTTCTGGAACACACTCATAGTTGAGGCTGGCCTTTAACTCACAGAGACTTGTCTGTCTCTGTCTCCCAAGTGCTGGATGAAAGGGGCATGCCACCACAGTCCAGCCTGACAACCCCTTTAGGTCTAATCAGTGTGGTAAAGTTTTATTATTCTTGGTAGTGTTTATACAAGAATAACTTTTAGTGAATATGAGGTCTATCAAGGCCTTTGCATATTACAGAACTCTGAGGACCTCAGAACATTCATACTGAAGGGAATGTGACTATAAATGTCTTGAAAATATCTTCAACCAACACACATTTACTTCCTTAAGACTGGAAAGAAAACAAGTCTACAAGTGTCAAATCTGTTCAAGCATTATGAAGTCTCTATTTTGTTTGCACCTGCAAAATTATATGGACAGAAGTCCTATGAATTCAATAATAAGGTAACCCTTTTTGATTTCTCACTTTTCTTCAGTTATATAAATACACTTATGTGTAGAAGTTAGCTCGATTCAGGAAATAATCAGGCTAGCTTAAAGATAAACAATTCTATTTTTACTTATTATAAGGGGAAACTCATACCACAGAATGGAAAGTCCAAGTTCTGCTGTGTCCTGCAGGAGTCACCCAGAGAGCAAGCACCTGGTCCTTCCCAATATTTCTCCTAGGCTCCAGGAAGCCACACCTTAACTAGTTCCACTTCTTAAAGATGATTGGTTAACAAAGCTTCCCCTATCACTTATCCAGATGTAAAATTTTGTAGATGTGTATGAGTGCCTCTTCTGTGTCTGTGATAAAGCATTATGTCTAAGTCAATTAATAAAAGAGTTTAATGTGACTCTGGGTTCCAGACGGTTACATGATCACCTTGACAGTGTTGTCACAAGAAGTGTCAGACATGCCCGCTACCTTGGGAAGCTAAGAACTCACATCCTCAGCCTGCAGGATGAATCAGGTTTAGGAACTTGAAATGGTGTGTGAATGTATACTCTCAGGAACAAACCCATGACATATTTCTTCCAGCATGACAATATTTTCTAAATTTTCCCAAATGATGCCACTAATTGAGAATGATTAATTTTAGTGTGCCTTTGTGTGGGTTTATGAATATTCATGCTTGCTCCCAGGCAGGCTAGACTCATGGGTATTCCTGTTGCAGGACTACGGGATGTTCTCAAAAACCTGACTTTCATCCTGATAATGAACTTGTTCTAGCTGCTTGTCCATGTCCGTAGCTCTGTATATATTTTTAAAAAATTTTTTATTATATTAACATCAGATAATAGGGAAGAACACCTGCAAGAGAAAAATCTTCTTCATGTAAATGATATGGTAAAGACTTTTGACATCACAGTGGTCTTTATTGTCCAGAAATTCTTCTTTCATATCTTTTTTCATCATGAAGAAGGTTAGTCATTTACTATCTTCTCTTAAGTCTGATGGTGGACATTTCTCCATTGCGGTTTCTGGTTAGTTAGAGATATTAAATTGTTATTTAGCAAATCCTTTCAATGAAGTTTATTTTGTGTTCTTTCTGTGACGTTAGTATATCTTTTACTGTGCTATCACTTAGTGATAGATATTTTCCTGCTGAAATATATAAAATGAGATGTCCATCATCTAAGTGAAACATTATTTACTTTAATATTAAGCAATGTATATTCATGATTTGTAAGTAATGGTGTCTGTGAAAGGGGGGTGAATTTTTTCCTGGATTTCTTTTTTCCTATTGTCACAAATTCCCTTGAGATGACATTTGCTATCCAGTCTAGCTTGTATGTCACTAATTAGTTATAAAAACATATGAACTCATAATCATCATAGGCCAGTCTCTTGAATATAAGTCCAAGGGTACATGTTAGACTCCAATATTTGGTGTTTTGTCTACATATTTTATCAAAATTAATGTTAAAATGCATAATAGGATAGAGTATAAGAAACATTACCTGTTATGTGTGTCCATAGCATTATTTTCATCAAACTGGTAGAGATGTAAAATGTGGGATAATTAGTAATCAACTGAACATTTCACAATATAACTTGATATCCTGTGAATATGTATACATTATTTAAAGTTCCATGCATCTTCCTGTCCACATTAGTTATCCATTTGTCACTTCATCATGAAGGTACTTCCTTTTAAGGGAATTATCCAGAGATTCCAGGTAAAGTAACATCAATGAGATTTATTTGAAAAAAGTTTCTGTTTTATGTATGTGTGAAATGACTATGGAATTTTAGACCTGACAGTTCTGTGAAGACCATAAGACAACATTCTGGGTGGACTCTTGGCTCTCTTCATATGGTGATCAAGGTTAGGTTACCAGACTTTCACACCACACAGATTTACCACTATGTCAGCACTCTGATTAATTGAAACATTCTACCATGAAAATGTTGCCTTTTTTCAGATTAAAGACATGTTTTCATTGAAGGATAGAGAAAAAAAAACAACGTAAATAATAAAACTTATTTTCAATTGAAAATGATAAACTGCTATCTCTTGTTTTTTTCCATTTTTATAAGAGTATGTTATCCTTAGGACTAAACATTTGTTTGTAACATTTTCTCAGAACTGCAAAAAATACCATAATATTTTTCAGTACATAAAGCTTGCTGCTGCTGTCTGATGACTTGAGTTTGTCATTGTATATACTGAGTACAAAAGTGGAGGTAAAAGTGGAGGGCAAAAGAGGGTATCTGCTTTCATTTAACTTGAGTTAAAGAGAATTGTGAGCTATTTTGTGGGTTCTGGGAAGCAAAGTCAGGCCCTGTGGATAAGCAACCAGTGATGTTAGCTGCTGATCCATCTACTCAGCCTAGTGAACATGTCATTAGGTTGTGAAGGGGGGGGGCAGAGTTTCAAAAAAGATTGTGATTGGCTCAGAGGAGTGTTCAGAGTGTTCGCTGCAGGTCTAGAAATTCAGAGTCATTAACTACACCTGCAAGTGTCTGAGGAGGTATTTGCACCAAGAGTTTTCTAATTTTGATAATGTTTCCTACCCAAGGAATCCTAGGTCACTCTGGGGTCAGATCATTTTGTTCATTAATGGCTGGAGTTTTTCTTTAAGTGGGAGAATTTGACTCAGGCAGGGATGAGCTAACTAATTGAGTATCCAATGGAACATGTTCAGCCCTGGAACTAAATATACACAACTAACAGAAATGGCCTCAGCAGGTTTTAGACATGTATTTGTACACCATTAGTCACACATGTATAAAAAGGAGAAAATTGAAAGAAAATAATTTATGAACATGTGAAGAGAACAAAGAAGGGTGAAAGTGATATGATATATTTTAAGTAAAATGCGTGAAAATAAATTTTAAATATTCAAGCAGCTGTAGAGACAGCTTATCGGCTATGAGCACTGTTGTGAAAGAGGAAAAGGATCCATTGCAAGAAATCATGGTAGCTAACCATCTCCTGTAATTCCAGTCCCAAGGGATCTGATGCCCTCTTCTGGCCTCTTAGGTACTGTGCACAGAAAATGGCAGGCAAATACCTACATACCAAAGATATAATGAAGCCCTGAGACAGACAGAGTGCAGGTCTGGATAAACTGAACTCCTTGTTCTGCAAGGAAGCAACTTTGACTTTAAAATCTAGCTAGCCCTCTCAGAGGAGAAGGCAGCCTTATTCTAACATTTGAAGAGCTCAGCAAGCCTGTTGATTTAATAACAGCATTCACAGTGGGGGTTGATGACTTGTCCTTGATTTTTCCCCTGTTTTTGTGTTGTTTCCCTTTCATATGTTTGAGGATTGTGGAAATGGTACATCTTTGAAATGTCTTAGTGCTTCTCTTAGGCGTATATCATAATATATGATCTAAAAGTTAGATTTGCTCTGTAAATTTTCATTTTCCTAAATGACTAGATTTGCAGGCTCCTGTCACTATTTATTTTGTTCAATGTGTAACTTGGGACATGAACTAAAAGAAGAAAAAGGATGCCAGCATATGTGGAATAGAAGTCTGTTCTAGGCTGCCTCCTCTTCTAGCGTTAGCCAGAGATGAATGCATGCTGGTATTATCCAGATTTTAGTTTGTCTGTCTTCAAAGTGTTTAATATGCTTTATCCCTGGGAATGCATCATAATTTTAGAGCAGGTGCATGTGCAGCCTTGTAGGAAAGTATTTCTGAGACAAGCTCTCTTATGTTGTGTAAGGTAGCCTTAATCCCAATCACTTAACCTTTTGGACATTGCCCTTCCTGTCCTTTTCACTAATCCAAATAAATTCTTATATTAAATGACTGAAATACCCCTGAATTTAAATTTCCCCATTTGAGTCAAGTAGTCAACTGTCCATTGAAGTAACAGGAAAAGGATTTGCATATGGAGCCTGGTTTCTCCTTCAGAGCAGAACAGGAGAAACAGTTTCCTGTGGACGCCATGTGGTTGTGGGGCAGGAAAGGCAGTCCGTATCTGGAGTGACCATTATGAACAAACTTACTGATTCTGGTAAAGGCTGTAAACAGGGTCTCTGGAGTACCTGCCCCTCAGATCCCTTTAGGATCCAGCTAAGACATTACAATTGGGGAAGAAAATCTTTAAGTTTAAAAAATGCACCCACTAACTGGTGATTTTTTTCTGAGCATGTATGTTTCCTTATTGTTCTCTCTTTCTTGTTCTCCCATGCTGCAAAGATTTTCAGTTGTTATACACTTACAATTCTCCAGCCCTAGCAGAGTCCAGGACTGAAATTCTTTCATGGCCATAAAAGACAGATAAGGATTTTTACACACAAACCAGTAGCTGACAGCTTACTTTATGACTCTAGGTGGCTGTGGATAGTGAATGGAGAGGTTTATTAAGGGAGAGATGAAATCATCAATGAAATCTAGGAGGGGGGAATTGTGTGCTACACTATATCCTCAAGTGATTAGATAAGAAGTTAATGGACTTATAATCAGTAAAAATCAGAAGCAAGGTAAGGCTGCCTTTTTACTGAACTGGTTTTTTTTTCCCCAGTAGGCATAGGGTGTTGGGTAACAAGGCTAACTATGTAACCAACCAGGGGAAACATCTGTCCCTTGGTCCAAGAGTACTTTTGCCAAAGACTAGCAACCTCTAGAGGTTGTTTAGATCAGATGTTTCCACCTTTTGCTCTAAGCAGTTGAAACAAGGAGAGGATGTTGGAGCCACAAACACTGCACCGTGAATGAGTGCACTGCTGCCAGGTCAATAGACCTTAAGTGGAGTTCAGATTCCTGCCTGCTCTGAACAGATTTCTTTACTGTAACTTACTAAAGCTAAATGATCAAACTTGTACTTTAAGCCCTAAAACCATCTTGTAGGCAGCCCAGGTACCTACTCCTGGTGCTTCTTCTTTAAACTACAAATGAAGTTTCACTTAGGGGTCCACAGCTTTAGGCTCTGTGCAGAGACTATTTCAGCTGCTTTAAAATCCCAAATGATGATTTCTCGACATTGCATAAACTATTCTTACAGCTTTTCTTCCTGTTGCTACACTAAAACCTGTCTTTCTTTCATGGTGAAGCTTTCCTGCTCTAGTTGTGTTTACAAAAATAAGTGGCCATGCACAGAGAGTTCCTGCTAGCCCATACAAGATCATATCCCTGAGAGGATGCTTTCTCCGATGACTTGTAAAAACTCTACAGGAGTTTTGTACTTCGATTGGAGACATTCAAGATAATAAAATAAATCTTACTTTATATTTCATATTAACTCTTTCTAATTGTCTGTGCTCTCCCACACAGCTGTCTCTGCCCCTCCCCCCTGCTCTTTCACTGTCTATCCCAGCTGCTCAGGTATCTGCAAGCTGCCACTCTCCTACACTCCTAGGCCATCTCAGCCAACCAAGAAAAAAATCATGCCACTATTTGCTCTTTAAATTGAAAACCTATAGTCTTCATTTAACTCTAAACATTTTTTTTTTTCATTCTAATACTAGGGACCTATTTCTTCAACTGTATAGTTGTCTTCTTATTAAGTGCCATTTACCTTACAAGTATAGATAAAATATAGCCGCAAAATAGCTGTCTCTTTGCTTCTTCCACATAAAATACAGACCACAAATGGTAGTAACCTGATAGATCTAACATTTTTCCCTCGTAAGAACAATTCTAATGATCTTCAAAGATCGATTTATATCCAGCAACATGGTCACAAGTAAAAATAAACTCAGGTAAGTATTATTTGCTTAGAGTTAGTTTTTCCACCTGCCAAATTCTTTTGTGTAGGAGAGGAACTTTCCCTTGCTCGGTTTGCCTTTCTCTAATCTGCCAAAACTTTGGATTTAAACATTTCAAGTGTGCACCTAAAAGATAAAGTTTATTCTTTAAGATTCCTTAACTTCATAGTCTTCCATTACCATGTATTTATTCCACCAGATTTATAATCATTTAAGGTGTTAGAGATTGCTAGGCAGCTTCCTTGCCACAGCTGTGCACTTTGCCCCCCAGCTCTCCCTGCAGCTCTCACCCAAGGAATCCCTATTGCATTCTCCTGACACAGACTGCTCCAAGGCCACCTGCAGGCCTCACAGAGTCTGAGGCAGCCTGCTCTTCCCTGGTCTCCATGGGTTTCCACTATGTCCCAGACTTCAACACAGGATCTACAACTTCTCCCCTTATCAGCAGGAAGCAACTATGAGAGAACTTCACATCTTATGTCACCTTTTTGCTGTGTTAAACTCTATACCCCAGAGACTAGACTGCCCTTTAAAAATATTCTATCACTAAATGTCTATATTCTGCCCCTGAGCCTGTAATGTATATGTTATCAGATACTCTCCTTATGTATTTCTGACTACTGTTCTGCTTTCATGATCTTGCTATGTATGTTTGGACACAGTTGGTAATGCCCTGTCATAGATAAAATGGATTATTATTGCCTTAATGACAAATTTTACTGATCAGGTCTATTTCAAATGCAACCATGGTCCCATAGATGCATACGAGGTAAAATCTATGTAACAATTCTTCATCAAAGTACATTCTAATAATTAACGACTAATTGACAAAACTAACATTCTAAACTCACAATCCTTTCTTTTCTTTATTTATTTATTAAAAATTGTCATTTTTACTATGTTGATTCTCCCAATCCAAGAGCAGGGGAGGTCTTTCCATTTTCTGGTATCCTCCTCAATTTCTTTCTTCAAAGACTTAAAGTTCTTGTCAAATAGGTCTTTCACTTCCTTGGTTAGAGTAACCCCAAGATATTTTATGCTATTTGTGGCTATCGTGAAAGGTGATGTTTCTCTGATTTCCCTCTCTGCTTCTTTATCCTTTGTGTATAGGAGGGCCACTGATTTTTTGGAGTTCATCTTGTATCCTGCCACGTTACTAAAGGTGTTTATCAGCTGTAGGAGTTCTTTGGTAGAGTTTTTGGGGTCGCTGATGTACACTATCATATCGTCTGCAAATAACGAAAGTTTAACTTCATCCTTTCCAATACGAATCCCCTTGATCTCCTTATGTTGTCTTATTGCTATGGCTAGAACTTCAAGCACTATATTGAAGAGGTATGGAGAGAGTGGACAGCCTTGTCGCGTTCCTGATTTTAGTGGAAAGGCTTTGAGTTTCTCTCCATTCAGTTTGATGTTAGCTGTTGGCTTGCTGTATATTGCTTTTATTATATTTAGGTATGATCCTTGTATCCCCAGTCTCTCCAACACCTTTATCATAAATGGGTGTTGAATTTTGTCAAATGCTTTTTCAGCATCTAGTGAGATGATCATATGGTTTTTTTCTTTCAGTTTATTTATATGATGGATTACATTGATAGATTTGCGTATGTTGAACCAGCCCTGCATCTCTGGAATGAAGCCGACTTGATCATAATGGATAATTTTTCTAATGTGTTTTGCTCAGCTTACTTTCTTAAACCACCCCAAATCAACACTGCAGGTGTAGTGCCATTCATAGAGGGCTGTCCATCTTAAGTTAAGCATTGGACAAGAAAATGCTTGATAAACTTGCCTTCAGGCCACTGTGATAGAGGTATTTGCTCAACTAAGGTTCCTTCTTTCCACCTGACCCTACCTTGTATCAAGCTGGAAAAGAAAAGCAAACTTCAAGCATATATGATAACAGATGCAAACGACCATGACATTATTTAAAATATGAGTGCTGGGTTTCCATATTATGTCCCTACGCTTTCTATGCAGGCAGCGCACTGACAGCCATCTCCCTCTCACCAATGTATATTGTTTTCAGGGTGTGTCAAGACAGCATAGGGAAATTGACATATGCATTCCCACTGCTACTGGGGGTAATAAAATGGAAAGTATAGATCGATTGCTATGTCCATAATTAAAAGGATGGTCATTTAATTAAAGGATGGTCATGAATCTACTATTTCTACATCTATTGACTTCTCTTGTCTTTTTTTTTGTTGCATGTTATAATTTCTGTTATATGTCTTACCCATTGCTTACCTTTCCTCTAATATTTCTGGGGGAAAATTAGGTACATGGTGGAGAGCACTGGATGAAGCAGTAACAGAATTTATGACTGCTTACATAGCTGGATCTGTCATTGAAGACATACATTTAAGCTATGTGACACTAGTTTGTATTTTTATCATCAGAACTCCTTTTCAACTAGCACCATTATCAATTGGACAGTACGACATGAGAAGAAATTGTCTTCATAGTAATTCACATGTAGACATTCCAATATAATGGAAAGATTCCATAAGCCAATGACATTATAGGCAGTGGTCATTTCCTCACATCCATTCTCATCAGGCCAGATGTCAAAAAAAAGATAGCAGCAGCAAACTTGTTAAGACTCAGAAGATGAAAAAGAAATCCTAGGATCCTAGGGGTAGGGGCCTTGCTTATACAGATTCACCAATCAGAAATTCTACTTCAGGTTAACTGACACCTCAAACTTCAATTGTCACCTGCTTCTCCTCTTACATGGCCACTGGCAGCTATAAAAGCAGGCAACTCACAAAAGCAAAACTGGTCTGGGAAGTCATTGTACGCATCTTTAATCCCAGTACTCGAGAGACAGAGGCAGGAGGTTCTCTGTGATTTCAAGGCTAGCCTATCTACAAAGTGAGTTCCAGAACTGTCAGAATTTTTACACCAAAAACCCTGTCTTCAAAAACAAAATTTTAAAAGCCCCACAAAATAAAGCATAACTGGTATTAAAACTTGTCTCATTTGCCTCCCTGTCCAATTGGAAGACAAACAGCAACCTTTATTCCTACACTGGGCAAATACAGCTTGAATATTTCCTATAATTTATGCTGGAGCCTCAAGAGGAATCCCTTTAACAAGGTGCTACAAGATTTGATATTTTTCCTTCTGAATTTTGGTCTTACTTTAGTCTGTTCAATCCTTATTATGCTCAGAATCTTTCTTCATGAACTAGGAATGTTCATTCTGTACCATTTCACGTTGGAAACAATAGTCTCCCTTAAGCATAAGGTAGAGTGTAGTCAGATGAGTCAGTTGGAGAAATGTGTTTGTTAAATGGGAATGGCAACCATTGCGCCACATTTTTGAATTCTTGTTTTTCAGTTGGTAAACTATTTTAGAAGGAGTAAAGTTTTGACCCTCTGAAAGAGTTTTGCCCAAGTGAGTAGACTTTGAGGCTTCAAAATTCTTAAATAATGCAGTGTGCACTCTACCTACTTATTGAGGGCTATGTTGGCCCTCTGCTTTTTCTTCTTTACTTAGTAGACAATAAATGATTATTTGATGTGATAAGATCCACCCCTACCGGCTTAGTGTGAGTGCACATCTTTAAACTGATCACACAGGAAACAGAAGCAATTTTCTTTTCTGAGTTTGTGACCAGCCTGGTCCAGAGAATGTGATTCAGGCATACACAGATAAATGATGTCTCAAAAAAATAGGACTGAAACAGATACCTAGGAGTAGCCCTGAGAAATCAATCTCCAAGGGAGCAGAGTGGATCCAGTCCAGGGATATTTGTGGATCCAGGATTGAGCTAGCAACCTGGGCCACAGCAGACCTGAGACAGAGAACTCCACAGAAAGAGGAACAGAGGAGCAATTATTGACCGAGTAAGCCTGAGACAGAGATCGCTGCTGGCCCAGACATGAATCTGGGACCTTCAAGAGAGTAGACCTAAGCCAGGACTCCTGTGGGTCTGGGAGTGAGTCTAGGACCTCAGAGAAACTAGGCCTGAGTCAGGACCTCTGTGGGTCTGGGTGTGAATCTTGACCTGCGAGGGAATAGGCAGGAGCCAGAGATCTCTGCTGATCCAGGCATGAGTCTGGGACCTCGGAGTAGGCCTGAGCCAGGACTTCTGTGGGTCTGGGCATTGATCTGGAATGTCTTAGGGAATAGGAAGGAACCAGAAAACTCTGCAGGTCCATGTGTGAGTCTGGGACCTCTGAGGGAATAAGCCTGAGTCAGGTCCTCTATGGGTCTGTGTACACCCAAGCCTGGGAACTCTGAGAGAGTAGATCATAGCCAAAGTCCTCTACAGGACCAACCCCAAGTCAGGGACCTATGCAGAAATGGATACAGACCAGGCACATATACAGAAACAGTTTTGGAGATGCCAGCACTATGAGATGACCACAAAGGACAGCAGGGGCAGTGGAATTTAGCCAGTCTGAGTCTAGGAGACAAGTTGTGTGTACTGCAGAGGGCAGAGTCAGTGTATTGACATAAGACCTGTGGAGGAGCCTGGAAGATGATAAGTGGATCTTCGATATTGGAAGGATGGAATTTTTTTTAACTATGCAAGACGCTTGGGATGCCAGGGTCATAGGTTTTCTGATGAGCAGAGCCTCTAAGGGGAAGTGGAATAGCCCAAGAAAAAGACGTGTTGTACTCAACAAAGCTTAACAGAATTAGAGTACTGGAGAGCCGTTGGACATAGAGTTAGGTATCATTACGTTGACTGTTTTCTTTTTTGTTATTTGTGTGTGGTTCTATCCTAATTCTCTGAGCCATCTAACTTTGGATGCCTGTGCATCTACGTGTTCATGTTGACTCTCTTGGTCCTAACGTTAGGCCAGCCATTGGTTTGCCACTACACCAACTTGAGCCACCTATTCCCTGGTATATCTTCCAGACACAAGTATGTGTCATATATTTTAGGGTTACCTATGTTTCCTATTCCAACCACTTAAAATTGTATGTGATTATAGGAGATGGCCAGTTCAGGCTCCATATCTGAGTTACTGGGAGTTTTCACTAGTGTCACCTCTTAGCTTGTAGAAAGTTGCTACTGCATCTTTTCCTATCACTCCTGATTGTTCCTCTTTTTGCCCTGCGTCCACCTGCAAAATATAGTCATTTTCCTTTTCCATGGAGTATCCATGCACCCACTGATACAGCCATCCTTGTTACTTTTCCACTCTGGGTCTGTGGATTGTACTGTGATTATTCTTTATTCAACAGCTAATATCCATTACAGTGAGGATATTTCATGCTAGTCTACATGGTTTGCATTTACTTGCTCAGAAGGCAAAAGAACTCAAGAAGCTACCCATCAACAAATAAATTAATCAAAAAATGTGGTACAGATCTAAACAAAGAATTTTAAATAGAGGAATCTAAACTGGCTTGGAAACACTTAAGTCAATGTTTAACATCCTTAGCCATTCATAAATTGTAAATAAAAATGGGTTTTAGAATTCACCTTATACCTCACAGACAGACTAGATTCAATAATACAAGGGAAACTCATTCTGGAAAAATGTGGGTCAAGCAGAAGACTTCTCCATTGCTGCTGGGAATGCAAAACCGTATAGCCACTATTGAAGTTAATATGTTAGTTCTTCAGATAATTGCGGATTTATCTATCTCAAGATTCAGCAATTGAACTGTGATAGTTTACATGCAGGTGGCCCCCATAATCTCCTTGGAAATGGCACTAGTAGCAGGTATGACTTTTTTGGAATGGTTATGGCCAAATAAACTCATTAGCATGAGTGCTTTATGAAAACTGAAATTGAAACAGTTCAGGGACTGTTCTAGCCAATGACGGTCATTGAAGATAGACTAAATACTTTTTCACCATGAGATGACTAAACATGTTTAGGGATCTGGGTCAGAATGCAGTCATGTTAAGGACAAGCTCTCAGATAGGATGAAGTATTTGAAGAGTTCTCTCTCCTTGGTGGCCTATTTTGTTGTATTTATGGTACTTTGAGTAGGAAGAGACATTTGTATGAAATTTCACCTTTTTTATTGGATTTACATGTTTATATCCTCAACCCATTTCTGTTTATTTGTGTCCTTTTCTCATGACTTCACCACCACTATAGGTGGTATCATTAAATGACAAGACATGGAGTTGAAGCAATTGCTGTTCCTTGTTAATCCCTTTTGCTATTCTGATTTTTATTTTATTTTTTTGTTTTTATTTTTTTTTGAAAAACAATGTTTTTCTGTGTAGCTCTAGCTGTCCTGAAAGTACCTCCTTAGACCATGCTTTCTTCAACAAGTTATATGAATGATTCTTCCTTCTGCAGAGAGGGATTAATGGTAGACAACATGCTTGTTTTTTATATTTCTTTTTATTGGTTGATGAGTTGGAATGTAGACTTTTGTAAATTCCAAGCACATGATGCTATGCTGTGCTTCCCTATATCTTAATTTTGAAGTTCTGTAGAGGTTATCATTCTCTTTCTATGGATAGCAGTATCTAGGAAATTAATACCTGTGCCTTCTGAGTCATTGTATTGGATGTGTATGACATGCTTGCTACCTGCCTGGTTTTCTTTAAAATTCTATTGGATGAATGTGAGTTTCTTCCTATATGCAGGGGTATTAACCATGTTCATGCCTGTTTCTCTTAGTAGTCAGAAGAGATCTCAGAGCCATGAAGTTAAAGTAATGGGTAGTTTTAAGCCACCATGTAAGTACCAGCATTCAAACCCACCTCTCTAGAAGACCAGCAAAACCACTGAAGTGCTGAGTTTTCTCTCCTGCCCTATATTACTATGGTCGATATTTACAGTGCTGATGTTTTCTTTGATCCATTTGTAAGTGTTTAAGCATACACTCCCTTTCAGTAAGATCTCATTTTGTTACAGTGTAAACTGGGTCACTACAGGCTCTGGAAGATGAGTGTAGAACTGAACTGAATGTAAAACCTTTTTAGGAACTTCAATAAAAACCTCTGATTTCCTTTACATTTTCTTTGACTGATTTTTGGGAGGAGACAGGGTTTTATTAATTTGTAATTCTGTCTTACCTGAAACTGTCTGTATAGGCTACGACTGGCATCCAATTCAAATTACTTCATCTGCTTTTACATCAAGTGCTGGTATTAAAGGCATGAGCCAGTATACTCAAGTTTCCATCTCTTTCCTAGTTAAAAATTGTCCATACTATTTCTCTGATGTGTTCTCATTACTGTTGATCTGCTCACTTGTCTCTCTCTGTGTATGTCTTTTGTAGAAGGAGCAGCGGACTGCATTCCTGCCTGGATCCCGGCTAGCTTACACCTGAAATAATTACATGGAAACTGTATTCATTTAAACACTGCCTGGCCCATTACCTCCAGCCTCTTATTGGCTCACTCTCACATAGTGATTCAACCCATTTCTAATAATCTGTATCTCACCACGAGGTCGTGGTTTATCAGGAAAGATTCAGCATGTCTGACCTGGCAGCTTCATGGTGGGCAGCACTCTCTGACCCTGCTTTCTTCCTCCCAGAATTCAGTTCTGTCTACTCCGACTACCTATGTTCTGACCTATCAGGCCAAGCAGTCTCTTTATTAATTAACCAATGAAAGCAACAGATAGATAGAAGACCCTCCTACATCAGTCTTTTAACTGGCATTTCTTTTTCAGGGTTGTATCCTATCTAAGAATCAAAGATTCGCATATGTGAACTTCCTATTGAGTTTCCTTCTAACATGACTTGGTGATTACATTATAATGCCTATGTCATGGATGAATTATGGGAAGCATCTGAATTATATGAATATATTATTTAAAATAAATATCCAGTTACAATGGCAGAATCACACATTATTTTATTGTTGGTTGGATTATTCTAGAATGCAGTGACCTCAAACTGGGTCAATTCAATGGAAAAATAACATTTATTCATTCATAATTTAATAAGAATATCATATGTCCCTCTGAACACAAGCGAGTTTATAGGTATGGGTATTCTCATTCAGAATAATGAGAAGATATGAAAGATATTTAGTATTTCAAAATTGAGTAGACTTGCTGAATGTGATAGAAGTTTATATTTAAATAGTTTTCCAACTTTATTGGGAAGACATCAACAAACACACATTGAAGAAAAGCCCTGTGAATGTAGGACTGTATATTTACTTTTGCATTTTTGGTTGTCCTAATAAACTTTATTATGTAGTCTGTATTATACTATAGGAAATCTTAAGAATGCAGTAAGGATCATAAAGCTAATTTAAAACTTAGTTGATCCATTTCCTTTCAAATATGTAAAAAGGGTGCAGTCTTGGAGTAATCCAGGATGGCTACTCTGATCTTTGTTGATAAGGATAATAAAGAACCAGGCAGCCATTTGGCATCTAAGGATAGGTTGAAGCTGCGGTCTGGTATCAAGGCATTAGATGGGAAATTGCAGGTCTCAGTGTCTCAAGCTGGCAATGCTCCAGCCTTGCCTAAAGCCAGCAGAAGGGCTCTGTAAACTGTCAACAGGGTTACAGAAAAGTCAGTGACGACTACTAGGCCGCTCAAACAAAAACAGCCAGCTTCAACTGTGAAGAAGATCGCTGAGAATGCAGCTAAGATACAAAGCTCTGTTTCTGCTCCTGATGACATCTATCCAGAAATAGAAAAGTTCTTCCCCTTCAATCCTCTTGATTTTGAGAGTTTTGTCCTGCCTGAGGAGCACCAGGTTGCACATCTTTTCTTGAATGGCATGCCTCTCATGGTCCTGAGTGAGGAAAACATGGTTGAGAAGCTGCTGCACCTGGATCCCCTTCACCTCTGAAGACACCCTT
Organism: Myodes glareolus; assembly: GCF_982192425.1. NCBI lineage: Eukaryota > Metazoa > Chordata > Mammalia > Rodentia > Cricetidae > Myodes > Myodes glareolus. Next base: position 84,576,951 of record NC_142027.1, read on the forward strand.
TCTAGCGTGGGAATCTGATCCCCTGCAGTCTCCTTCCATCCTGTCTCCACCCTGGATGTTGAACTGCCGCCTGTTTGTTATGATGCCGATATTCAAACTTCTTATTCTTTTATATTTCTTATGTATGTTGTATAATAAAGTATTTGTATGTAAAAAACAAATATGTAAAATGTGTGTGTGTGTGTGTGTAAGATGTGTCCTGTGAATTCAGTGATAAGGTAACTCTTATTTTACTCTTTTCTTTGATTACATAAATATACTTACCCAGATGTGAAATTTTGTAGATGTGTATGAGTGTCTCTTCTTTTTGTGATAAAACATAATGTCTAATTCAATTTATGAAATATTTTAATTTGACCCTCAATTCCAGAGGTTTACAGGATCACTTTGAAAGCAAGGCTTCAACTGACCTATTATCCACTACAAGTTTTATTCCTGTATAAAGAAAACAAAAAAGAGGAAAACTTTACCACACTGATTACCCTTAAAAATTGCTCTGGTCATACTGTATCGGGATAACACTTTAATTAATCCCAACACTCAGGAGGCAGAGACAGAATAATCTCTCTGAGTTCAAGGCCAGCCTGGTCTACAACAAGTGTCACATATGGCAGCTACATTGGGAGTCTAAGAAATCACATCCTCAGCATTCAGCATTAACCAGGTATAGGAACTTGAAACGGTGTGGGGATACTCTCAGTTATAACCCTCATGACATATTTCTTAAAGGAGGACATTGTTTCCTAAATCTTCCCAAATGATGCCACCAGTTGAAAACAATTTATTTCTCTAACTTCAAGTCTACATGCTTGCTTTCTGTTACATGAACCCATTCATAATGCAGAAAAACTCTGTAAGTAAGCCTTTAAATGCCTCAACACCTGGGTTACAAGAAAGAAAGTTCATAGAAGGCAAACACTCATGTGTGAAAATTTGTTTGCTTAAACATTTGATTTATTTTCATTATGTGATGTCATTGTGTCTTTGTGAGGTATGTGAATGTTCATGATTGTTCCCAAGAACGTTAGACTCTTGTGTATTCCTGTAGCAGAAACTACGTGATGCTCTTAAAAACCTGACTTTTTCTCTGGCAATGAACTTGACATAACTACTTGTCCATATCTATAGGCCTGTAAAAATTTTAACGACTTTTTGTACCATTTTGCTATCAGGTAATAGGAAAAAATACTGCAAGAGAAATACCATTTTTGTGTAAATTATTTGGCAAAGACTTTAGACATCACAGTTGTCTGTAGTTTCAAGAAATTCTAGTTTCATGCTTTTTCATTATGAATGAAGTTACTTATTTACTATCATCACTCAAGACTTATGGTGGCGATCACAGCATTGTGGTGTCTAAATTGCAGCATTTGACACAGGTATTAAAGTGTTCTATACATTTAGCAAATTCACTTTTTGGAGTTTATTTTGTGGTCTTTGTATTCCTTCTCTGACTCTTCTACCTCTCATACTGTGATTTTCCTTAGTGATAGGTACAATTCTGCTGAAATATATAGAATTAAATGCCCATCATCTAAGTCTTACATTGTTCAATTAAATATGCAGTGTGTGATCATGCTTTTCAAGGAAGGGTGTCTGTGAAAGGGTAGCAATTGTTGTTGCTGGTTTTGTTTTTCATAGTTTTCAAATTCTCTTGAGATGTTGTTTGTTATCCAGCTTATCTTCTATGTCAATAACTGGTTATGGATATATATGTACTAATAATTGTCATGTGTAAGTCTCTTGAGTGTAAGTCCAAGGGCTGGTGATGTTCCCCAATGTTTGCTGTTATGTCAACACATTTTCACAAAGTTAGTGTTAAAGTGCTTAATAGAGGAGAATATAAGAAACATTAAATCCCTCATATGTGTATCCACAGCAACATTTTCATCAAACTTGTACAGGTGTAGTAATGTAAATAATCCTCAGGTGTATATTTCACAGTAAAGCTTGATGTTCTATTGAAATGTATATGTTATTTGAAGATCTGTGCATCTTCTTGTGCCCATTAGTTATTCCCCTTTGAGGGGAATTACCCAGAGATGCCATATAATGTAATATCAATGAGATTTATTTGAAAAGAGCTTCTGATATATATATATATATATATATATATACATACATACATACATACATACGTGTGTGTGTGTGTGTGTGTGTGTGTGTGTGTGTGTGTGTGTGTGTGTGCAATATGATTATGAGGTTTTAGGCCTGGCAGCTATGTGGAGATCATAAGACAACATTGTAGTGTTGACTTTTATCTCACTTCATATGTTGATCAAGATTAGGTTACTAGCTGCCTGGTGGTGACACATGCCTTTAATTCTAGCTCTCAGGAGGCAGAAGCAGGTGTATCTCTATGAGTTTGAGGCCAGCCTGGACTAGAAGAGCTAGTTACAGGACAGGATCCAAAGCTACAGAGAAACCCTGTCTTGAAAAAACAAAAAGATTAGGTTATCAGTTTTGCATACCATATACATTTCCCTGATAAGTTAAAGCATTAATTCTATAAACTGTTGCCTTCTTTCCAGATTGTAAACATATTTTTATTGAAGAGTAGAGGAAAACAGAACAATTGGAATAATAAAACCTTTTTGTAACTGAAAGTGATAAACTACTATCTCTTTTTTATCTTTTTCCTTTCTTGTGGAATGTGTTATTCTGAGGACTAAACACATGTTCACAACATTTTCTCAGAACCCCAAATAAATGCCTTAGTACTGTGACAGTGGGTAAAATTTGTGGCTGCTAAGCCTGAGGACTTGAGTTTCTCACTGCATATACCAAGTGAATGCCAGGTACCAGTGGAGCCTCAAGAGGGTATCTGATCCCCTGCAGCTGGAGTTAAAGAGAGTCGTAGGTGCTGGGAGACAAAGTCAGACCCTATGTATGAGCAGCCAGTGTTCCCATCGGCTAAGCCACCTATTCAGCCAAGTGAAAACATCATTATAGCAGTAAGGTGTGAATGAATGATCATGAGTTCATCTCTACATTACCCCTTATGACTCCCTGCAAAGAAAAATACAAGATTGGCCTGGAAGTGGTGACACACGCCTTCAATCCTCACAGTTGAGAGGGAAAGGCAGGTGGATCTCTGTGATTTCAAGGCCAGCCTGGAGTCTATGAGAGCTAGTTCTTGGACAGCCAGGACTGTAACACAGAGAAACACTGTCTGAAAAATCAAAAACCTAAATACAAGATGGACATAACCAGAAGCTAACTTAGACATGGTGCACAGAGATGTCTCTGAGCCCAAATCTCCACAAAACATGGAAAGAGTACAAAAATTCTTCAGGAGACAAACGGACAATACAAGTCTTTAAAAAGTGACAGACACATGATGAAACCACAAGATTAGTTTTGCCAAAATGTGGTAAATAATCAGCAATGGGAGAGCACACAGACAAAGCCTAGGTGTAACCCTGCTGGAGTTTATGTCTCCTGTAAGGAGAGAAGGAAATTGCAGCATGAAAAATGACTTTTCTGAATGTGTTCATAGTCTGCTTCCTGATGGCTGTAAACTTTCAGTTAGGAGCCTTGAATGGTGGTGACTCCAAATGACATGCAGATTTTCAAGAAATTCTGGGACTTAAAAAGAAGTCACTTGGACAGTCAGTCATTTACAGAGAGCTGTGTAGTATTGAATGGTTAGTGGGGTTGCTTTGCTTGTGGAAGCCAGATCAAATGGCCAGAGGGCAATATTGGGGTGTACCTGAGGACAAGTTTATTCTTACTATGCTCTCTGAATCCACTCAGTTGTTGTGTGTCAGGGACCAGCCTTGATAAAAATACCTCTTACCAGACTAGAGGCGTGAGGGTTCAGGAAATATTAGTGAAAAATATAAAGACATAAATGAAAACAAGAAAATGGGAAACATATAGGCTAATATCAGGAGAGAATTCCAGTGAGTACTGACATTCTCTCATGTTTAATTTCCTATTTCTTTAAATACTCCTGAAGAGTAAGACAAAAGAATACATCAACATGATAAAAGTAGATAAACAGACCAATTGAAGGTTGTTGGCTACATTCATAGTTAAACATTCTGTTGCTAGAACAAAGCAAGTCACACTTACACCCTAGATCAAAATATATTGTGTAGGCAACCCACTCCGAATCTAACCTTACATCCTTAAGGAAACTGGAACTTAGTTGGATCCTTAGACTTTTGTTTGAGTTAGGAACAGATCTATTTCTCTCTTCATGTACTACAATAGCTAGCTCTTAGCCACACCTGTTGACAATAACCTTGAGAGAGCTGAACTCTGACCTACCTCTAGGCTGGACCTTTGTGTGAGGTTGTTGCCGCAGGGCGATTGGTAATGAAAGGTCCCCAGACTATCTTGATACAAAATATACAGCTTTAATAAACAGAAGACTTACAACAGCTTACACCAGAATCCAAACGCTCTGTCCAGACCCAGGAGCCAGGCGGAAAAAGGGAAAAAAAAAAGAGAGCTAGCGGAGTGTGCAAGTGTGCGCTTGCTAGGTTTATAGGCAGGGTTTTGCCTGAGGGCGGCACGCCCCCAAAACAGAATATGATTGACTGAATTCCCCTATCATGAGGTCAGATTCCTCACCCTTTCAATCTCTTTAACAGTCATGCTTGGTGGTAATAAGGATATTCTAAAGAGACTTTTCTCTCCCCATGGCTAACAAGTATTAAAATTGTGGATCCCATGAAATTTAAATTTGCTTAGGACTCTAATTCTGTTAAAAGACTGAGAACCCAGGGTAAAAATTGTCTGAATGAAGAACTTGACTCCTTATCTGACCACATTGCAGGGAAACAGGAGGTGAGAATCAAGGAGAGTTTTGCATATGGGAATAATCATTATAGGACTCCATTAAATTACTTTTTTGCATATATTTTACTTTCTATCTAAACCTGTTAGGACACCTAGGGTGAACGGGTTAACTTACATTTTCTTTCTTTCTTTTTTTTTTTTACATTTTCATCACTGTTCCAAATGAGTCAAACTGGACAAAAACCACATTTTCAATTGTTATTAAGAATTTGCTTTGGTCTTTTCTACTGTTTTTATTTTTCAAAAATTATTTACTTGATATTTTTTATTGATTTTACATATCTACCACAGGTGCCCCTCCCTAGCCACATTCTGCTCCAGCCCATCTCCCCTCCACCTCACTCCACACTCACTCCTCCTAAAGAGCCAAGACCTCCAATGGGGAGTCAACAAAATCTGGCACAGTTTTTGAGTAAGGAATAATAAGCCCCTCCCCCTACATCAAGGTTGATCAAAGCATCTCACCATAGGAAATGGTTTCCCAGAAGGCAGGGGTAGATCCTGGTCCCACTAACAGGGACCCCTCAAAGAGACCAAGATACACATCTGTTGCCCACATGCAGAGGGTCTAGTTTAGTCCCATTCAATCTTTCCATGGTCTAGTGTCCATGGGTTCCCATGAGCTTAGATCAGCTCTCTCCATGAATGTCCCCATCATGATCTTAATACCCCCACTTGTTCATATTATTGTTTCTCCCTCTCCTTGACTGGACTTTTGGAGTTCTGTCTGGTGCTTGACTGTGGATCTATGCACTCACTCCACTCAGTTACTGGATGAGGGTGTTTGATGACAGTTAGGGTAGTCACCAATCTGAATTCAAGGGAAGGTCAATTCAGGCACCCTCTCGACCATTGCTAAGATTCTTAGCAGGGGTCATACTTGTAAATTGCTGAAAATTTATCCAGCACCATATTTTTCTATAAACTCACGATTGGTCCCTCTTTGAAGATAACTCTTTCATTGCTCTCCCACTCCGTTCCTCCCCCAACTTAAACATTCTGTTCCATCACGTTCTCATCCATTTTTTTCTCCTCACTACCATGCCCCTGATCAGTTTACCCATGATAGCTCATTTAATTCCTCTTCCAAGGGCAATTTATTCAACACTCTAAAATCCTCCTGTTACCTAAGTTCTCTGGATCTGTGGATTGTAGCCTGGTTATCCATTCCTTTTCATTTCGTATTTATTTATGAGTGAATACATACTCTGTTTTCCTATCTGGATATGGGTTACCTCACTCAGGAATATTTTTTTCTAGTTCTGTCCACTTTGCCACAAATTTCAGGATGTCATCATATTTTTACAGCCTAGTAATATTCTATGTATAAATGTATCACATTTTCTTTGTACATTCTTTGGTTGAGGGACATTTAGGTTGTTGTCAGGTTCAGGATATTATGAATAGTTCTGCCATGAACATATATGAGCTAATATCCTTGTGGGTCTACTCTTGGTCTCTGGTTATAGGCTGTCCTTTGGGCATCATGTGATTCAATTTATTACTGCTTCTGGTTATTTTGAGTGAGTCATGTTGCTGGCTTCTTGTTATTCTGTGCACGCTTGGTTGTTGTGGTTTCTAGAATAAGGTATTTTTACCTGTCTCAAATGGCATTTTTATTATGTTCATTGCTGTAAGATTTTGAATCTCATATACGTTTGGCCATAAACACCAAGCACCTGGGTGCTTTGGTGTAATAATGAGATGACTTTTCACTGGGCAACTGAAAAAAATGGAAAAATAAAAGTCCTCTGGGACCAAGTTATTGGATGTAAAGTGATTTATTGATGCCTTGTGGGCCAACATCAAGCAACAGGGCACAAAGGAAATCCAGAGAGTTGGTGTGTTTTAAACTATTCTATCTGAGGGATGTTTGGGAAAAATGTACCTTTTCTCTTGATGGTTTCCGTCTTTATTCTCTATTCTCTGTGTTCTTCTGCATTCTTACTCTTGTATACAATTTTGTACAACTTATTTAATCCAACAAGTTTTTCAAGTAATTTTGGACTACGAATGTGTTTAATCATTCTTTAAGTGAATGATTATAATGAGTACAGGTAAGAACATGTTTTCCATATCCCTTACATGCATAAACATTGTACATAAAACAGGTAAAAGACAAATTATCCCAAGAACCCTCAAACATTCATACCAAAGCAACTTGTAAAAGTTTAACCTTGTAGACAAGCAAGAAATTCTTCTCAGTCAGGTGTTTTACTGACAGGATTCATTTGGTAGTTGCAAAGAAACAACCAATTACTTTATTATTTTTCTTGAAAGATAATCTCATGAGGAAACTTAAAGGAATTATTAATTTAAACTTTTACATATGAAAATATAATCAGTCAGCACTACTTTAAATCCTTGGTGTGCATACTGACCTATTCATAGATTTTTATATCAGGAGATCTGGTAAAATGGGCATAAGGAATTAATAATTCCCTTTGATAATCAACCAATACTAACAAGAAAGGCAGGCCAGCTAATAGTAATTGGACTGCTTTGTTCTTGTTCTCTGACCTTAAACATCTCCTCACCCAACTCTGTTCCCTTTTAAATGTTTAGATTGTCTTCTTTCATACTTTATCTCAAAGCTATTTGAGAAAATATTTTCATGTAACATTCAGTTGTTTATAAAGCTTTGTTTCAGCTATGTTGCACCCCAAAACACATCTCCCAACATTAAGATTGAAAGAATTTAAACTAATTGGGCTACTGGGACTCGACTTTTTTCTTAATTATTACCCCATGTCACAGTCTATATAGTTGCTCCGGAGAAGCTCATATGTTCTAGCTGTGTGACACTTGTTTATATTTGTATCAACAAAATTCTATTTTAACTAACATTATTATTATTAGCAAATATACAGTATAACATAAAAAGAAATCATCTTCATAGTAATTTACAGGTAGTAATTCCAATAGAATGGGATGCTTTCATGAACCAAACACACAACATTATACACAGTAGTGATGATCTCCCCGCACACATTCTCACCATGCCAGATCCCACAGAATGATAGCAGCAGCAAACATGTAAAGACACAGAAGAACAGAAACACATTCTGAGATCCCTGGTGTAGGACCTTTGCTAATTCAGAAGATTCACTCATCAGAAATTCTCCTTCTGGTGTGCTGATGCCTTGAATTTCAATTGCCACCTGCTGCTCCTCTAACATGATCACAGGCAATTATTAAAATAGTCATCTCAAAAAAATAGATAACTGGACTGGGAAGTGGTTGCACACATCTTTATTTCCAGTACTTGGGAGGCAGAGGCAGGAGGATCTCTATGAGTTTGAGGCCAGCCTTATCTACAAATTGAGTTCCAGAGCAGTCAGGATTGTCACACTGTGAAAACCTGTCTTGAAAACAAAATTTTAAAAGCCCCACAAAATAAAGCATAACTGGTAGTCAAGTAATGTCTCATTTGGCTCCCTGTCCATTTGGAAGACAAGGAGCCACCTTGCCATTATTCCTACATTTTGTCTAATGTAAGCTGATTACTTCACATCTATTCTGTGTGTAACATGAGGGCCAGCTTGTTGGGGTTTCTGTCCCGCCCGGTACCCCACAACCGGCAAATCCCAAAGAGAAATCACACACAGGACTCCATAAGGTTATAAACTGATTGGCCCATTAGCTCAGGCATCTTGTTAACTCTTATAACTTATATTAACCCATTATTTTCATCTATGTTAGCCATAATGGCTCTGTACCTTTCTCAACTGGGCAAGTTACATGCTGCCTCTTCAGTGGTCTGCACAGGAGTGGCTGAGGAAGTTTCCTCCTCCCTAGCCTTATCCTATTCTCATTGCCCCGCCTCTACTTCCTGTCTGGCTGACCCGCCTATACTTCCTGCCTGGCCAATCAGCGTTTTATTAAAATACATGATTGACAGAATACAGATAATTCTCCCGCACCACCTGTGAGCTCGGGTGGGTGCTCCTTGATAAAGTGCTACAAGATTTGATAATTTTCCTTTCAGATTTTGGTCTAGCTTTGATGTGATCAATTCTTATCATGCTCAGATTCATTCTTTGTGAACTAGGAATGTTCATTCTGTGTCATTGCATGTTGGAAACAGTAGTCTCACTTAAGGATAAGGTAGAGTGCAGTCAGATAAAAAGTAGTTGTCACTGTCTAAGACTTGGATAAATGTGTTGGTTAGAACATATGGCATCCATAACCAGATTATTTTCGAATACATGTTTCCCTATTTGATAGGCTTTTTAGTAATGAGTAGTGTGACTTTTTCAAAGGGGTGTGCCCAAGGGGGTGGACTTTAAGATTTCAAAAGCCTAGAGTCATGCACAGTGTACTCCTTATGTCTTTCTTGAGCTTTCATATGTGGGCTCTTGGTCTTTTTTTTCTTTGTTTTCCAGGCCATCCTTGGCTATAGCTGTCTAGATCTCTAAACCTAATTTAATGCTTTATTTTATACAGTGTCTTGGACATGATGTATATTATACAGAAGTGTTCTGTGGAAGGTCAGAATACAGAAAATGTTCCATTACAACTATAGAAACCAGGGAGGAGCTTTTTTGTAAATTTAGTTTGAGAGCAAATCTCATGCCTTTAAAGACAGAGGTGATCCCAAGAATAACAAGACTTCTATGAAAAAATAATACTGTTAAAAAACATTCTAATTTGTTTTTATCCAGCCACCATGAAATTATTCGGAAAATCTCTCTTTTTCAGCAGAGTGCCATGGTAAGCATGATGGTCCAGAGGCTCAGGAATAAATGTGTATGAATACCGATTAAAAACTCAATATGCTTAGTATTATTCTTTTTTTAGCATGTCATATAAGCATTGTTTAATGATATTTATCACATGACATTTTCTTTATGAAAGAAAATTAATAGTCACACACATAAATATTTACTAATGCAGAGATGCTTGCATGTGCAATTAGGATGCATATAGCTTGTTAAATCAGAAACAGACAAGATTGTAAGTATGTGGTGTGGGAGAATTGTTTGTATTCTGTCAATCATGTTTTAAATAAACGCTTATTGTCCAGGCAGAAAGTATAGGAGGGAAAACCAGACAGGAAGTAGAAATGATGCAATGAGAACAGGAGAATTCTGGGAAGGAGGAAGCTGATTCCTCCCACCCCTGCCCAGATCACTGAAGCAGCAGGATGTGATCTGCCCGACTGAAAAATGTACTGAGCCACATGGCTAACATAGATCAGAATAATGGGTTAATATAAGCTAGAAGAGCTAATAAGTAGCCTGACCTAATGGGCCAACCAGCTTTATAACTTATGGAGTCCTCTGTGTTATTTTCTTTGGGGCTTGCCAGCTGAGGGGCACTGGGCAGGATAGAAACCCCCAACAAGCAATCTGGCCTTCATGTTACAAGTATGTGTGACACTGAGCTATATGGATTCCAATATAGAAGCCAAAAGAGGAGTGCTTGTTTCTACCTGGATGGGCTAGGAAAGATACTATCCTGGAGATTCTGTAAGCTGAGCAGTGGTGAAGAAGTGAGTTTACAGTCAGGTCTCTTATGACATGATACAATTTCACATAGTATGATATGGTTAGAATGTGATTATTGGGGGCTTGGGGGTGAGTAGAGAAGAGATGAAATTGAGACAAGTGCTATCTGTCAGTTGGAGTCTGGCCTATCTTTCTTAGCTGCTTTTCTTTACTTTGCTCCAGTCACCCTGCCTACAAAACCCAATGCCAAAACTCCTAGCAATGCCATCAGTCAGGGCATTGGGGAGAATTCTTTGGAAAGCACAAACAAGACCTGAGAATTTGAAAGCATTTTTAAGAGTTATTTCATTTCCTTAATACTTGACTGCAAATCTCCTGTTTAACTTTCAGTTTTGATCAAGAAGAAATTACAGGACCTAACAAGAGAAGTGGACTGTGATGAGCTATTGGGTGAAGCTTTGGAGAATATAAGATGGGGCTGTGTCTCTGAGACCTGGGATAGCATGAATGCCAAAGACAGAGACTTCAAAGACAGACCAGTCTACAAGTCTGTACTGAATCTTAACTCTGTCATTTCTTAGCTTTGTGGACACTTACAAGTCATGTCATCTTTTCAAGTCATAGTTTTCCCCTTTGTTACAAAGAATACAAATTTTACTTATTAAATTACTGTCATGATTCCATGTAATGATTAAGTATACAACTTAGAAGAATGTTTGCTATTTATATCATATAGCTTCTCTGCTACCATTGTCTACCTAAAACAAGAAACTGAGAGTAATCTATATTTTCTCTCCTTATAGATCTGTTGCCCACAGATGATCACTTCCAACAATTACAGCTGTTTTTGGTGTCTTGTATTAATAACTTAAAAAAAAGTTTTTCTGGAAGAGGCAGACTGTGTTTTTTTTTAAGAGTATGACCCCTGACTATACTTCAGAGGGTGGCCCCATATAAACAAGTATTTGGGCAACAGAAATTATACTTCATAGCATAAAAAAATCTAAATTTGGGTGATTAGGGACAGTGAGGATGAATTGGGAGGAGTTTGGAGATGGACGTAAATATGATCAAAATACACTATGAAATTCTCAAATAATTAATAAAATACTATTAAAAATAAAATGTGCTGGGCAGTGGTGGCATATGCCTTTAATCCCAGCACTCAGAAGGCAGAGGCAGGAAGATCTCTCTGAGTTTGAGGTCAGTCTTATATACAGAGCAAGTCCCAGGATAGCTAGGGATATACAGAGAAACCCTGCCTACAAAACCCAATAAACCAACTGAACCAACCAACCAAACAAACAAAAGAACAAAGTGCAATTTCAGAAACAAAAGAGATTTTTTTAAAAAAAATTCATCACTTTCTATATGTCTGTTAACTTCTTGCTATGGTAAATGAGAATTTTACCCTATCATTCATATAAGCCTATATATGCACATACTCTATACACTCAACCTTCCCTCATTTGCATATAATTTTGCTACTATTTTCGTAACTCAGGAGTATTTACATTATTATAACTATTTCAAAATTGTTTACTACTATGTCAAATTGTGTCTGTCACTGTCTTTCTTTATATGGCTGGTTGTTTCTCTTGAAGTTACAATTGATCTATTTTGGCATCTTTAAATTTTATTTTTTCTATCTGCTCTATTGGATGTGCTATATATGTACTACAATTATACTGTAAACAGAAAAACTGACTATTCCTTCCCCTGCTGTGGATTTTCCTCCTGAAGTCCATCATCTTGTTCTGTTGGTGAAGTTTTAAGCCCCTGGTATAGTTGATTAGAGTCTCCTTCCCCCACCTTACTGTGTTCTATCGATTGTCTCATGGGGTCTATATTTTTTTTTAGTTTCTTTTTATTAGAAAAGATTTCCCCCTGTAACTTTCCAAGAAAAGGAACTAAGAAATAAGTGCCTGAAAATACATACTTCTAAATACACAGTTGATTTTTAATTTGGCTGCATTTAGAGTTCTTTTTCACACTGTTAATTGAAAAATAATTTCCCCCTTTGCATTTTCAAGACACTGCTTCATGGTCTTCTAGAATCTCTTGTTATAAAAGGTTATGCTATTCTGATCCCAATCCTTTTAGAATCTTTTCTTTTTCTTGTTGTTCTGAATTTTTATATAATTCTTCCTACACTTGACTGACCCTGGGTCTTCGTATCTGTCCCTTCTGAACCAAGGCCTAAATGTAGAGAGTGATTTGAGCAAATGCACTCTGGGCAGAAATAGCTTGGCACTCCATTTCCACTTTACTCTCTGGATGGTCCTTCCTCCACAGTTTAGGCTTTGAGTTTAGCTATTTGACGCTTTTGAGGCGATTAAAATCATTTTATCTAGTTGAAAAAATTCTTTTTCTAAATGATGTCTTAATCTGCATCACTGGAAGCTAGTATTTGTATTCTCTTTGAGTATAGCATGTTGGCTAGCATATTCAGTAAATATGGATTTAATTTTCAAGACATTACTATATATATTTAAATCTTGGTAAGTTTTGTGAATCCAGTTTCCTTTCATTTCCTTTGCCATGTATTCAAAGAAGCTCTTGTCTAATAGGCACATTAACTTTACTGAGTTTTAGTAGCTCCCTCCCTACTACTGGCTTCTAGCCATTTTTTATTGTAATGCAAATTAATTTATGCGATAGATAACTTCATATGTTAACTTGCCTGAGGTAAGGGATGCCCAAATAGCTGGCAAAACATTGTGGCTTTGTGTGTGTGGGAAGGTGCACCCCAGAGAGATTAGCACTTGAATCAGTAGAACCAGTAAAGAAGAGCCAGCCTCACTAGAGTACATGCAGCATCCAATTGGATGAGGGCCCAGATAGAAGAAAAAGGCAGAGGAATGAAAAATTGTCTTTCCCTTCTTGTAGTGAAACATTTGTCTTATCTACCTTTGGATGCTAAAGTCTATGGTCCTCGTTCTTTCAGACTGTGGTACTTCCACCACTATGTCTGTGGATTGTTTGAACTCCAAAAACACAAAAAAGCAATTCCTGTAAGTCTTACCTTAGATATTTGCAAAATTCTATCAGGGCTATTTCTCTGTGGTGGATGTCTACTCCAATTATTGGATTACTTGGTGGTCTGTCAGAAGACAGTGAGCCTGTTCTTAAGAAAAAATAACATATAAACCAGGTTGCATTTAAATGATGCATAAAGCAAGATTGGAGCTGAGAAAGCAGTGGTCTTTATAGTAGACCCTTCTGGGTCATGTAGGAAAAAGGGATAGATGCTCACACAAGGACTGATTGTAAGCTTGGGAAGAACACAGAATGTGCCTGTGAATGTGAGTTAATGTTAAGCTGGTACTTGATAGGCGCCACATCTATGCTATAGTTCCTATGTAGGCTTTTTCTTTTTAATGAGGTGCTAGAGGGAAAGAAAACTGAAGGCACGAACATTACACTATTTCCTAATTTTATATTGCTGATAATAGCTCAGCTCCTTTAATGCTCAGGCCTAAAACTGTTTCCAACAACTAGGGTCTAGGGAAGTCATGTAAAATCACAACATCTGACTTTCGCTGATAACAGTCACATCTCAATTCATAAATGGAGCAAAGAAGAATTCAGGAGATAACCTCTATAAACACCTCTTTGGAGCTGTTAAATAAACACCAGAATGTATTCATTTGAATTTCATAGCTTGGACCAACGCATAACCTCTATGAAGCTTTATAAAATGGTTAAAATGCCTGGTGTGAGCAGTAGGGAGACTTGGAACATCCTCAGAGTGGATAATTCTCACCCATATTATTTTCAGTATATAGGTTTCATTTTATTGTGACAAAGAGGGGAGTTATGGTCTACAGGCCATTTCCTCTTGGAATCCCCACAGCAGTAATCACCTGTAATGTAACTTAGTGTAATCCCTCGTTCTGGTACCAGGCATGATTTGTGCTGCAAAATCCGAGTGAAAGAAATGACAAATGCAGAACTATGTATTTGCTAGTGCAACCTGCCTTTTCACAATTTCTTGGCTTTCAAAGACTAAAGACTTAGGCTCTGCTTGGAGGTAAGGAGCTAGCTTTCGGGAGAATATTTGCTGAAAACAATAGGGCTGTCTGTCTTTGCTCTTTAAAAACACTCTAGCCAAACCCTGGGCTATACTGCCTCGTCACTAGTTGTGTTCATCGGCAGTTTCCCCTTCAAATGCTATCATTGAATTCCCCCCATGCTTTTACTCAACCGTGAAAGGTATCGATCCACATGGCTAACACAGGCAAGAATTATGGACTAATAGAAGTTATGAGTTAATAAGAAGCCTGAACTAGTAGGCCAACCAGTTTATGATTAATGTAGACCTCTGTGTGTTTATTTGGGACTAAATGGTTGTGAAACTTAGTGGGACATAAACCTCTGTCAACATAAACAGATGAAACTGAAAAACATTATATTGAGTGAAGTAACTCAGACCAAGAAAGACCAAGGCTTTTCTAATCACTCATATGTGTATCCAGGTGGTGAACGTTTAAATTTGTGTGTTTAATTTGGAATAACTGTCTACTACAGGAAATAGAAAGGGGAGCTTAGTACTATTCTTGGTGTATCAACATCCACTGGGTCATCAAATGAGTCCCTGTCTTACACAAAGAAAATAAATCACAATTATATACTTATTTACAAATAGTTTTAGGTTTTTCATTGATGAACCATATTTGGAAGTGAATATATAAAATCACCATTGACTCAGATTTACAGGTACCAGTTTGAATTTGTTTACCAAAGCCTGGGATTTACAGCCTAAGTTACCATGTTTGCAACTTTTAGCTTTGAAAATTTTTCTTTCTGTGAGCATCAGTGGCAGACAAATATAATGATTTTAAAAGGCATTGTATTGTTCCAATTTTCCAATTCTTCTTTTTTGGTAAGTTGTTTAGTTTTGTTCTTTTCGTGTGTGTGTGTGTGTGTGTGTGTGTGTGTGTGTGTGTGCAGATATCGACAAGGTAGCACATGATTTGAAATTCACAGTGATCTTTCTGTCACAGTGTCTGAAGTCCAGGTACTAAAAGAGTGCAGTACTATGCATAGTGGAGAAATAATTCTTATGCTTCATATCATTTCTTCTTGTGGTTTAGCTTTGGTTATTTTTATGAATCTAAATTGATTCATAATTTCATGTGTATGTATATTTTTCCTGTATGCACGTCTTTGTGTCCCCTCATGCCTGGTGTCCAAAGAAGCCAGTAGATGGTGGTAGAACACCAGGCAGTAGAGTTACTGAGCTTCTTTATGAACTAGGTATGGGAACCTGTGTATTCTGAAGAATCTTCAGTCCTCTTAACTACTTAGATATTCTCCCACCAAAGTTTCCTGTTCTTCATCATTTTCTTTCCAATGCAGCCCAAGCATGGTCAGATGCCTGAAGCTTATTTAAAAGATTTGAATTCTCCTCCAGGTGAGAGAATTACCTCAGGTAGGGGTGAAGTTCCATAATATTCATCCAATCCAGTATTGTCAGCCCCTCAACCAAGAAATACAACTAATAAAACAAACTCATTAGATTTTATTTCAATATTTAAGTGGACTTGTTCACACATACTTAACAAATAAAACATTGGAAGGGAAATATATGAGAAAGGATGGAGGGAAGACAAAATAGAGCAAAGTGATGTAATGTCTTTCAATTAAAACGTATAGAGACAAATTTAAATGAAAGAAGTGTGGCTAGAGAGATTACTCAGCAAATAAGAGCTCTGTGTTGTTACAGAAGACTCAGGTTCAGTTTCCAGATCAGGAAAATGCAAATCAAAACCACTTTGAGGTACCATCTTACACCTGTCAGAATAGCCAATCTCAAAAACACCATTGATAGCCTATGCTGGAGAGGATGTGGAGCGAGGGGAACACTCATCCATTGTTGGTGGGAATGCAAACTTGTGAAGCCACTGTGGAAATCAGTGTGGCCCTTTCTCAGGAAACTGGGAGTCAACCTCCCTCAGGACCCAGCAATTCCACTCTTGGGAATATACCCAAGAGATGCCCTATCATATTACTAAAGTATTTGTTCAGCTATGTTCATAGCTGCACTATTTGTAATAGCCAGAACATGGAAACAACCTAGGTGCCCCTCAATAGAAGAATGGTTAAAAAAGGTGTAGAACATATATACATTAAAGTTTTACTCAGCGGTAAAAAACAATGACATCTTGAATTTTGCATGCAAATGGATGGAAATAGAAAACGCTTTACTGAGTGAGGTAAGCCAGACCCAAAAAGAGGAATATGGTATGTACTCACTCATAAGTGGATTCTAACCATAATTAAAGGTCTTTGAGTCTATAATTCGTGATCCTAGAGAAGCTAAATAAGAAGGTGAACCTGAAGAAAATCATATAGTTATCCTCCTGGATATTAGAAGTAGACAAGATTGCTAGGCAAACTTGGGTGCAGGGGGGGGAGGGGTGGAAGTAATGTGAGATGGTTAGGGAGAGGGGAGAGGGGGAGGATTGGGGATGACTTGGGGGAATGGGATGGGGGGAGGGAAGAAGGATGGTTCTGGGAGCAGGTAAGTTTATATCTCAACTAATGGAGCCATTTTAGGGTTTGCAAGAGACTTGATTCTGGAGGGCTTCCCAGGCCCAAGGAGAGGTCCCCAGATTGTTCCCTGGGCTGCAGAGGAGAGGGTGCCTGAACTAGCCTTGGCCCATAATCATACTGATGAGTATTTTGCATGTCACCACAGAACCTTCGTATGGCGAAGGATGGAGTTATGAGAAAGAGACACATATTGGAACACTGGACTTAACTCCCTAGGTCCAGATGCACAGCAGAGGGAGGGAGAACATGAGCAAGGAAGGCAGAACCAGAGGGAACCTTCATCTGACGATGGATGGAGATAGAGACGGAGACCCACATTGGAGCACTGGACTGAGCCCTCAAGGTCCAAATGAAGAGCAGAAGGAAGGGAAACATGAAGAAGGAAGTCAGGACCGTGAAGGGTGCGTTCACCCACTGATACAAGGTGACTGATCGAATGAGAGCTCACCAAGGCCATCTGGACTGGGACTGAACGAGCATGTGATCAAACCGGATTCTCTGAATGTGGCTGACATGGGGGCTGACTGAGAAGCCATTGACAATGGCACTGGGTCTTGTTTCGTCTGCATGGACTGGCTTTTTGGGATCCTGGTCTGTTTGGATGCTCACCTTCCTGGACCTGGAGGGAGGCGGGAGGAACTTGGATTTCCCACAGGGCAGGAAACCCTGACTGCTCTTGGGAATGGTGAGGGAGGAAGAGAGGGAGCGGGAGGGTATTGGGAGGAGGGGAGGAAGTGGAAATTCTTTAAATAAATAAATAAGGGAAAAAAAACGTATAGAGACAAATTTAAATGAAAGAAGTGTGGCTAGAGAGATTGCTCAGCAATTAAGAGCACTGTGCTGTTACAGAAGACTCAGGTTCAGTTCCCAGACCTCACACGATAGCTAACCATTTGCTGTAGCTCTAGTTACAGGCAGATTATATCTTCTGTCTTCTGAAAACCCTGTGAACTTATCCATGCAGACACAGAACACATACAACTAAAATTTTAAGAAAAGGTAAAGAAAAGGAAATCATGGAATTCTTTACAGTGAGGTCACAGTCCTGAGACAAGAAGCTGCCATAGTTAATTAAATGAACTCCATCTGGTCTTGAGTGAAAGCAGTTGAGGCCTTTTCTGAGTCAACATGTTCTGAGACTAAAACTGCCTTGTTCTCAGGTTAAAATTGATATCTAGAGATATGCATCTCATAACTGATTACTGATTGGCGACTCTTCCTTGATGCTCTCTGTTTGTGTTCTCTGTAATTTCCACTTGTGGAATTATGACATTCGCACACTTATTTGTTAGTTATAACATTATGATTAACAGGGAGAATATGTTCCAAAACATTCTGCTTCTGCTTTCATAGTGACTTTTACTTGATTTTAAACTAAGAGCTTTTAGTACAAGATAAACTTGCCAGAGGCATTTTTTCCATTATTTTTAAAATGTATATATTTCTACATGACTTTGAGATAAGGATGTCCCTAAATGTCACTGCTATTACATAGTCATCATGTTTGTCATGGATTTGTTGAGGTGGATTTGTTGACAGATTATGTTTAGGAGTTAGGGAGAACTCCACAAGAACATGCCCAGACTCCCTAAGTAAAATCCCCATGCTTTTCTTGATTAGGAAAAGCATTGCTTTGGAAATAATAACCATGGTCTACTTGTCAGTCGAGCTGAGAAATCTTACTCATTTCTTCTGTCTTGGATGCTGTGTTGGATATTTTATCCAGTCAAGCTGACTACCTCTGGAACTAAAACCAAACAACAGGGTACACGTATAAGGGACTTTTCTTATTTAAGTTTTGGAAACAGGAAAGCCCATCTTAAGTCAGAATCTATTGAGGTGATAAGTACCACATTTCCCAGCTTGATGATAATCCACCTCTTTAATTCAAGCAGTGTGGAAGCAGAAGCAGTTGGATTTTCTGAGTTTGTGACCAGCTTTGTCAAGAAAATGTGATACAGGCCTACACAGATAAACAATGTCTCAAGAAAACAAAAATCAAGAAAACAATCAATCAAAAAAAAATTCCACTTATAACGTCAATCAAACCTTTGTTGGCAGTCTATTTATATAGGGATAGTAAGAAGAAAGCACTCTTTTTATTTGCCTGCTTGACCTAACTCTGACTACAAATTCATTCTTTTCATAGCATTAGAACCTATTTCTTCAGAATCCTCATGGATACTGAAAGCCTGCTGACACACCTGATTCATGGACCAAAAACTGCTGAATTCTTCAGCTTTCTATTGGTTGGCAGCCATTGTTGGAATTACTGGCCCACAGCTTCTAGGTATTCTAATAAATCTACTTTCAACATACACGGAAAGTTTCATCTACCAGTCTTGTTCAGGTAGAGAACTTGAAATAATGTAAGTAATTTTTCTCTTGCCCACTGAGGAAAATGTGCTGTCTCAAATCATTCTTCCTAGCCCCATGTTCTTTAAGTATTCAACTTACCATAAAGGCTACACTTTTTATTATTAATGTTTATTGAAGAGTTTGACCAGAAATTCAGAAATAAATATAGCAATGCAATGGAGCTTTAACCCAGTCTTCTGGCAGAATAAAAATATAACATCGTGGATTGAATTTGGTACTTGGGTTGCTCTCATGGCTGTCAGAAGTACCTGTGACTCCTGATGTCAGCCTGAAGCCACAGAACAAACATCATCTTTGGTTTCCTAAAGTCTGTACTTATTAGTATTCTGTGCACCCTTCCATCTTTTGAACAGGAGAATCAGTCTACTCCACATTGTGTAATGGGCTGTGCTTGCTAGCCATATTATGTCCATGAGGTTGAAGGCAGTGTGTTTGTGGATTGCAGGAAGACAGTGTCTTCTACTTGAGAGAGGCATAAGTGACACTGAAATTCATATGTCTGCAGATCTGTAAAATTCTGGGTCTGGGGTGGAAGCCAGGGCCAAAGAAATCTGCACTGTGTCTTTAAACATACTGTTAGGCTCTAGGAGGAGTCCTTGTCACTCAAGCCTCACTAGCCAATCAGGGCCTCCAGGCAGATCTGTCAGTCAGAATTCACTTGGGACACTTCCTGGCGCCATATTGCCAGCTTGATTTTACAGCAGAGCAGGCACCAGGGGATTGCTTTCTGTGCTGTGAGTGCTACTGCAGGGAGCTGTGAGGAGAGCATGGGTGAGCATGGAATCCACGGCATGGTGAGTAAGAGGTTGCTGTTCCAAGATGTGGGAGAAGAGAACGGTGAGCCATGGGAGACAGTGTGGCAGCCCTTGCTGTGTCAGGGCAGAAATCTGCTGCCACCATCAGTGTTCTCTGAGGTCCCATGTGGTTCTTGCCATTCCCAAGAAACAGGTCTTGGCCTCTAAATAACTTCTGTCTGTGGGCTGCATCTGTGAAAAGCATTTCTAGCAGGGATCTGTGTGTTAGAAACATCTTTGTGGTCTACATTTTGACACGGAGGGAAGGCAAAGTCCCAAACTTGGAGATGTCTAGTTTTTCTAATATATTTTGGAAGCTTTGCCCTTTGCACTTAACATTTCAGAGTAAGATCTGTTTGGAATTAGTTTTGTGGAGTTTTTAAATGGCATTCTTGCATTCGTTCCCACTCCACTACTAACCTGTGTTGCAAAAGAGTAAGAATTGTTGATATAAAGGTTTATCAATGCTTAGGAGATAAGGAGATATTTACCTGAGGTAGAGTCACCTTTAAATTACCCACAGATAAGCAGTATGCTAAGTAGGCCTGTTAGAGATTAGGATGCTAGAATACAAAGTTGTTTACAAGGATTGTTCAAACATTTGGTCTCTAAACCATGACAAAGACACCAATAATTTATAAACAACCACCACACCCATCACCATATCAATAACAAACCTCTAACCTGCTACTCAAGAAGGGCACTATAGGATCATAATGAACATCAATCAGGGCATGGCATGACTTAAAGGTCCAGTTTTTTATTTTTTATTTTTTTTTTTTTGATTTTTCGAGACAGGGTTTCTTTGTAGTTTTTGGTGTCTGTCCTGAAACTAGCTCTTGTAGACCAGGCTGGCCTCGAACTCACAGGGATTCGCCTGCCTCTGCCTCCCGAGTGCTGGGATTAAAGGCGTGTGCCACCAAATGCACAGGATGCGACAAAGGGACAACTATTTGAAAAAAAAAAACCTGTTGTGTTGAGAGCTGGCCTGATCAATGATGTCTTTCTATTTAGGTTCCATCAAATGGAGAAGGAGCATAGCTCCTCAAGCCCAGGGACACTCCTAGCAGAGCCAGAAACAGCCTAGTGTTATTAAAGGTTATTTTTCTGTTTTTTCCAAGTGCTATTGATTGACTGATTTCTCTTTATATCAGTGTGTTTTCTAGTTCAGGCTTGCCCCCACATTATGTACCTGAGAATTGCTTTGACCACAGCTGATTCTGCCTCTGCTGCCCTATGCTGGGAAAACAGTCTTAGAACTCCTTCCAGGCTAGGCTTTGACTGGTCATTGAGCAGGAAAAATAGACCAGTTAATGAGAGTCCTTTAATCCATTTGTCTTTTCCTGGGGACTCATAGTTGTAGAGAAATATATGAAAGAATTGAGTTCATTTACCTACTCTGAAGCTGTTGAAGGCAGAGTGCAGAAAGGGGAGGGAAGGAAGCAGCATGAGAGATTTCCTGTTTTGTAGCAGTTAAAATTTATTGGAGCCCACAAGAGTATCCAGCCAATGCACAGACAGATTTTTGGGAAGTGTATATGTACTCATCCGTATGGAACAACATATTTTGCAGAGCTGTGGGAACACTTGTCTTTTGGAAAAGTCACCATCATATCTGTAAAAGCCTTTTAAAGCCAAGATACTTTTCCTTGAAATGGGCCACATTCCCAGAACACCATGTCAGTGAAACCTCTGATTAATCAGTGGACTGACCTTGCTCCATTTCCCCACACAATGAGGCCTTGGAGCAATGGCATTCATTGTTTGTTCTAGCACTCAAATTTACATAGAGTCAATCCCACAAAATTATTTGCTAACAGACCACATAGAAATTTCTATAGAAGACAGGCACTGAGCAGGATGGGAGCATGTCCCACCTTTGCTAACAAACAAATCTGGGTTTTCCCAGAGGTGTGTATCACAGCAGAGATTAGAAGAGGAGTATGGGTGAATCAAAGATTCAGGGATGTTTACTAACTTTATATAAGGGCTTTGAATGTCAGATACTTCCCTTTGATGCTGGCTCTTTCTTAGGTCAGGTCACCTGTTCTGGAGTACATTTTTTGTCAGGTTCAACCTGCCACTTTTTGTGATTTTGATATGCATATTATTATTGTCCTTGCCTGTGGATTTTTCCAACCATGCCTGTAAAAACTAGAATTCTCATGAAGATCTGCCCTTGCTCTTATTCTTCTCCTTCGCCTCCACTACTTCTACTACTTGCCCTTACTCTCCTTCTTTATTCTCCTTATTCTTCCTCTCCTCCATGCCCCCTTCACTTCATTTTTCCTTTCACATGACAAATAAAGAAGATGCAGAGGTAATATACTTGAGTTAAGTGTTTTACCCTGAGATCCTTGCTTGTCATAGATATCCAGTTCTGAAATCTGATGGGTACTTGGGCTGGTACTCAAGGTCGCCAATAAATTTAGTAATATAGAGTTTTGTAATCAGTTTTCGATGATTGATAAATGGCATAAGTGGCCATTTCTTAGGGTCCACAGACAAAGGCAATGAAAAATCTGGATAAAGAACTGACTTTATCAGGAATCCCAATTGCTGTAGTTTTACTACTTCAACCAAAATACAAGATCTCTGTAAAGTGTTACAACCTTGCCTAACAAGACCATTGTCCCTCTTTACTCAGGAGATCTTGTCTATTTCCCCTTACAAGGTGGATCCATATATGTTTCTATTAGGGTTCTCCTTCTTACCTGCTTCTCTGTGGTTGTAGAGTATAGACTGGTTTTCCTTTGCTTTATAAGTACTATCTACTTTTGAGTGAGTAATATTGTTTTCTTGATTTTGAGTCTGGGTTCCCTCAAACAGGATGGCATTTTCTCGTTCCATCCATTTCCATTGCAAGATGTCATTGTTTTTTTTTTTCACCACTGAGTACTACTCCATTGTACAAATGTCCCACATTTTCTTTATCCATTCTTTGCTTGAGGGACATCTAGGTTGTTTCTAGGTTCTGGCTGCTACAGATAATGCTGGTATGAACATAGTTGAGCAAATGCCCTTGTGGTATGATTGATATTCCTTGGTACATGGCAAAGTGTGGTATTGCTGGTTCTTGAGGTAGGATGATTCACAATTTTCTGAGAAACTGAAATACTGATTTCCAACATGGCTGTACAAGTTAGGAGGCAAACAGGCAGTGGTGGATTGTTCCCCATATTTCACATCTCCTCCAGCATAATTCAAATTTTTTGTATTCAGAAAATTTAGTATATTATTCTGACTTCCTTGATTTTGTTGGTTTGGGTGCTATCTGTGAAGAGATAGTTTTAGTTTCCTTTTCCTGAATTTAGGGACGTGCTTTATTTCTATGGATATTTGTGTTTTCCGATTGTTGCTGTCTTTCTGATGTTTTCTGCTCCTTAAGTGATTGATTTGGTTAATACACTGGTTTTTGTTTTTAATACTTTCTCATATATTATGGTCTTTTTGAATTAGCATCACCTGTCAACATGATGTAGCCTAGAGTCTTGTGAGAGAAGATCAGTTGAGGGCATGAACACTCAGAGTCACTAGTTAAGATGTCTATGAGAAATAGTGTTGATTGATGATTGCTGTAGGAAGACTCTTCCCTGAGTGTGGCAATACTCATAAGCAAATGGAGCTTGACTTGATAAGAGGGCTACCTGAGCTTGAGACAGTGACCAAATGAGAGAAAGCTAAGAAAACTTTCCTATATATATATATTTTTTTCCTTCGGTTGCTATCTTGAATTTCTATCCTAAGATCCCATGATGATGGATTTTTGATCTGGTAATCTCAGTCAAGTAAACATGGAGATGTTTTTGATTCAAATTAAGTCCCAGCAAATAACAAGGAAGTTATAAGAAAATGCAGTACAACAGAGTGTTGTTATTGCAAAGGACGTGGAATTGATGACTTTTGAAGGATTGTTGTAGATATTAAGATTGAGATGGCAAAATCCCTAGAAACGAATACACAGAGCTTCACCAGTCATTCTTTTTTTTTTTTTTTCATTTTGAAACCAGAACATTTATTTTATGACAGATTGAAATCCTCAAGATGAACTGGATGCTGCAACAGCTGCCCTCTTGGGTTTAGGGGTTGTCCCTTCACGGAATCCATGTCTGAATCTTCGGTAGACAATTTTTAGGTGCCTCATCCGCCCGGTCCCGGTAGTGTTTCGTCTCTTAGCCTTGGCACTCCAGTTGTACTTTCTCTTGCGCTTGGCAGGGTAGCCGCATTTGCCACAGGTAGACTTCTGAAGGTGGTAGGCCTTAGAGCCACAGCGGCGGCACAACGTGTGCGTCTTGTTGCGACGCTTTCCGAAGGATGACGTTCCTTTCGTCATCTTGCTTCTGCCGCAAGAGGCCAAAGAGATTCACCAGTCATTCTTATGGGACTGAAAAGATGGAGTGTTGAGTGTAATGCAGATAGTGATGGTGGACTTCATAGGACTTCAGTCAGAAGTAGACTCCATGAAAAATTAAGCTGGAAGTCATTGGATTATATTTTTGTCCCAAACAATTCTTACTTTCTCCTTTATCTGAAAATTGAGTAAGCCAAAATTAAAAGTAGAGGCTGATTTGTTAAATCATTGATTCTGTTGGATAGTTTTTACAGATGACTGATTCAGGTCTACAAAATAAAAAAAAAAACTAAACAATTGGGACAGAAAGAAATGAAAGTCTTTTTGGTAATGGAAAAAGCTCTGGGTAGTTTCAGGCGTTCTCATAAATCCACTATCTTCAAAAACGGAAAGTTTTATTCTTCTTGTCCTATTCAGGTAGAGAACCTGGAATAATGCAACGATTTTTTTTTCTCCTGCCCACTGAGGAATGTGTGCTGGCTCACCATAGTGTTCATAGTGCTTTAGCCCCATTCTCTCTAAGCATTCATCTTCCCATGCAGACTATTCTTTTTATTATTATGCATTTCTCAACAGTTTGATCTTATAATCAGGAATAGAAGTCCTAATGCACTGGAAGCTATCATCAGGTCTTCTGGCTGAGGAAAAATATATCGTCTTGTTTCTGATCTGTTCCTGGGTTGCTCTCATGGATGTCTAAAGTGCCTGTGGCAACCAGATAAAAAATACCTTCAGCTCTTCTGACATCAGCCCGAACCAACTCACAAACCTCATCTTTTGCCTCCTAAATTCTGTATTTTTATTTTAATATTCTGGGCAGACTTTCTGTCAATGAGGTTGAAGGGAATGTGATTGTGGATTGCAGGAAGATAGCAGGGTCAGCTATTTGAGACAGGGGTATGTGATATTTAAATTCTTATCTCTGCAAATCTGTAACAGGTCTGGGTCTGAGTTGGAAGCCAAGTCTGAAGAAACTTGTTCTGTGTCTTTAAGAACACTATAAACCTGAGAGAGGTGTTCTTGTCACTCAAGTTTCAATAGCCAATCAGGCCTCTAAGCTGACCTGTCAGTCAAAATCAGGCAGGACACTTCCTGGCTCCATGGTACAGCTACATTTTCAAGCAGAGCAGGCCCTTGAAGACTGTATGCTGTGCTGTGTGTGCTACTGCAGGGAACTGTGAGGAGAACATGTGTGAGCTTGGAAGCCACGACATGGTGAGCAAGGGGCTTCTGTCCCAATATGGAGAGGAGAGGATGGGGAACCATGGGAGATGGTGGAACAGGTCCCCTATGAGGCTGGGTGGGAACCTGAGGCCACAATCAGTGTTCTCTGAGGGCCCATGTGGTCCTTCCAACTTCTCAAACCCAGGAGCTGGCCTCTGAATTAGTTCCTCTGTGGGCTGCATCTGGGAAAAGTACTTCAAGCATGGAGCTTTGTGTAGAAACATCCCTGTAGTCAACAATGTGCGTGAATTTGATGCGTATGGAAGGAAAGTTGCCAAACTTGGGAAACCTGGTTTATCTAGTATCTTTCCCAAATTCTATGCTTTGCATATAACATGTTGGTGTAAAATCCATTTGGAGTTATTTTGTGGAACTTGTAAATGGCAGTCCAGCCTTCGATCCAGCTCTACCACTAAGGTGTGAAGTAGAAGATTAAAGTTGTTGATAGAAAGGATTCACCAATGCTTAGAAAATATTTAGCTGAGGGAGGGCTGCCTCTAAAATAACCCAAAGATAAGTAATATGCTGACTAGGCCTGTTGGAGATTAGGATTCTAGGATACACATTGGTTCACCAGAATCGTGAAAACATTTGTCTCTAAACCATGAAAAATTAGACATCCCTGATTTACAAAGAGCCACTAGGCCAATCCCCACATCAAAGAACAGGACTCTAATAAGCAGCTCAAGGGGACATTATAGGGTCACAGTGTACATTAGGGCATGGTGTGACATAAAATCTCAGTTTTCTTCTATAGAAAATTATAATTCTGCCAGGTGCACAATATGAGACTAGGTGACAGCTACTTGAAAAGGGAATTATCAAGCAAGACTTTTCATTTTGGTCCTCACTCATGAAGAAGGAGCACAGCTTCTTCTCAAACCTAGGGACATTCTTGGTAGGGCCAGGAATTCTTGCCAAACCTAGTGTCTTTCCTTAGGAGTTTTCCCAAGGCCCAGTGTTATGGATAATAGAATAGAGCTCCTTCATTAAAACAAGGTTTAAGCTTGGGAGAGATGGTGATGATCTGGAGCCAGTGAATTTGTGGAGAGGTTCTTCAGATCCTGAGAATCCAACTCTTCCCATCTCACGGAACTACAGTTATCATTCCCAAGGCCACTGTGGGTATAGTCCATAATATTCTTGAGATATCCTGTGTGCCCCTTTTTCTGCATAGTTTGAGCATCCCTCTCTTGACCTTGTCCCATTGTATGACAATTTCTGCTGATTTCATAGAAGTTTCCTATTTCCTTTGATATCCTCCTGCAAATAGTGGACAGGAAGTCATTCCTCTTAGGAAGATTAATTGGAATAAGACATACAATATGCAAGAGTCCTCTGCCCCAGTTTTTACCCTTTGTTTGTTCTCCTTTTCCTATCTTTCTCGTCTTCTAGCAGTTCCACCTCAGAATTTGTCAGTATAGTATGACCTCCTGTTTCAGGTCACTGATGTGCTTATGAAATAATTGTGATAATATCTTTACTGTGTAAGTCTCCCATTTGCCTTACTGGATAAACTTGCAGTTTCCTGTCACTATTTAATTCTTCAAAGTGTATGCTAGAGTTTAAAACTTATAGAAACATAAGGATTTCAGCATATGTGGATTGCAAAATTTGTTCAGGCTCTCTCCTCTTTGAGCATTTGCCAGAGATGAATGGATGCTATTATTACAGAGAGATTTCTGTATTAATCTCGTAAATGTGTGGACTGATTTCTCACTGGAAAGTCTTATCTAGAACAGCTGCACTTCCACCCTTTTAGAAAAATGTGTCCTAGACAAGATCTCTAATGTTGACAGAGGTGGCTTTGGCCCCAGGCTGTTGCTTTCAAGGTCAATGACCTTGCTGTACCCTTGATACAACTTCAATATAATTAAATTAAATGACTGTGTGGCCTCAGACTTTTAAAATTATCCACTTGAGTCATGTAGTCAACTCTTCATTACACTTGCAGGAGAAGGATTTGAATGTGGCACATGGTTTCTGCAATCAGACCAGAGTAGAAAGAACAGTTTGTTGAGTGCACTGCAGGGGGAAATGGGAGGAAATCAGCAGCTGGAGTCACCAGCATGAACGAAGAACTGATTGTGGCAATGAGGCAGTTTCAATGTTGTTGGCTCCTATAATCTCATAGGGAGTGGTACAATTACAAAGTATGGCTTTGTTGGAATGGGTCATCTTGTTGAAAGAAGTGTGGCACCTGGGATGGGCTTGAAGGTTTCACCCGTTATGGATCCTCCCGGGCATGTCAGGTGACTTCCTGTGGCCTGCATATCAAGAGGAACCCAACAAAACATTATCATGCTCCCCACCATGATGTTAATGCACTGAACTTCTGGAGCTCTGAATGAGCCATCCTGATTAAATATTTTTTTTATAAGGTTATGGTGGTGAAGTTGTCTCTTCGCATCAGTAAAAATCATAACTGAGACAGGCAGTTTTAGTGATAATTTTTGTCATATCAAAATATATTAATTTATGTCATTGAATGAAGACAGATGTGATTTATGAATTTATAATTTCAAAAGGTTAGCTTGAGTCAGTGCATATTGAAATTCCAGTTAGGGAATTGTCCTGTGCAGACATGTTCATCCCGGCTTGAGCCAGTTAATTCAGCTCTATGGGTTAGAAACAGGCCATTGACTGTAATTTTGTATGTAAGAGTACAGATCTCAGCAGCCAACATGTGCATATGAGTTTCCTTCAATTCTTCTGTCTTTTCAGGGGAGTCATAAATACAGAGAGATGTGTAAAAGAATTGAGTCCATTTCCAATTCTGAACCTGGTGCAGGCAGAGTGCAGAAAGGAAAGGAAGGAAGCAACTTGACAGATTTTTTGATTTGGCAGCAGTTAAAATTAGTAATATGGAGGTTTGTAATCAAGTTTTGATGACTGAAAAATGGCCATTTCTTGAGATACACAGGCAAGGGCAATGAAGAACCTGGATGAAGGTTGGACTTTATCATGAAACCAGATTGCTAGAGTTACACTAATAGAATCAAAATAGAATATCTGTGTTAAATGACATTGCCCTGCTAACAGAACTGTTGTCCCAATTTACTAAGGAGATCCTCTGTATTTCCTATCTCCAGGGGGATCTATGTGTGCTTCTGTTAGTGTTCTCCTGTTACTAGCTTCCCTGGGATTGTGGACTGTAGACGTCTTATGCACTGATTTATATCTTATATCCACTTGTGAGTGAGAACATACCATGTTCTTCTTTCTGGGTCTGAGGTACCTCACTCAGGATGTTTTTTCTAGTCCATTCATCCGTGCATTTTTTTTGTTTTTGTTTTTGTTTTTTGTTTTGTTTTTTGAGACAGGGTTTCTCTGTGACTGTCCTGGAACTATCTCTTGTACACCAAGTTGGCCTCGAACTCACAGAGATCCACCTGCCTCTGCCTCCCAAGTGCTGGGATTAAAGGCATGTGCTGCCACTGCCTGGTTGCATGCAAATTTCACAATGTCCTTTTTATTTAAGAATGAGTAGTGCTTCATTTTGTAATTGTTTGACATTTTATCTATTCTTCAGTTGAGGGGAATATAGGTTGTTTTCAGGCTCTGTTTTTAAAAGCAATGCTGTTATGAACATAGTTGAGCAAATTCCATTGTGGTATGATTGAGCATCCTTTGCTATATGCCAAAGAGTGGTATCACTGGGTCTTGAGGTAGATTGCTTCTCAAATTTTTGAGAAATTGTCATAAAGATTTGCAAAGTGGCTATAAAAGTTTGCACTCTCACAGGGAGTGGAGTTCTTTTTACTGTCCATCTTCCATAGCATGAGCCAATTTTCATTTTCAGAAAATTTGCTATATTATTATGACATTCTTAAAATTTTGTTGATTGGGTGCTGTCTATGGAGAGACAGTTTTAATTTTTGTTTATGATTTTAGATTCTTGTCTTTCATCATTTCTATGCATATTTGTGTTTTCCAGTTTTTGCTATGTTTATGTTTGTGTCTTTTGCTTAAGTGATTGATAGTGTTAATTCACTGGTTTTGGGTTTATCAAACCTTCTTATATATTATTGAATGTTTATATTAATTGGCATTACCTGTCTATATGATGTAGCCTAGAATCATCTGAAGGAACATCATGTGAAGGCTTGCCCACTCAGAATCACTAGTTACTTTGTCTGTGAGAAATTGTGTTGATTGATTACGGATGTAGGAAGGCTCCTCCACTGAGTGTGGCAATGCTCATTAGCAAGTGGGGTGGACTGGATAAGAGAGCTAGCTGAGCATGTGTGAGAGAAAGCTAATAAAAACATTTCCTCATGGTTACTTTTACTTCATTTGCTAACGTTAGTTTCTGTCCTAAGCTTCCATGATGTTAGATTGTGATAGTAGTATCAGTCCAATAAACCCTGAGATGCTTTTATTTTGGATTTAATCAGAGTAAGTAACTAGCATGTTATAACAAAATGTCATACACCAGAGCGATTTCCTAACTGCAAAGGAACTGGGATGGATGACTTATGGAGAATTGTTTAAGATAATAAGATTTTAGGTTGTAAAATTCCTAGAAAACTACATAATGTTATTTTTATGTTATTTTTAAGGGGTGTATTCTCTCTTTTTTTGATTTTTATTGAGTTCTACATTTTCTCTCTGCCTCTACCATTCCCTCTTCAACACTCTTCCAAGATCCCTATTCTCCCAATTTACTCAGGAGATCTTGTCTTTTTCTAGTTCCTATGTAGATTAGATTTATGTAATTTGTTCTTGGTCTTCTCATTGTTGTCTGAGTTCTCTGGGATTGATATTAGTAGGCTGGTTTTCTTTGCTTTATGTTTTAAAACCACTTATGAGTGAGTACATGTGATACTTGTCTTTCTTGGTCTGGGTTACCTCACTCAAGGTAATGTTATCTAACTCCATCTATTTTACTGCAAATTTCAAGGTTTTAGGATTTTTTTTTGGCTGTGTAGTACTCTATTATGTAAATGTGTAAATATACCACATTTTCTTTATTCATTATTCTGTCAAGGGGCATTTCAGTTCTTTCCATGTTCTGGCTATGACAAACATTGTTGCTATGAACATAGTTGAGCTCATGTCTTCGTGACAATATTGGGCATCCTTTGGATATATACCCTGGTGTGGGAGAATTGTCTGTATTCTGTCAATCATATTTTAATAAAACACTGATTGGCCAGGCAGGCAGTATAGGCGGGAAAGCCAGACAGGAAGTAGGGGTGGAGCAAAGAGACTGGGAGTTTTCTGGGACACAGGAAGTTCTCTCGCCACTCCTGTGCAGACCACCGAAGAGGCAACATGTAAGCTGTCACACTGAGAAAGGTACTGAGCCCATGTGGCTAAAATAGATAAGGATAATGGGGTAACATAAGTTACAAGGACTAATAAGGAGCCTGACCTAATGGGCCAATCAGTTTATAACCTTATGGAGTCCTGTGTGTAATTTCTCTTTTGAATTTGCCAGCTGTTGGGGTACCGGGCGGGACGGAAACCCCAACAAGCCGGCCCTCATGCTACAATACCCCAAAGTGGTCTTGAGGAAGGTTATTTCCTAATTTTCTGACAAATCACCACACTGACATCCAAAGGGGCTGTACCATCTTGTATTCCCGCCCGCAATGCAGAAGTGTTCTCTTTACCCCACAACCTCTTCAGCATAAGTTGTCATCATTGTTTTCGATCTTGACCATTCTACAGGTGTAAGATGGAATCTCCAAGTTGTCTTGATTTGTATTTCTCTGATGACTAAGAATATTGAACATTTCCTCTAGTGTCTTTCAGCCATTTTAGATTCCTCTGTTGGAGTTCTCTGTTTAGGTCTCTACTCTGTTTTTTATTGGATTATTTGTTTTTTGGATGACAAATTTCTTGTGTTCTTTGTATATTTTGGAGATCAGTCCTCTGTCTGATGAGGGGTTAGTGAAGATCTTTTCTCATTCTGTAGGCTGTTTCTTTGTCTTGTTAAATATATCCTTTGCTTTCCAGAAGCTTTTCAGTTTCAGGAGGTCCCATTTATTTATTGTTTCTCTCAGTTTCTCTGCTGCTGGCAAGTGTTCTCCTGTGCCAAGGCATTCAAGTGTACTTCCCAGTTTCTCTTCTATAAAGTTCAGTATGGCTGACTTTATGTTGAGGTGTTTGAATCATTTAGACTTGAATTTTGTGTATGGTGATAGATACGGGTCTATTTTCATTCTTTTACATGTTGATATCCAGTTATGCCAGCACCATTTGTTAAATATGGTTTTTCCACCATTTTGATAATTCTTGCTTTTTTGTCATAAATCGGATGTTTGAAGGTATGTGAATTAATATCTGGGTCTTCTGTTCAGTTCCATTGGGCATCCTGTCTGTTCTTATGCCAATACCAGGCTGTTTTCAGTACTGTAGCTTTGTAGGAGAGTTTGAAGTCAGGGATTATGATGCCTTTTTGGCTATCCTAGGGTTTTTTTTTTCCATATGAAGTTGAGTATTGTTCTTTCAATGTCTGTGAAGAATTTTCCTGGGATTTTGATGGGCATTGAATTGAATCTGTAGATTGCTTTTGGTAAGATTGTCATTTTTATTATGTTAATCCTGCCTACCCAAGAACATGGGAGATCTTTCTACCTTATGTTGTCTTCTTTATTTTCTTTCTTCAAAAATTTAAAGTTCTTGTCATACATGTCTTCAACTTGTTTGGTTAGACTTACTCTGAAATATATTATGCTATTTGTGGCTATTGTGAAGGGTGTTTTTTCTCTGATTCCTTTTCCAGCCCTTTTATCATTTGTGTACCAGAGGGTTACAGATATTTTGAGTTAATGCTGTATCTTGCTACATTACTGAAAGTGTTTATACATTGTAGGAGTTCCTTGGTAGAATTTTTGGGATTGCTTATATAAACTGTCATAACATCAGAAAACAGTGAGAGTTTGTCTCCTTCTTTTCCGATTTGTATATCTGTGATCTCCATTTGGTGTATTATTCCTCTAGCTAGGACCTCAAGAATTATATTGAATATATATGGAAAGAGTGGACAACCTGGTCTTGTCCTGATTTCAGAGGGATCACTGCGAGTTTCTCTCCATTTAGTTTGATGCTGGCTGTTGGCTTGATTATGTTTAGGTATGTTCTTTGTATCCCTCCTTTCTCTAAGACCATGAGGGATTTTGTATTTTGTCAAAAGCTTTTTCGGCATCTAATGAGATGAACATGTGGTTTTAATTTTTCAGTTTGCTTATATGGTGGATTAATTGACAGATTTTTGTATGCTGAACCATCCCTGAATCTCTAGGATGAAGACAACTTGATCATGGTGGATGATATTTCTGATGTGTTCTTGGATTCAATTTGCCAGTATTTTATTGAGTATTTTTGCATCAATGTGCATGAGTGAGGTTGGTCTGTAATTCTCTTTCTTAGTAAATTTTTTGTGTTATTTGGGTATCAGGGTAATTGTAGCCCCATAAAAAGAGTTTGGCAATTTTTCTTCTGTTTCTATTATGTGGAATGATTTGAAGAGTATTGGTATTAGTTTATTTTTGAAAGTCTTGTAGAATTCTGAGCTGAAACCATCTGGTCCTGGGCTTTTTTTGGTTGGGAAACTTTTGATGACTCTTTCTATTTCTTCAGCAGTTGTAGGTCTGTTTTACTTGCTTATCTGGTCTTGATTTAATTTTGGTAAGTGACATTATCCAGAAAATTGTCCATTTCCTTTAAGTTTTCCAAATTTGTGGAGCACAGGTTTTTAAAATATGTGCTGATTTTATATGGCAAGTTTTCTAGAAAACTATGCACAGAGGTACTCCAGTTATTCTCATGGGAGTCGGAAGATGGAAGTGTTGTCAGTAATGCAGACAGTGAAGCTTGGATGTCCCTAACAGTGGGACACAAACTGCATATATGGACCCTGCAGGAGAGAAATGGAGGGATGAGAGACACAAGAAAATGGACAGCTCATCTGTAATCTAAAAAAGCTGCAAATTTTATTTTATTCTCAGGAGCATTATGTAGCAAAAGGGCAGGGGGTTGGGTAGGTTGCTATGCAATTGTTCTAACTGGAATATCAGGTCTGGAGACATTCCTAGCTGTCAGAAAGAGAAAAGGAAATACTGAGGCTCTGTAAATGTTAATTAAAAGGGGGAATGTTAATGACTTCTGGGGCCTGGGACTGGCAGGTCTGAAGGCATTCTTAACTCACAGGGAGAGATAAGGAAATACTGGGTTATTTCCTGGGCCCAGAACTTTTCCTATAGAGCTTCTGGTGAACAGCTTTCTTAACTTGTGAACTAAGATGGCTTGACTATAACCAATACAGGCCTTTGCTCACGACAGTTGAACACATAGAATTTCACTGGGAAATAAACACCATGAAAATTTAAGATAGAGGTCATTTGTATTATATTTTTGTCCTGAAGAATTTTTATTTTCTCCATTATCTGAGAAATTGATTAAGCCAAAATTAAAAAGTAAAGGGCTGATTTCTTAGACAAATATTATTTTCTATTGGCTGGTCATTACTGATGACTTTGTCAGGTCTACATTGAAAAATGAAACAAGTTGGACAGAAGGAAATGAAAAGTCTGTTTGGTAGAGAAAAAAGCACTGAGTCGTTTCAGATGGCAGTCCTGTGGGAAAACAGGCAGAAACTTTCAAGTAGATTGCCAGCATTAAAGAAAAGCCCATTGCTCTAGAGTGGAAGACTAGCAAGGTGTTCCAAGGATGAGATTCTATTTTTCTAATCTTTTATTGATGGAAGGAGTAGCAAAGTAATTCCTAGTTCTTGGAATCACCCTCAAAGAAAACCTACTGCAATGTTGACCCATGCAAATCTGGTAGGGTCCATCACAACTTAGAGTCCAACCTTAGCATGATCACCCATGTTGTACTGGTTCTGGGAACAATTAAAATGCCAAAAGTAAAGGTCATGGATTCTTCCTCTGTAGTTTCAGTCCAGCACTGGTGAACCCATCTGTATTTGGCAGGTTCAGAAACCTAGTGAGGAGCCTTTGAGAGTTGATAGCATGAAGCTGTGAAGATGTAGCTTGTGTTCTTTTGAGAAAATAGGTTAGTAATATACCTAAGCTATAAGGCATTTGCCATGGATAGCTGAATATAGAGAGTGGAAATAGCAAATGAGAGACATGAATAGAAAGTTACAGGAGTAGAGCAATCTAAACTCATTGAGAATGTAGCAGCCATGTGTCTGAGATAGAAATACAGAATTTGGTTTCTGTCCTACTGATATTTAATCCTGCTTTTTCCCAGTCTTCCCCCTGTATCCACATTCCTTTTTCTTGTCTTTTTAAATTTCTTCTCTCATACTACACATTTCAACTACAGTTTCTCCTCCCTTGCTCACCTCAGACTCTTCCCCTGCCTTCCTCTCCTTCAGATCCCCTCCTCCTACATTGCCGTTCTTAAAAGAGAATAGCTCCCTGGGATATAAGCCAGACAGGTCATATCTAGTTACAATAAGACTAAGCACAAACCCTCATTACTAATGAAGTAACCCAGTATGAGGAATAGGATCCCAAGTCTAGACCAAAGAGTCATAGACACCTCCCACTCACAGTGTTAGGAGTCATACAAAACCATGAAGCTACACAACTATAACAAATATGCAGAGAAAATGACACACACCCATACAGGTTGCATAATTATTGCTTACATTCTGTGGACACCTGTGAGTTCTGTTTAGTTGATTCTGCAAGCTGGGTTCACCAAGTGTCCTTTTTTGGTAAGAAATTTTTGGTTATGATTTATTTGAAAATATTTTCTGGGTCTAAGAGCTGGAATTCTTTTCCTTCTATTCCTCTTTTCCTAGGTTTGATCTTTTATAGTTTTCCCGATTTCCAAGATGTTATCTTTCAGGAGTATTTTAGATTTGAAATTTTCTTCTATCATGTTCTCAACACTAGAGGTTCTCTCCTCCATCTCTTCTATTCTTTCCGTGAAATTATCTTCTGTAATCCCTGTTCACTTACCTAGCTTTCTCATTTCCAGTATTCATTGAGATTGTGCCTTTTTATTGTTTCTATTTCCACTGTCAGGTATTGCATAATTCATTCAATTTCCTTTGACTGCTTTATTTTCTTGGCTCTCTTTAAGGGAGTTACCCATTGTCTCCAATATTTGATTTACCTTTTTATTGTCTTTTTCTAAGGGATTTATTCACATCTTCTGTCAGAACCTCTATCATCCTTAAAAGGTTTGTTTTGTGGCCTTTTACTTCTGATTCATCTGTGTTGTAGTATTAAGCACTTGATGTAGTAGGATAGCCGCAAACTAATGGGGACATATTGTCCTGGCTGTCATTTTTTTTAAAGCTGGCATATATGTATCCGGGTTTGTGGTGACTATGAATCTAGGTTCCTATTTGTCATTTTCTCTCTTTTGAATGTGTGTTTTGTTCTTTGGTCTCTATTTGCTCTGCTTCTGTTCTTCTGATCTGTGTGGCCCATGGTTCAACAAATGTCCCCCATAACAATGTTTGAGACTGGAAACTCGGTAACAGGCCTAGTCTCTGTTCTCTCAGGGTGTTTTTGTTCAAGTTAGGGGGCTGAGAATATTTGAGAAGGGGGATGTTAATAGTGTGGTGTTGGGGATTTTGAGAGTGGGGATGTCTGTGGGCAGGTGGCCTAGATGGACTTCTGGCAGCTGGTGTGTCTTTTGTTTCAACAAAGTGTCTCCATCCATATTATAGGTTAAAATGCAGTGACAAGGAGGCAAGTGGGTTTGGATTAGTTTTGGGGGAGGGACTCAAGGAGTAGAGGAAGTCCATGAGTGGTCAGTCTGCCTGGGTTTATAACGGTTTGTGTTGACTCTGTTTTATCAGGGAGTCATTGCCCATCAACCTCTTCTGTCTACTGTGCCCTTCTCTTATGGGATTCACACCGAATTTGGGTGTGGGGATATGGCTACATGGGTGATGGTGGAGAATTATTGTGGGATTGTGTCTCTTGGAGCTAAACGCATGGGAGAGTTTCATGGATGGCTGACCTGTTTTTATGGTTGAATTGATCTATATGTAAGTATCAAATGTCTGCTCATGTAGGGGGCTAAACCACAACCAGTCATATTCCTCTCTTTCAAAATGGGAGTATATCCAGTGCCATTGTATTTCTGAAATATTTACTTCCTTTTTAGGTTTAGAAGATGTCACAAGACAATATTATGTCATGAGTATCAAAAGAGACTTTGGCTATTGTAGCAGCATTGAGGCTATTAAAGATTGTGAGGATCATAAAAGTTAGATTAAATACATTTTCATTTCTTTTTGTTTCTTCTCTTTATTTATTCTTTTCTCATACAGTTCATAGTGACCACTCAACTCTTTCTACTCCCTAAATTTCCCCCTGTCCCAGATCCACTGTTCATTTCTTGCACTTTAAAGAAAACAGGCCTCCCAGGGATGTCAACTGAATGCCATATCAAGATACAAAGTGATTAGACATAAACATTCATATCCATGCATGATTAGGTAATAAATTAGGAGTAAAAGTGTCCCAAGAGCAAGTAAAAGAGTTAGAAACAAACACGCTTTTATTGTTAGGTGTCCCACAAAACCATCAAGAAAAGCAATCAAAATATGCAAGGGGAGGATAGGACTCAGACACTGCCAGATCAATATTTGCTCTGTCAGACACTTTGAGCCCTTCAGACACCTTCTTAGTTGAACCTGTGGGTTGTGTTTTACTGGCTTAATAAAATACTTAATACTTAATACTTCTGTCTTCTATAAAATCCCCATCCAAATTCTTGCATCCTTACTTGTACTTCAGCTAGTGTTTGGGTAAATTCTAAATAGCTGAATTTAAACTGACTTATAAAGACTTAAATAAATAATTAACATTCGTTGCCATTAAGGAAATGAAAAATCAAAACTGCCTGAATAATTCATCTTATACTTGTTAGGATAGCGAGGATCAACAACACAAGTAACAACTCCTGCTGCAATGATGTG
The DNA here is from genome assembly GCF_982192425.1 of Myodes glareolus. Lineage (NCBI taxonomy): Eukaryota > Metazoa > Chordata > Mammalia > Rodentia > Cricetidae > Myodes > Myodes glareolus. The sequence continues at coordinate 84,614,439 of NC_142027.1, forward strand.
GAGCAAAGGGAATACTCCCCCATTGCTGCTGGGAATGCAAACCTGTATAGCCACTATAGAAATCAATATGGCAGTTCCTCAGATAATTGTTAATCATTTTACCTCAAGTCTTAGCTATACCATTGTGGTAGTATGAATGTAGTTGGCTCCCATTATCACGTAGGGCCTGAAAGTAGTGGGAGGTGTGGCTATTTTGGTGTGGGCATGGCTTTGTCAGAGGAATTGTGTCAGGTAACTTCCTGTTGCCTGAGTCAAGATCAGAGTACTCTAGGGTCCAGCATTACATCTGGCTGCCTGCTTACATGCTCCCAGTAATGATAATAGTTGACTGAATCTCTGAAATTGTAAGTGAGCCACTTTAATAAAATGTTTTCATTATAAGAGTTTGAATAGTGTAGGTGTCTCTTTAGGCCAATAAAATCCTAACTAAAACTGAAGTTGGTCCCAGGGACTGGGGTATTGCTGTGCTAGGCCTGCCCATACTTTTTTTTGGAATAATATGAACTCTGGTACATTGGCTTGTGAAAAGCTTTAAATGCATTAATATCTGCATAGTAGACCATACTAAGAGGAGCATGGGTGACAGTGACCTTGATAATGATGTGAAATATCTGGAGCTAGCTCAAGATGTTTCAGTTAGGATTTTAGTATGTTGCCTAGGAATTATTCTAGTGATATTTTGTTTTAGAAAATGACTGCATTCTGCCTTTGGTCAAAGAATCTGCTTGAGTTTAAATTAAAATGTTTTTTGTTAATTCCATTGGCTGAAGAAATCTCATGAGTCTAGGATAGACTCTGTCATGACGATATTAGTGTTAACTCTACTGAAGATATGTAACTTAAGGAGCAGCTGAGCAAGGAAAAATACTTGGGAAAAAAAAAGGGGCCCTTAAAAGTGAAATGTTGCTACATTTGCTGTTCAAGGACATAAAGTGATTAAGAAAGGTGGTAATAAAGGAAGTGGTGATAAGGTAGTGTTTGCCAGAGCCTTCAATCCTACTGCACAGACATGAGGGGACGACTTATCTCTGTAAATGCAAGGCCATCCTGGCCTACCTAGTAATTTTCAGGACAGCCAAACTTAGGCAGTAAAAAAAGAAAGCTGGAAAATATGTAAATAAACTAAGTGCCATGTTCTAACCCCATTAAACAACAGAACCTTACACCTTTGGTCATGTGATTCTGGCTTAAGTCTTAAGGAAAGGAGAAACATGTTTTAGATCCTCTGGTTCTGGGTAGCTGTGATGAGAAAGTTCTCAGAAGTATTTAAATGAAATTTTGCTTTGCTGGGTACTTGATTCTGGTTGGCTTGAACTAAGAAACCAGTGATAATTAAGGGACCCTCATCACTGATGTGAAAATGTCTGGGAAGTGTTTTATAAGAGCACACAGAAGCTGTCTTCCAGAGGCAGCCACGTTTGAACCTCATGCTGGTAGATGGAGTTTGTAATGTGTCTCACTCAGGTGGTTTTGCTTTTGAAGGTATTGATGGATGTAAGGGTTGGCACTGTGAGGCCAGGAGAGGACATCACTGAAGGTTTAGTCTCATTGGCGGTTGAATAACCAGGACTATAAGGGTCATGCCAATAGGTGCGACTCCTTGAGGTGATCCTATGAGAAACTACTGGTGAAAGTGAAACCCAGTTGCAATAGAAGACCCCAGAGTTTTGGAGAGGCCAGCCCTGTGAGATGACCACCAAAACAGCAGTGACAGTGGAACTGAGCCAGCCAGAGTCTAGAAGACCAGGTGTGTGTACTGCAGAGGGCAGAGTCAGTGTATTGACCCCAAACCAATGGAAAACTACAGAAGATCTTGAGTGGATTTTAATATTGGAAGTTTGCAATTCTTTAATTACTCAAGATGTTACAGATCCCAGGGTCATAGGTTACCTGCCAAGGAGAGCAACTAATGGGAAATGGAACCAGCCCAAGAAAAAGAAATATGCTGCTCTCAACAAAGCTTAACAGGATTGGAGACCTAAGAGCTCTTGGTCATGGAATTAGGTATCATTACATTGGCAGTTTTTCTTTATTATTACTTGTATTTGGTTCTACCCTAGTTCTCTGAGCCATCCAACTTCCGGATCCTGCCCATCTAGGTGCTCTTCCTAATTGGGCCAGTCATTGGTTAACCACTACACAAATCTTAAGCCACCATTTTGCTGATATATCATTCAAACACAAGTGTGTGTCAAATATTTTGTGAATGGCTTAGTTTCCTAGGCTCACCACTGAGAGCCATATATGATTCCAGAAGTTGACCAGTACAGGCTCCATGTTTCTGAGTTATAGGGAGTTCTCATTATAATCACCCTCAAAGATTGCAGAATATTGTTACTGCACTGTTTCAACATCAAGCCTTGAAAGCTTTCCTATTCTAGTAATTTCTTGCAGTGTTTTCCCCTCCATACCTCCATTGACTCCCATGATCCTTCCTGTTCTTGCTGTGAGTACACCCACAAAATCTAGTCAATTTAATCTTCCTGTTTGGGATCCATGCACCCCTTGCTACAGCCATGGTTGTCACTTACCCTATCTGGGTCTGTGGATTGTACTGTGATTAGTCTTTACTCAACAGCTAATATCCACTTACAATGAGTACACATCATGTTTGACTATGTAGATTGGGTTTACTTGCTCAGAAGCAAAGAACTCAAGAAGCAACACATCAAGAAAAAATTAATTAAATAAGCTTGTGGTACAGATTTAGACAAGGAGTTCTAAATAGATGAATCTAAACTGTCTTAGAAACACTTCACTAAATGTTCACTTAGCCATCAATAAAATGTACATCAAAAGAGCTTTTAGAATTCACCTTATACCTGTCAGAATAGCTAGGTTCAATAACAAAAGAAACAACTCATGCTGGCAAGGATGCTGAGTAAGGGGAACATTCTCCATTGCTGCTGGGAATATAAACCTGTATAGCCACTATGGCATTTCCTCAGATAATTTGGAATCTATCTACCTTAAAACTCAGATAAATCACTCTGGTAGTTTGAATGTAGTTAGACCCAATAATCTCCTAGGGAGTGGCACTACTGGATGTGACTTTATTGTGTTATGTCCAAGTCAATCAATATCATGATTGTGATAAAGAGATTCACATTGAAACACTTCAGGAATTGTTCCAGCCTATGACAATCATTGACGTTAGACTATATACTTTTTTATCACGTAGATGACTATGAATATTTATGGATCAGGGTCAGAATGTAGTTGATTGAAGGAAAAGGTCCAAAATTGGAAGAAGTGGTTGAACACTTGTCTCTCCAGGGTGCTCTTTTTTGTTTTATTTGTGGAACATTTAGTAGGCGAAATCTTTTGGATGAAATTTCTGTATTAGGGATTGGATTTACATGTGTACAGCCTGAACCCATTTCTGGTTATGTGGGTCCTGCTATTATGTCACCACCATTATACATGGCATCACTAAATGACAACAGGTGCAATTGAAGCAATTTCTCTTCACTCTTAAGCCTTTTGCTATCCTGATTTCTATTTTAACTTTTTGCTTTTACTTTTGTTTTTGAAAGACACTGCTTTTCTGTGTAGCTCTGGGTCATGAATGTAGCTCCTTACACCATGCTGTCCTCAACTCAGAAATACAAATGGTCCTTGTTTCTGCACAGAGGGATTAATGGTGAAGCAACATACATTTCGTGTTTGTTTTTGTGTGTGTGTGTGTGTGTGTGTGTGTGTATTGTTTCATTGTTTGATGAGCCTGTAATGTAGGTTTTCGTACATTTCAATGGCAAGTTTCTATGCCGAACTTTACTTACATCTTGAAATTTGAAGTTTGGTGGAGGGTATCATTCTCTTTCTGAGGAGAGTAGTATCCATGACATTAATACCTCTTCCTTCTGAATCATTGCACTGCAGGTGTGTGATATTCTACCTACATCTAATTTTTTATTTGAATGCTTTCTATGAATATGAGGTTGTATCTATATACAGGGGTCTGTACCACATGCATGCCTGTTCCTCATGGTGGGCATAAGAGGCCTCAGAACCTTTGAAGTTGAAGTAATGGTTAATTACAAGCCCCCTGTTAGTCCTGGCAATTGTGCCCACTTATCTGCAAGGACAGCAAGACCACTTAATTGCTGACCCAGCTCCCTTACTCTATGTTATATTTGATCATCATTTGCAGGGCTGATGTTTTCTTTGGTCCATTTGTTAAACATGCACTCCCTTTAATTAAGATCTTCTTATGAAACAGTTTAAACTGGGCCAATGCAGGGTCTGTAAGATGAATGTTGATCTAAAGTGAATACAAAACTTTTTGTCAGAACTTCAGTAAAACTTCTGATTTTTTTTTCACGTTTTTTACTTGAATGATTTTTGGATGGATACTGGGTTTCATTAATTTGTAACTCTGGCTTACCTAACTCTTTGCATAGGCTTTTACTGACATCCAGTTCAATTTAATTCATCTGCTTTTACATTGATTGCTGGGTTAATGGTAAGAGTCAATATAATTAATTTTCACATCTGTTTTCTAGGTAATCAATGTTCTTCCTATTTCTGTTATGTTTTCTATGTAGTGTTGATCTACTTGCTTGTCTGTCTCTGTATGTCTCTTCATTGGCATTTCTTTGTCAAGGCTGTATCCTATTTAAAGGGCCAAGGAATGGCACATATAAACCTCCTCTTCAGTTCCCTTCTAAGGTGATTAGTGATTACATTATAATGCCTATGTCATGCAAGAAGTGGGGAAGCAGAAGCATTACAAAAAATATATCATTTTAAAAGAAATATCCAATGTCAGGATCAAACTTTGTTTTACTGTTGTTTGGATTATTGTAGAATTCAGTGACCTATGAGGATGTGCACATTGACTTCACTCAGGATGAGTGGGTTTTGCTGAATCCTTCCCAGAAGAATCTCTACAAAGATGTGATGCTGGAGACATACAGGAACCTCACTGCTATTGGTACGACTGTGAACTTTCCTTCTCATTTTTAAATAAGGAGACAATTGTGTATTATTTATTGATACTTTTGTATATTTGTGAGAAAGAGTAAGAATGAGCCAAATAACTAAGGCATAGTTCACTTAAGATATTCAACTGTGTACAATATTCATTAATATATTATCTACTTTCTGTTACTTTATTTTAGGCTATATTTGGGAACATCATAATTTTGAGGAGCATTGTCAAAGTGCTAGAAAACATGGAAGGTAATTTTTATTTGCAATTTGGTATATATTTGTCTCTGGTGAAACTTTAATTTGTCCTGGAAGATTTAAAGAAAAACAATAGTATAAATAAGCACATCTTAAAGTATATTGATGGTCATTAATTACTCATAAAATGATATGTCTCAATATGAGATAACTGGTCTGTGTTTCCAAAGTATTCCTCTAAAAGCAGAAGAGAAGGAAATGATTCCTTAACTGATACCACCATTTCAATCATAGCCGCATGAGAACTATGCTGTAGAGCTGCCAATCCATTTAGTTTCATACCACTCAGATATTGCACAAGGAACACACATACACACATTGAATAGATAATAAGTATATGTTTAAAACTGTCAAAAAATAAATAGTGTGTAGTAAAGCCAGTGTTACTCATGTACCTATGACTTTGTCAAACTTATTGAAAGAGTTGGTTCATGAGAGTAAAAAAGGCTCTTGTGGAGAAATCTTAATTTCTATACCACATGTCTGTGAGGAACAGAAAGTCAAACTGTGTGAATTCAATGAACAACCATTTATTTCTTCTTCCTATAATCAGAATGTCATATGTCACAAGTCACCTTACCAAAATGGGTAGAGGTCCTGTATATCTTTCAGAATAATGAGAGGATATGAAAGATATTTAGTTTTTCAACACTGGATAGACTTTTTGAATGTGCAATAAGATTATATTTAATTGGTTTTCAAACTTCCTTGTGAAGACACCAGCAAATTCACACTGAAGATAAGCCCTATGAGTGTTGGACTGTGTACTTACTTTTGTTTTTTCCTAGTACACTTTCTTGTTGTAGGTATTGCACTACAGGAAAACACAAGAATGCAAAAGGAATGTAAGGTTATTTCAAACTGAGTTAGTGTAGTTCCTTTCAAATATGTAAAAAAAAAACCAACCTCATAGAAAATGATTCTATAAATGTGGGTCTTTTATTAAAAGACCTTTATCATCAAACGTTCTTCAAAGACACAAAACATCCCATACTGAAAAACAGCACCATGAATATGAATCTTAAAATCTGATTCCCCTTTACAATTAAATGAAATTATGAAATTACTTCATACAGATATTAAGACTCATCAGTGTAATGTATGTGGCAAAACTTTTACATGTGCCAATTATCTTTGCAGGGATGAAAAAAACCATAATGGTGAGAAATCCTCTGAATATACTCAATGTGATAAAGCCTTTGCATGTTACAGTCATCTTCAATGGCATGAAAAAATTCATTCTGCAGAGAAGCCATATGATGGTATTCAATATGATGAAGCCTTTGCAGGTACCAGCTGTCTCCAAATACATAGAAGAACACATACTGGAGAGAAAACCTATGAATGTAATCAGTGTGATAAAGCTTTTTCAAAATACTCTACACTCCAAATACATGAAAGAACACATACTGGAGAGAAACCCTATGAATGTAATGAATGTGGTAAAGTCTTTGCCAATCAATCTCATCTCCGAAGACATGAAAGAACACATACTGGAGAGAAACCCTATGGATGTAATGAATGTGGCAAAGTCTTTGCACGTCAATGTAGTCTCAAAATCCATAAAAGAACACATACTGGAGAGAAACCCTACACGTGTAATCAATGTGGTAAAAGCTATGTACATTTTAGTAGTCTTCGAGTACATCAATGGACACATACTGGAGAGAAACCCTATATGTGTAATCAATGTGGTAAAGGCTGTTTACGAATGCGTAGTCTTCGAGAACATCAAAGGACACATACTGGAGAGAAACCTTATCCATGTCATCAATGTGATAAAGCTTTTGTGAATCGTGGTGACCTTCAAAGACATAAAAGAAGACATACTGGAGAGAAGCCCTTTGAATGTAATCAATGTGATAAAGCTTTCTCAGAGCTCTCTAAACTCCAAAGACACAAAAGAACACACACTGGAGAGAAACCCTATGAATGTAATCAATGTGGTAAAGCCTTTTCATATGTCACTAGTCTCCAACTTCACAAAAGAACACATACTGGAGAGAAGCCTTATGCATGTAATCAATGTGATAAAGCCTTTTCACAACTCAGTCATCTAAAATCACATAAAAGAATCCATACAGGAGAGAAACCCTATGAATGTAATGAATGTGGTAAAGCCTTTTCACAAATCAGTAGGCTAAAAACACATAAAAGAACACATACTGGAGAGAAACCTTAGGAATGTAATCAATGTAGTAAAGCCTTTGCACGTCGTAGAAGTTTACACATCCACCAAAGAACACATTCTGAATAGAAACCCTACAATTTTAGCCAATGTGGTAGAGCCTTTGTATGTGTCATCAGGCCTTAAAATCTTGAGAAAAATTCATATTGCAAAGAAACTATTTTTTTTTCTTTTTTGTTTTTTCTAGACAAGGTTTCTCTGTAGCATTGAAGTCTGTCCTGGAACTCACTCATAGTCCTGGCTGGCATTTAACTCACAGAGATTTGCCTGTGTCTGTCTCCCAAGTGCTGGATTAAAGGGGTGTGCCACCACATTACAGCCTGTCAAACCCTTTAGGTGCAGTCAGTGTGGTGAAGTTTTCCTCTTTTTGGTAGTATTTATATAAGAGTAAACTTTTAATCAATAAGAGGTCTATTAAGGCCTTTGCATATTACAGTAATCTGAGGACCTGAGAATATTCATACTGAAGGTAGTATGACTATAAATGTTTTGGAAATATCTTCAGACAACACACATTTACTTACATATGACTGGGCAGAAAACAAGTCTACAAGTGTCAAATCTATTCAAGCATTATGAAGTCTCTATTTTGTTTGCACCTGTAAAATTATATGGACAGAAGTCCTGTGAATTCAATGATAAGGTAACTCTTTGATTTTGCCCTTTTCTTCAATTATATAAATACACTTATCTGTAGAAATACTTTGTTTTGGGAAATAAGCAGGCTAGCTTAAAATAAACAATAATATTTTTACTAATCATAAGGGGAACCTCTTGCAACAAAATGTAAATTTCAAGTTCCACTGTGTCCCACGGAAATCCCTCATAGAGCAAGCACCTGGTCCATCCCAGTTTTTCATCTTGGCTCCAGGAAGCCACAGCTTAACTCGGTTTCACTTTTTAAAAATGATTGGTTAACAAAGCTTACCCCATCACCTCACCATTTTGTCTAAACCAGATTGATCCAAACCCAATACAACTGTGTACAAGAGGAACAGATACCAAGTATAAAATTACAAACAACATAAGCAATATTAAGCAAGGAACACATGACAAATATTTTAACAAACATCCTATCTCAAGGGGTCTAAATCTTGCATCTGAAATAAGTTTGGCTAATTCTTGAGAAAGGTTACTATGGCTATCTATTCTTCAGGCGCTTTGAAGGCCTAAGAATGTAATAATGTTACTTGAGCAGGCAAGAAGTTCAATCAAGCAGCTTCCAAAGCAAGCAATATTTGATGGAGACAATTGGCTTTCTGAGCAATCACCCAAAGTCTCATTTGTAATGTTGAAGCAACAAACTTTGGCTAAGTCCTAACATAGCTGACAGACCATTTTCAGAGGCAGGAAATTTATTTTAAAACTGTCTTACCCTATCTTTGCAAGATTTGCAAGTCTTTATTCTTGTGTCCTGCTTATTCATTCCAGATACCATGTACTTTGTCAGTGATTGAGGTATGGGCAGTTGCTCATAGGCCAGTTTTGCCAAAAAAATAAAAAATAAAAAAGATTACGCTCTAAGTGGAGTGTCTTTGTTACTCAACATTCTCTCTGGAATAGATTAGTGCTATCAGGAGCAATCATGTCTCATGTCAACAGAACCCTAAGTTATTTAAATGCTGTGTTCCACACATCCTTGGAGTGGTTGAAGATTACCTATCTGGACAGAACACAATCTCTATGTATCTAAAGAACCTAATTGATCTGACTGTATGTACAACAAACGTGAACAACTATTGACCTATAATCATTATTACCTGTATAACTTAAAGACTAAAATTTCATGTCAGAATATTAAATAATCTGAAAACAAATGTGCAACAAATAAGGACAATGACCTCAAAGTGTAAACAATATAAGTATCTTGATCAGAGGTAGGAGTAATATATAATGCAATATGAAACTATATCCTAAAAGATGTATCAATATACAAAATGTCCTAAACAGAGATAAGAACACACACATATACGATCTGTCAGAATAACTTTGCTTAGTTGTACAAATAATGTAAACAAAAATAGCAAGTATAATTTGAACTTGTATCAATATACAAAACTATATCAATGTAAGTTATCCTTGAAGAACGCACAAGTATTCACTCTGTTACCCATTATTACTATCCCCTCCTTTTTTTTTTTTTGAAGAAACATAGTTTTCACCTCAACCCTTTATCTAATATAAGTAATAATCAGCAACTTCTAAACAGTGTTCCCAGCCCTTTGGACCAACTCTTTGGGAGGTTGTGCGTCATCCTCTAATATTGCTCCCCATTGACATGGGGGTGACGTTCTCTTTATGAGATCCTGCAAAATTTACTTAAATTTTGGGTAAGTTTCAAGATTGCTGTCTAGCATAGATGTAAAAGATTTCCAAGCAGTCGATAGGGTTTCTCCCAAAGTTCTTATTTGGAGTTCTGCCCAGAATGTCATGAGAGAGTGCACCCACCCTGTCAGCAGCTGTTACCCCAAATCTGGTGTTAGAGTAGTGCTATCAGTATCATGATGTCATCTCAACCAGGTGGAATTGTTACTGTGGGGCCCAGTCTTCTTCCTGGAAGCTTCAAGGTTTACTGTAAGAAAAGGATCTGTAGTAAAGCCTATTGCTCATCAGGGAAAACTTAAACATTATTCATAGAGACATACATTCAATAAAGAATAAGATATAGACAAATTAGACATGGAGAAAAGAATTTTTTTCTTCTGTCTTATACCAGATGGCTTCTGATATGAGACAGAAACTGTGAATGTTCCTTTTTATGACACACTTGGATTTAGAGAAGTACAGAGCCATTGTCCAGCTTCAAAGCAAGCTCTATATATTCATAAATATATATTTAAATGTATATGTATTGGGTTTGTTTAAATGAATTATTAGATCAGGTGTTATCCCAACAGCTGGTCATAGACGGGAAATGTCTCCTAATAATCTTTAACAGTCATTAAGGGTCTGCAACTGGTCTCTGGTAATTTGTGCCTTTTGTATTCTAATTTTCTGTAACCTAGGTAATTAAGAACTTGCCTCTTTGAATCTTTTCAGGAGCAATTTGTAATCGCCATTTAGTCAAGACTTTACCTCTTCAAACATCCTTTCTAAAGTATCTGTATTTGAATCAGATAACAAAATGTCGTCCATGTAATGGTAAATTAAAGAAATTGCTTATGTATTTCCAATGGCTGGCTGGTAAAGTATTGGCAAAGGGTAGAGCTACTGAGCATTCCTGTGAAAGGATAGTCCATTGCTATTTCCTAGTAGGCTGATAATTATTATAAGTAGGCACTATAAAGGAAAATTTTTGTCTATCTTTTTCTTGTAAAGGTATAGTGAAGAAACAATCCATTAAATAACTATGAGAGGCCATCCCTTTGGTAACAGAGAAGGCAAAGGAATTCCAGACTGCAGAGGGCATATATGTTGAATAACCTTGTTGATAGCTCTAAGATCTGTCACCATTCTCCATTTTCCTGATTGTGTCTTACCAACAAATACAGAAGAATTTCAATGGCTGGTAGATTCTTCTATATGTCAAGCATATAGTTGTTCTTGTACCAGCTGTTCTAAAGCCTGCAACTTTTCCTCAGCTAAGGGCCACTGCTTAACCCATATTAGCCAACCATATTAAAGGCAGGGCATTTGGTACATCTGAAGGTTTATCAATTACTTTTGTGTTTTTGTACAGCCTGTATGGCCAATGTCCATCGTCTGTAATATCTTCTAATATTTTCCTCAGAAACACAAGTTTTGGGGGCTGTAGGAATGCTAATCTGGATATTCCATTGCTGCAATAAGTCACAACCCCACAAATTCACTGCAATATTGAGCACATATGACCTTACTCTTCCTATTTGCTATTCCTTCTCCAGAGTGCTGAAACTCTCTTTAAATAAATTGCTTTCACTCTGTACTATTTCCAAAAGTATCTCAGTTGACTGAGTCTTGTTAGTTAAATTCTTAGTATTCGCCGTCAGAATTATAATTTCTTTTTTGAGAAGTTTGTTACCAGTCTGTACCACTTTTAAAAGTACCTCATTTGAGTTTTGTTAGTCAAAGTGTTTGTATTCTCCTTCAGATGTACGACCTTCTTTTCAAGAAGTTTCATATTAATCTTTACCATATTCAAAAGTACCTCACTTGACTGAGTATTGTTAGTTAAGGTGGTCTTGTCCTTCTATAGATTCCCAAATTCTTTCCTAAGAGGTCTGGATTCAGTCTGTAAATACTGCACCATTTCTAAAAATATCTCATTCTCAGTCCTATTGTCAAACCATATTTTTAAGAAAAAAATATTGAGGATATGACTAAGCCCCAGAAATAAAATGGTGATGAAGAGGGAACATCATATACATCTTGTAAAACCTTGTACGTGGTGTTAAGTGAAGAGGCTATTGAAACCTTGGATGGTTAGGCTTTCTGACATATTGCCCTTTTTCAATCAGCAAATTATGAATTACATTTAGGATAACAAATCTCACCTGTGGTTTAATTAGATGGAGTAGACACAATAACCATCATCTGCTAGTAGGTTTCATGGACCACCTACAAAAATAACACAGCGGGGTGTAGCAGTGCACACATGGCCTTCTGAAATCTGGCTTTAGAGCAAAATGCTGAAAGATAAATTAGACTATATGTTCTACAGATGTCCCTGGCTGTTCAGAGGCCACACAAGACAGTTGGCAGAGGGAGGCAGATGCCTCCTCAGTACAGAGGAAGGCATTGCCTGCGGTGGCGAAACTGGGCTGTGTAAGCTCCTCAGCTGTTGTGGTGGCACTGGACGTGTGCTCCTCAACTTTTTCCGCCCCAGCCTCCCATGTCTCTCCACCCACACTACTTGAGCTTCCATGAGAGCAGAAAAACTGGAAACAGAAGTCAGCTGGTAGCAGCTAATCAGGGCCACTGTGTGGGAATTCTATGCCCAATTGAATGCAGCTGGCCAGAGATGCCAGAGACTCTAGTGGTGTAGTGAGGGGCTGCAGGCAGGCCTGCTTTTCGTCCCACATGGCTCCCGCACGGCTAGCTTAGCCCCGGAAATAATAGCACACAAATTGTATTCATTTAAATACTGCCTGGCCCATTATCTCTAGAAAGTTAGTTACTGGCTAACTCTCACATCTTGATTAACCCATTTCTAAAAATCTGTGTAGCACCACGAGGTGGTAGCTTACCAGAAAAGATTCAGCATGTCTGACTTGGTGGCTGGCTCCATGGCGTCTGCCTCATTGCCCTCTTCCCAGCATTCTGTTCTGTTTACTCCGCCTACCTAATTTTCTGTCCTATCAAAGGGCCAAGGCAGTCTCTTTATTGACCAATGAAAATAACACAATAGACAGATAACCCTCCTCCATCATAGTGGCCCCACGAATTAGGCACAAACTAGAAGTTAGCTCGATTCGGAAATAACTAGGTTAGCTTAAAGATAAGCAATTATATTTTTACTTATTATAATGGGAAACTCACCCCACAAGAATGGAAAGTCCAAATTCTCCTGTGTCCCACAGGAATCAGCCAGAGAGCAAGCACCTGGTCTATCCCAGTTTTTCTCCTGGGTTCCTGGAAGCCACACCTTAACTAGTTTCCACTTCTTAAAGATGATTGGTTAACAAAGCTTCCCCTATCATTTATCCAGATGTAAAATTTTATAGACGTGTATGATTGCCTCTTCTGTGTCTGTGATAAAACATAACATAATGTCTAAGTCAACTTATAAAACAGTCTAATGTCACTCTGGGTTCCAGATGGTTACATGATCACCTTGAAAGTGTCACAAGAAATGTCAGACATGGCAGCTACTTTGGGAAGCTAAGAACTCACATTCTCAGCCTGCAGCCTAAACCAGGTGTAGAAATTTGAAATCTTGTGTGAATGTATACTTTCAGAAACAAACTCTATTTGAGTGACTATCAATCAAAAGTCTGAGGAATGTAGTATTTCTACGCCCCTGAAATCTATGAATGGCTTTAATGAAGTACTTTTGCCTGGAGACTTAATGCTGGCCAAATGACTGCCAATAAAGATAATATCAGAAAGTTAGAGTTCTGTTTTTACATTGGAAAAAGAGAATGAAGATCTGTTAGTTTGAAGGAGGGTTTTTTTTTGAGAGTGTGTGTTTTTGCACATAATTAAGGGAAATTGTGCCCAAAAGTGATCAAATAGTGCTAAACTGTGGGAGATGTATTCCAAATAGGTAACAGATGTGAGTAAGCTATGGGAGAATTCTGTAGCCAGGAAACATCCAATTCATTTTCAAGGCAATGATGCCAATATGCCTTATGTCTTGATTAAATCCTTCACAACAGAATCATTGATTCTGATTTGTCAGTCTCATGAAATGATGACTGTATTATTACTACATAATTCTGTGTCTCATAGTAGTGGAATGATTCTCAAGTTTCCCAGCACGTATTAATTCATGTCATGTGAATGAAGACAGACCAGATTTCTGGGTCTACAATTTGGGCGCTTCTCTTGAGTGAATGAATATTTATGAAAGGTTTTTTTTTCAAATATGTACTGTGCAATACTGCTTTACACCATGACAATGTGTTGCTGTCATTGTTATTAAAAAAATGTATAGGTACGAAAACCAAACTGACGACTCTGGGAAGAGAACTCACAAACCAAATGAAGACATAGTAGGAAAGAAATGTGTTATGCTAATAAATGTACCACCACATGACAGAGCATAGATAAGAAATAAGGGTTAATTTTAAATGTAAGAGAAAGCTACGAATCAGCCTAAGCTATCAGCTAAGCATTTATAATTAATGGTGTTATTTAGAAGCTGTCAGAAGAGGAAATCTCTGCCTACAAATGTGTGTAATCATGATTGACACAATTGGGTCACCCTAGAGGTTTCAGACACAGGCCATTGACAGTAGCAGTGGTTTCATGTTTAAGATCTAAATCAGCTAACGTTACACAAGTTCAAACTGATGTGGGATAATGCTTCTGTATTCATTGACTATGTACTTTTTTCATTGTTTTATAATATACCTGAATTGGCCTATAATTGGGCAGAATAAGGCTAGGCAGCAGTGTCTAAAGGAAATATAGGGGAAAAGGGGGGCAGATTAAGGAGAGGTGCAAGCTAGCTACCAGAGGAAAAAGACATGATGGAGAACAGGTAATGTCAGGTTGTCAGGGGCCAAATTGTAGATTAATAGAAATTGGCTAATTTCATTGTATTAATTAGCTAGTAATAAGACTTAACTATAGGTCAAATGATTTCTATTTAATATAAGGTGCTTGGAGGTGTGGGCACATGTCTTTTGTTTTATCACTCAGGAGGCAGAGGCAGGCAGATCTCTGGGAGTTCAAAGTCAGTCTGGTGTATAAGATCTACTTCCAGGATAGGCTTCAAAACTGCTGAGAAACCCTTTCTCTAAAAAGCAAATATATGTGTAGGCATTGTGTGATTATTTAAGACTGGGCATTCCAGACAAAGAAAACCTCTGCCTTGGTTTATATCAAGTGATCCTTTATTAATGTCAGCACTCTACCAGGGAGTGGCCTCTTTTCCAAAGGTAGGATAGCTATGTGTTTTTTCAATTCTATTTATCTTTTTAAAAAGCTGATTATTAGTTTCATAATTTAAATTCGATTTCCTTTAAATGCATCATTGTTGAAATCTCTTATGTGCTTCAATTCTCCAGTTTCCTACTCATTAAGAATTTCTTTTCATTTTCTCAGGCACTTTTGATTTTTTTGTTGTTGTTGTTTAGAGCAGTTTCTTCTATAGATCAGGCCTGCCTTGTATTATGTAATTTAAAATTGCTTTGAACATTTATTGCTGTTTCTGCTGTACTGAACTGGGAAGGAAATTGTGAAGGCATATAAATGAAAGCCTGTTCTACTTTGATCAAAAGTCAGGTAGACTGAGCTTATCTTTTCTCTTTCAAAGTTTTTGACAAAAAAGTATGGCTACAACAAGCAAGACATATTGACCTAGCGTGTAGAAACTTGGTGTTTGGACACTAAGATGGTCAATTGCAAAGGTTCTGCTCTACACTGAACAAAGGTCACAAAATTAAAGTCTATTCTTGCCCTTTCAACTTTAAAATAGGAGGTTTGACATAGAGAGTGGTCTCTATAGAATATCTGGTCTAGGGTGTACTTGCTGCATATTCTGCCCAAAACATCAAATGTTTTGTCAGGAAATAATGGCTTGATGTCTCAAGGATTGAAACAAGTAACTCTTCTGGTTATCCTTTGTGTCATGTTAAAGCAGTCTTTTGCCTTCGTCCCCCTTTATATATTGTGGTACAAAAGCACATGAAACTTAAACAGGAGTGAATTGAGTATTCAGTATTCACTGAGTTGCCCTATCTTTACTATCCAATGTCTCTGTATTTCCTTTGTATCTCTGAGTAAACCTTTCCCACAATGTCCCCCCCTTTTTATTGAGTGGATGTTTCAAATTCATAGAGTGGGGTCTTGATGGTCTGCATGGACAAAACAAGTGATCCATAACCTCAGTCCCCATGGATTTCATTGACCCTATAGAGAAATGGGAGAAATACTCTTCCTTTTAATTTCTCTAAACACTTTAGAATATCCTCCAAAATGGTTATTAAACACATAGAGGATGAGCTGTACACTAGTTTGGTACTTATAACTGCTATGCAATATTTAAATAGCGAGATATAACCCAACAATTTTTTTGTTTGACATACATTTTATCAAGTTGTTGAAACAGTTGATACCTGATCTTAACAATTTTAGTACAATATATCTTCTCTAAATCTCATTTTTGTGTTTTATAAATTACTTACTCAGTTCTTTTCAACTTGAAAAATCTATTGTGTATCTTTATTCTGATACCATGCAGTCCTTATTATTTTCATACATTTACATCCTTTTTACTAAGGCAACTTCCATATTTAGATTCTTCTAACATGTTCTTTTATGTACCGAATTGTTTTGCTATTAACAGGACATACAAGGAAATTAACAATTGTTTTTATGATTCAAGTTATGTTTTGAGAATTTTTTTCCCCTGAGGGGGACAAAGCAATTGTCTATCCCATCCCTTAAGTACCAATAACAATGCAAAGTACAACATCACCAAAGTCCACCCAAGGGATCCAATGAGTTTTTTGAGGTTATTTACTGAACGTGCTTGAGGAGATACTTATAGTAGTTTGAATACTGTTTTCATTTTAATCAATTTGCTCTCTATAGTCTCATAGGTAGTAGTATTATTAGGCAGTGTTGCCTTGATGGAGAATGAGTGGCCCAGTTGGAGGAAATATATCACAGTCTCTTTGTGTTTCCTGCTGATCTGGATTTGGAACTGTCAGCTTTTTCTCCTGCCCATGTCTGCATGCACACTGACATACTAACTGCCATGATGAAAATGGACTAAACCCTCAGAAATTATAATATTGCAGGTATTTGATTTTACTGTGAACACTTAGATTTAGTTATTTCCTGGAGAAACCTGATTCTAGTTGTGTTGTGTTTCAGACTGTTGCAGGAGAGAGGGCCTTGTAGGTTCCTTGCCCCTAAACCCTGGAATTATCACACAGGAAATGGATTAACTAAGTCACTTTTTGGCACATTAGCTCTAGCTTCTTATTGGCTAACTCTTACATCTTAATTTAACCCATTTTTATTAATCTATATATCGCCACATGGCAATGGCTTACTGGCAAAGATTCAGCATGCCTGGCTCTGGCAGCAGCTTCATAGCATCTCTCCTTCCACCTTCCTTCTCCCAGCATTCAGTGCTATCTTCCCTGCATACCTAAGTTTTGCCCTATCAACACGCCAAGGCAGTTTCTTTATTCATTAACCAAAAAAGCAACACACAGACAGAAGTACCTCCCACACCTTCAGACCTAGCACACACCTTTTATCCGAGAGCTTTCTACTTGAATATTGTAAACATTGTTAAATAAAAATAACTCCAGGATCAGATTCAGAAGAAGTAATCATTTAACAGGAGAAAAATTTTTATAGACTTTGGATGAGTTGGGAGGAAGGATGGAGAGATGCACAGGGAATATAATGGAAGAAGAGAGTTTTGGTGGGGAGATCTTCATGCATCTTTCTAGTACTATTGGTAACAACAGACAATGAAGGGCAGTGAAATGAAGCTAGTAAAAGATAACACAAGCAAAATTACAAGAAGAATGTTTTTTTGGGGGAGATCTTCATGCATCTTTCTTGTACTATGGGTAACAACAGAAAATGAAGGGCAAAGAACACAGAATCTTGCAGACGCATTCACCTTCAAAGGGTCTTCCTAACATTCTTCTCATTGGTATGTGAAGAAAATACATTAAATATGAAGCTTTCTATATAGAGAATTGTTACAGAAATAAGATGCTAATGTGTAATTATTGTATAATGCAAAATTACAGAAAATTTATTTTGCTGGTATGTGAACTTTCTGCCAATGAATCATGCCTAATGGAACAGTAAAAATGAGGATAAGAAACAGAATAATTTGTTTTGTTTTTATTTAAATCATGACAAAATATTTTATTTTGACAAATATGTAAAATACTAGACAAGTGTAGGTTCTTTTCATTTTTTATAATCAATTAACCTACCTTAGATATTAAGACTTTCATTTTTGCTTTGAAAAATTTATTTAAAATTTAATATTTTTATGTATCACTTTCATGATTTAAGGCATTATGTAATTGGTGCAGCAATGCTCCATCATATTACATATTTATTTAATGCCGGGTGGTGGTGGCGCACGCCTTTAATCCCAGCACTCGGGAGGCAGAGGCATTTAATATGTGATTATTTTTCAAATATTAGTTTTCCTGAAGAGTGGCAAGAATATTCTTTTTGAATTAAATAAGGAAGCAACTCTGTAATTCCGCATTCCAAGATAGTGAAAGATAACACAGGCAAAATGACGTGGATTTCTTTCCTGCATGATATATATTTCCCATTGATGATCCAAAAACTCATGATTTCACAGATCTATTCAACACCCAAGAGTGAGCTTTTCATAAGCTCTTGTGTAATGGTCATGCTGTACACATACAAAGAAATGTATCTCACAAAATCATTCTTTCTCAGTCTTCACTATTTTGCTTCTCTTTGTTCATTGGATGTTTCCTTTCTTCTTTGCATTTTCATTTAGGAAACGTTGTATTAATATTTGAAAATTGAAAATAAATTCTCCTCTCATACAGTACATCACAAGCATGAGTCTCCCCTCTCTCCAGTTGTCTTGGGTTCCTCTAAGCTCCTCTGTTCACCGGATCCATTCCCCCTGAGTTTTCTCTTCAGAAAAGAATAGGACTCCAAGAGAGGCCAAATAAGACAAAAAAAGATACAAAAATCCAAAATGAATGCCTTCATACTGAGTCTGGACAAGGCAACCACATAAGAGGAAAAGAATCTCACAAGCAGGTAAAGAAGTCAGAGATGCACCCATCCCACCATTATAAGTTCCACAGAAACACCAATATAACAGCCATAACTCCCTTGTGTATATGTATCTCATTTTCTTAAGTGGAAGCAGGAGTTTGACATCACGTATCTTCCTTAATCCCTATTCTCTTGAAGATTTTTATTGTTGCATTTGTCATTCTCTCATTGAATGCAGTACTCACCTACAGTTAACAGTACTTGCTCATCAGTAAGGTTTGGGGCCCTAGTATCTCTTACATTGTCTTAGTTTTCTTAGCTTGCTGAAATAAGACATTGACTTAAAACAACTTCAGAAAAACATGTATACATTAAACCTTTTACATTAAGTTCCACCATGAATGAAAGTTATAACAGAAACTTGGGCAGGTAACTGGAGACAGAAACTGAAGCAGAGACCATGGAGAAACACTGTTGAGCATAGTTAGATTTTCTTTTACTCTAGCCCCCTATTGGAATGACAAAAAGTTGTTGGTTTTTTTCCTCTTTACTTTTTAATTTTTTTGGGATTCACCATTTTAAGCATGATTAATAAATTGTCAAAGACAGAAGTTGTATTTCAGAAAAGCAAAACAGGTAGCCACTGGCTCTTACCTTGACCTAAATCGGGAACGGCAACCCAGCTTTGATGAAGTGCAGAATGAGACTGTTAGAGAGCCATCTTCTTCCATTTTATACTCCTCTCTAGATCTGGGATTACAGGTGTTCTCCACTGGGATTAAAGACATACATTGTCTGTTTCCTATGGCAACTAGGATTGCTACTGGGACAAAAAATATATCTTCCCACTGACTGGCATATAATGCTGACCAGCAAGGCTGTTTTACTCTCTAATCTTCAGACAAGTTCATTTATTAGAACACAAATGAAATTTCAGTACAACTATACAGCTTCCAAATATCTCACACACAGAGAGTCCAATTCCTAATTAAAAACATCTGGCCTTAGCTTGGCTTGTTTCTTTCCAGGTTTTCTTAACTAAAATTATCTCAACCTTTTTTTCTCTGGGATCTTATCTTTCCCTTGCTTCTGTAAATCTTACTTTCACTCTTATTCTGTGTTTTGCTCTGTAGCTGGGAGACTGACCCCTAATGTCCTTTTGTTCTACCTTGTTCCTTTCTCCTCTCTTCCCCAATTTTTCTTTCTATGTATTCTCTCTTATGCCAGTTCCATTCTTTTTCCTCTCTAGCTCTTTGACATTCAGCTCTTTATTAGTCCATCAGATATTTTAGACAGGCAAAGAATCACAGCTTTAAAGAGTAAAACAAATGCAGCATAAACAAAGGAACACAAAATCTTTGCATCATTAAAACATATGTTCCACAGCAGAAAAAATAAAACCCACCTTTAAATGGTATTCAATGCCAGCTGACTGGCCTGCTCTTCATGGTTTGCTCAGCTTACTTTCTTAAACCACCCCAAATCACCAGTGCAGGTGTAGTACCACTCATAGAGGGCTGTCCATCCCAAGTTAAGCATTGGACAAGATTTGCCGTCAGGCCACTGTGATAGAGATATTTGCTAGACTAAGTTTCCCTCTTCCCACCTGACCCTACCTTGTATCAAGCTGGACAAGATAAGCCAACTTCCAGCATATATAGTAACAGATACAAACAACCATGGCATTATTCAAACTATGAGTGCTAGGTTTCCATATTATGTCCCTATGCTTTCTCTGCAGGCAGCACACTGACAGCCATCTCCCTATCACCAATGTGTATTGTTTTCAGGGTGTATCAAACCTGCATAGGGACATTGGCATTTGCATTCCCACTGCTATTGATAGTAATAAAATTGAATGTATATATTGATTCCTATGTCAATAATTAAAAGGATGGTCATTTAATTAAAGGATGGTCATGAACCTACTATTTCTACATCTATTGATTTTTCTTGTCTTTTTGGTTTCATGTTACAATTTCTGTTATATGTCTTACCCATTGCTTACCTTTCCTCCAATATTTCTTGGAGGAAAGTAGGTACATGGTGGATCTGCCAGTGAACACATGTATCTAAGCTCTGTGACACTGGTTTATATTTTATCATCAGAAGTCTTTTTCAACAGCATCATTTTCAATTGGACAGTACAACATGAGAAGAAATCAGCTCCATAGTAATTCACATGTAGAAATTCCAATAGAATGGAAAGATCCCATGAGCCACATGACTACATTATAGGCAGTGGTCATTTCCCCACATCCATTCACATCAGGCCAGATGTCAAAAAACATAGCAGCAGCAAACTTGTTAACACTCAGAAGATGAAAAAGAAATCTTGGGGTCCTGGGTCTAGGGCCCTTGCTTATACAGATTCACCAATCAGAAATTCTACTTCAGGTTAACTGACACCTCAAACTTCAGTTGCCACCTGCTGCTCCTCTAACATGGCCACTGGCAGCTATTAAAACAGGCAACTCACAAAAGCATAACTGGGCTGGGAAGTCATGGTACACATCTTTAATCCAAGTATTTGAGAGAAAGAGGCAGGAAGTTCTCTGTGATTTCAAGGTTAGCCTAATCTACAAAGTGAGCTCCAGAACTGTCAGAATTTTTACACCATGAAACCCTGTCTTCAAAAACAAAACAAAATTTTAAAAGCACCACGAAATAAAGCATAACTGGTATTAAAACTTGTCTCATTTGCCTCCCTGCCCAATTTGAGGACAAGCAGCAACCTTTATTCCTACATTGGGCAAATACAGCTTGAATATTCCCTATAATTTATGCTGGAGCCATGAAAGGAACCCCTTTGAAAAGGTGCTAAAAGATTTAATTTTTTTCCTTCTGAATTTTGGTCTTGTGTTGATCTGTTCAATCCTTATTATGCTCAGAGTATCCTTGAACTCACAGACATTATCCTGGCTCTTGCCTCCTGAATGCTGGGATGAATTAAAGGGTTATGCCAATAGAGTCTGGCCAGAGCAACTTTTAAAAGTAATCAATGTGGTAAAGTTTTCCTCTTTTTGTTTTCTTTATACAGGAGTAAAACTTTTAGTGGACAATAGGTCAGTTAAAACCTTTGCTTATCACAGTACACTTTGAGGACCCGAGAAGACTCATACTGAAGGGAATATGACTGTAAATGTTTTGATGATATCTTCAGCCAACACACATTTACTTACACAAGATTGGAAAGAAAAAAGTCTTCATGTGAGGTCTCCATCTTGTTTGCACCTGGAAAATGTGAGGTCTCCATCTTGTTTGCACCTGGAAATCATATATATATATATATATATATATATATATATATATATATATATGTACATATATTCTGTGAATTCAATGATAAGATAACCCTTTTTGATTTTACTCTTTTCTTCAATTACATAAACATACTTATCCAGATGTAAAATTTTGTAGATATGTATGAGTGCCTCTTCTTTTCTGTGATAAAACAAAATGTCTAAGTCAATTTCTGAAAGACTTTAATTTGACCCTAGGTTCCAGAGGTTTAAAGGACCACTTTAAAAACAAAGGCTTTAATTGACCCATTATCCACTAAAAGTTTTACTCCTGTATAAACAAAACCAAGAAGAAAAAAACTTCACCACACTGATTACCCTTAAAAAATTGCTGTGATCATACTCTATTGGCATAAATAACCCTATAAGTAATCCCAGCACTCAGGAGGCAGAAACAGAATAATCTCTCTGAGTTCAAGGCCAGCCTGGTCTACAACAAGTGTCACATGTGGCAGCTACATTGGGAGCCTAAGAAATCATATCCTCAGCATTCAGCATTAAACAGGAATAGGAACTTGAAACAGTGTGGGGATACTCTCTCAGGTATAATCCTCATGACATATTTCTTCCAGGAGGACAGTGTTTCCTAAATCTTCCCAAATGTTGCCACCAGTTGAAAAAGATTTATTTCTCTAACTTCAAGTTTACATGTTTGCTTTCTGTTACATGAACCCATTCATAACGCAGAAAAAAACTCTGTAAATAAGCCTTTAAATGCCTCAACACCTGGGTTACAGGAATGAATCTTCATAGAAAACATTCATGTGTGAAAATTTGTTAGCTTAGAAATTTGATTTCTTTTAATTGTGTAATGTCATTGTGTCTTCGTGAGGTATGTGAATGTTCATGGTTGTTCCCAAAATGGTTAGATCCTTGTGTATTCCTGCAGCAGGAACTACAGGATATTCTTCAAAACCTGACTTTTTGTCTGGCAATGAACTTGCTATACTTGCTTGTCCATATCTATAGGCCTGTAAATATTTTAACAACTTTTTGTACCATCTTGATATCAGGTAATAGCAAAAAATACTGCAAGAGAAATACAATCTTTGTGTAAATTATTTGACAAAGACTTTAGACATCACAGTTGTCTGTAGTTTCAAGAAATTCTAGTTTCATGCCTTTTTCATTATGAAGAAAGTTAATTATTTAATATCACTCAAGACTTATGTTGGAGATCACGGTATTGTGGTGTCTAAATTGCAGGATTTGACACAGACATTAAAATGTTTATTATACATTTAGCAAATCCATTTATTAGAGTTTATTTTGTGGTCTTTGTATTCCTTCTCTGACTCTTCTACCTCTCCTACTGTGATTTTACTTAGTGATAGGTACACTTCTGCTGAAATATGAAATATATAGATGAGATGTCCATCATCTAAGTGTTACATTGTTCATTTAAATATCATGCAGTGTGTGATCATGCTTTTCAAGGAAGGGTGTCTGTGAAAGGGTAGCAACTGTTGTTGCTGGTTTTGTTTTTCATATTTTTCAAATTTTCTTGAGATGTTGTTTGTTATCCAGCCTATCTTGTATGTCAATAATTGGTTATAGATATATTTGTACTAATAGTCATCATGTGTATAAGTCTCATGAGTGTAAGTCCTAGGGTAGATGATGTACACCAATGTTTGCTACTATGTCAACACATTTTCACAAACTTAGTGTTAAAGTGCTTAATAGAGGAGACTATAAGAAACATTAAATCCCTCATATGAGTATCCACAGCAACCTTTACATCGAACTTATACAGGTGCAATAATGTAAATAATCCTCAGGTGTATATTTCACAGTAAAGCTTGATGTCCTATTGAAATGTATATGTTATTTGAAGGTCTGTGCATCTTCTTGTGCCCATTAGTTATCCATTTCTCACTTTGTCATGTTCTTCCTTCTAAGGAAATTACCCAGAGATGCCATATAATGTAATATCAATGAGATTCATTTGAAAAAAGCTTCTGTTATGTATATGTCTAATGTGATTATGGGGTTTTAGTCTTGGCAGATATGTGGAGACCATAAGACAACATTGTGGGGTTAATTTTTGTCTCACTTCATATGGTGATCAAGATTAGGTTATTAGCTGGATGGCGATGACACGCCTTTAATTCCCGCACTCAGGAGGCAGAGGCAGATGGATCTCTTTGAGTTTGAGGCCAGCCTGGACTACAAGAGCTAGTTCCAGGACAGGCTCCAAAGCTACAGAGAAATCCTGTCTTGAAAAAAACAACAACAACAAAAAGATATTAGGTTATCAGTTTTGCATACCATATACATTTCCCTCTAGCTATTACCCTGACAAGTTACAGCATTAAGTCAATAAAATGTTGCCTTCTTTCCAGATTGTAAACATATTTTTATTGAAGGGTAGAGGAAAATAGAACAATTGGAATAATAAAACCTTTTTGTAATTGAAAGTGATCAACTGCTTTCTCTTTTTTGTTTTCCTTTTTTTGTGGAATGTGTTATTCTGAGGACTAAACACATGTTCATAACATTTTCTCAGAACCCCAAATAAATGCCTTAGTACTGTCTCAGTGGGTAAAATTTGTAGCTGCTAAGCCTGAGGACTTGAGTTTCTCACTGTATATACCAAGTGAATGCCAGGTATCCGTGGAGCCTCAAGAGGGTATCTGATCCCCTACAGCTGGAGTTAAGAGAGTTGTGAGCTGTATGGTATATCGCGCCAGCGCGGGCTGGAACCAAGACTCTCAGAGGAGGGTGTCCAGGTTGAATGAATTCACAGAGAACGAGGTTGAGGTGGAACAGCTTCTTTATTGTTCTGCTGGGGCTAGCTTTTATACCATGGCACCAAAAGAGGAGGGGGCTGCGAAGGGACTGTCACCTGACCCCAGCAGGGACTGTCACCTGACCCCAGCAGGGATCAAGGAATGATCACTTGCACTCAAACTTCCTTTCCCAACTCCAGGAGCAGTGGGAAGTTATTATGTTTTCTTTGCAGATAAGCACCTCAAATGGGGGCAGGGATATGTAACTTGGGGCTGCAATTCCCACAATGATAGGTGCTGGGAAAGAAATCAGGCCCTATGAAAGAGCAACCAGTGTTCCCATATGCTGAGCCACCTATACAGCCAAGTGTACATGTCATTATAGCAGTAAGGTGTGTATGCATGATTATGAGTTCATCTCTACCTTACACCTATGACTCCCCCCAAAAATACAAGATGGGCTGGGCAGTGGTAGCACACGCCTTCAATTATCACACTTGGGAGGGAGAGGCAGGAGGATCTCTGTGAGTTCAAGGCCAGCCTGGTCTATGAGAGCTAGTTCTAGGACAGCCAGAACTGTTACACAAAGAAATACTGTCTAAAATAAATAAATAAATAAAAATGAATAAATACAAAATGCATGTAATCAGAAACTAACTTAGACATGGTACATAAAGTTGTCTCTGAGCCCAAATCTCCACAAAACATGGAAAGAGTACAAAAATTCTTCAGGAGAGAAACTGACCATACACGTCTTTAAAAAGTGACAGACACATGATGAAACCACAAGATTAGTTTTGCCCAAATGTGGTAAAGAGTCAGCAATGGGAGAGCACACAGACAAAGCCTAGGTGTAACCCTGCTGGAATTTATGCCTCCTGCTAGGAGAGAAGGGAATTGTGACATGAAGAATGACTTTTCTGAATGTGGTCATAGTCTGCTTCCCTGATGACTGTAAAACTTTCAGTTTGGAGCCTTGAATGGTTGGGACTCCAAGTGACATTCAGATTTTCAAGAAATTCTGGAACTTAAAAAGAAGTCACTCTAAGGCTTGGACAATCAGGCATTTACAGATATCTGAGGAGTATTGAATGGTTAGTGGGGTTGCTTTGCTTGTGGAAGCCAGATCAAATGGCCAGAGGGCAATATTGGGGTGTACCTGAGGACAAGTTTATTCTTACTATGCTCTCTGAATCCACTCAGTTGTTGTGTGTCAGGGACCAGCCTCAATAAAAAAACCTCTTGCCAGATTAGAGGTATGAGCCTCTAGATTAGAGGCCAGGAAATATTAGTGAAGAATATAAAGACATGAATGAAAATAATAAAATGGGAAACATATAGGATAATATCAGGAGGGAATTCCAGTGAGTACTGATATTCTCTCATGTTTAACTTCCAATTGCCTTAAGTACCCCTGAGCAGTAAGACAAAAGACTACCTTAATGTGGTACATGGAAATGAACAGATCAATTGAAGGTAGCAGGCTACATTCTGTTGCTAGAACAAAACAAGTTATACTTACACCCTAGATCAAAATATTCTGTAGGCAAACCACTCCCTGGGTGGAATCCAACCTTATCTTCCTAAGGGAATTGGAACTTTGTTGGATCTTTAGACTTTTGTTTGAGTTAGGAACAGATCTCTTTCTCTCTTCTCTCTCTTCGTGGACTACAATAGATAACTCTTCGCCACACCTGTTGACAATAACCTTGAGAGAGCTGAACTCTCTGCGTGACCTACCTTTAGGCAGGATCTTTTTTTCAGGTCGAAGTCCCCACCCTTTTAATCCTTATACCAGGCATGCTTGGTGAGAATAGGATATTCTAAAGAGACTTATCTCTCCCCATTGATAACAACTAGTAAAATTGTGGATCCCATGAAGTTTAAATTTGCTTAGGACTCTCATTCTGGAAAAAGACTAAGAACCCAGCGTAAAAATTTCCTGAAAAAAGAACATTAACTCCATATCTGACCATGTTTCGGGGAAACAGGAGGTGAGAATCAAGGAGAGTTTTGCATATGGGAATAATCATTATAAGACTCCATTAAATTACTTATTTTTCATATATTTTACTTTCTATCTAATCCTGTTAAGACACCTAGGGTGAACTTGTTGACTTAGGTTTTCATCACTGTTCCAAATTAGTCACACTGGACAAAAACCACATTTTTAATTGTTATTAAGAATGTGCTTTGGTCTTTTATACTGTTTTCATTTTTCAAAAATTATTTACTTGAAATTTTTTATGCATTTTATATATCAACCACAGCTGCCCCTCCCTCCCCACATTCTGTTCCAGCCCATCTGCCCTCCACCTCACTCCACACTCACTCCTCCTAAAGGGCCAAGGCCTCCAGTGGGGAGTCAAAACAGCCTGGCACATTAAGTTGAGGAAGGAATAATAAGCCCCTCCCCCACATCGAGGTTGAGCAAAGCATCTCACCATAGGGAATGGTTTCCCAGAAGCCAGTTAATGCATCAGGGGTAGATCCTGGTCCCACTACCAGGGACCCCTCACACAGACCAAGGTACACATCTGTTGCCCACAAGCAGAGGGTCTAGTTTAGTCCCGTTCAATCTTTCCAACTGTTGGTCTAGTGTCCATGAGTTCCCATGAGTTTAGATGAGCTCTCTCCATGAATTTCCCAATCATGATCTTAATACCCCCAATTGTTCATATTATTGTTTCTCCTTCTCTTTGACTGGACTTCCAGAGTTCTGTCTGGTGCTTGGATGTGGATCTAAGCACTTGCTCTAGTAACTGTACTAGATGAAGTGTGCTTGATGACAGTTAGGGTAGTCACCAATCTGAATGCAAGGGAAGGCCAATTCAGGCACCCTCTCCACCATTGCTAAGATTCTTAGCAGGGGTCATACTTGTAAATTGCTGAAAATTTATCCAGCACCATATTTCTCCATAAACTCATGATTGGTCCGTTTTTGAAGATAACTCTTTCATTGCTCTCCCACTCTGTTCCTCCCCCAACTTAAACATCTTGTTCCATTATGTTCTCATCCCTTTTTCTCTCCTCACTACCATGCCCCTGATCAGTTTACCCAGGACATCTCATTTCATTCCTCTTCCAAGGGCAATTTTTGCATTACTCTTATGATCCTCCTCCTCGTTACCTAACTTCTCTGGATCTGTGGATTGTAGTCTGGTTATCCATTGTTTTACATTTTGTTTCCATTTATGAGTGAGTACATACTCTATTTTCCTATCTGGATATGGGTTACCTTACTCAGGATAAATTTTTTTCTAGTTCTGTCCACTTTCCTGCAAATTTTGTGATGGCATCATATTTTTACAGCCAAGTAATATTCCATGTATAAATGTACCACATTTTCTTTTTTTTTTCCTTTTTGAAAGTAATTCTACTAAATCATAAAAGTTTCCATTTACGCCCCTCCTCCCAACACCCTCCCACTCCCCCCACTCCCTCTCCTCCTCCCTCTTCGTCCCTTAGGGCAGTCAGGGTTTCCCGCCCTGTGGGAAGTCCAAGCTCCTCCTCCCTCCCTCCAGGTCCAGGAAGGTGAGTATCCAAACAGACTGGATCCCAAAAATCCAGTATATGCAGAGGAAACTAGTCCCAGTGTCATTGCCAATGGCTTCTCAGAAAGACTCCAGGCCAGCCACATTCAGAGAATCCGGCCACATTTAGAGAATCTGGTTGGATCACGTGCTCGTTCAGTCGCAGTCCAACTGCCCTTGGTAAACTCTCATTAGATCCGACCCCCTGTATCGGTGGGTGATAGCATCCCTCGCAGTCCTTCGTCATTTTCTTCGTCCTTCTGCTACTCATTTGGACCCTGGGGGGCTCAGTCCGGTGCTCCAATGTGGGTCTCCGTCTGCATAGCCATCCAACGCAAGACGAAGGATCCATGGTGATAAGCAAAACACTCATCAGTATGGTTATGGGCCAAGGCCGGCCCAGGCACCCTCTCCTCTGTCCAGAGAACAATCCGGGGATCTCTCCTTGGACCCGGGATCCCACATATAATCAAGTTTCCTGCAAACCATAAAATGACTCCCCTAGTTGAAATACATTCCTCCCTGATCCCATATTCATCCTTCCTCCCTTCCCCCCATCCCGGTCAACCGAGCTTTCTCCATTCCTCCCCTACTCCCCCCTCCCCAACCCTCTCCCCTTCCAACAACCCCCCCCCCCATGCACCCAAGGCCACCCAGGACTCCTGACTATTCCCCACCTCCTGGCGGACAGCCAAACAATCTTCATCAGGTTCGTCTTCTCATTCAGCTTCTCTAGGACCACGAACAATAGGCTCAAAGACCTCCAATTATGGTTAGAATCCACTTATGAGTGAATACATACCGTGTTCCTATTTTTGGGTCTGGCTTACCTCACTCAGTAAAGCGTTTTCTATGTCCATCCATTTGCATGCAAAATTCAAGATGTCATTATTTTTTACCGCTGAGTAAAACTCTAATGTGTATATATGTTCCACACCTTTTTTAACCATTCTTCTATTGAGGGGCACCTAGGCTGTTTCCAGGTTCTGGCTATTACAAATAGTGCTGCTATGAACATAGCTGAACAAACGCTTTTGTAGTATGTTCGGGAATCTCTAGGGTATACTCCCAGGAGAGGAATTGCTGGGTCCTGAGGGAGGTTGACTCCCAGTTTCCTGAGAAACCGCCACACTGATTTCCACAGTGGCTGCACAAGTTTGCATTCCCACCAACAATGGATGAGTGTTCCCCTCATTCCACATCCTCTCCAGCATAGGCTATCATTGGTGTTTTTGACTTTAACTATTCTGACAGGTGTAAGATGGTATCTCAAAGTGGTTTTGATTTGCATTTCCCTGATCGCTAAGGAGGTTGAGCATGACCTTAAGTGTCTTCTGGCCATTCGAAGTTCATCTGTTGTGAATTCTCTGTTCAGTTCAGTACCCCATTTTTTAATTGGGTTAATTAGAGTTTTAGTGTCTAGTTTCTTGAGTTCTTTGTATATTCTGGAGATCAGACCTTTGTCTGATGAGGGGTTGGTGAAGATCTTCTCCCAGTCAGAAGGCAGCCTTTTTGTCTTACTGACAGTGTCCTTTGCTTTACAGAAGCTTCTCAGTTTCAGCAGGTCCCATTTATTCATTGTTTCTCTTATTGTCTGTGCTACTGGGATCCTACTTAGGAAGTGGCCTCCTGTGCCTATATCTTGTAGACTACTTCCCACTTTCTCTTCTATCAGGTTCAAAGTGGACAGATTGATGTTGATGTCTTTAATCCATTTGGACTTGAGTTTTGTGCATGGTGATAGGTATGGATACATTTTCATTCTTCTACAGGTTGACATCCAGTTATGCCAGCACCATTTGTTAAAGATGCTTTCCTTCTTCCATTGTATACCTTTAGCTCCCTTGTCAAAAATTAGGTGTTCATAGGTTTGAGGGTTAGTATCTGGGTCTTCTATTCGATTCCATAGGTCGACTTCTCTGTTCTTATGCCAATACCAGGCTGTTTTCAATACTGTAGCTCTGTAATAGGGTTTGAAGTCAGGGATAGTAATGCCTCCAGAAGTTCCTTTATTGTATAAGATTGTTTTGGCTATCCTGAGTTTTTTGTTTTTCCATATAAACTTGATTATTGTTCTCTCAAGGTCAGTGAAGAAGTTTGATGGGATTTTGATGGGGATTGCATTGAATCTATAGATTGCTTTTGGTAGAATTGCCAGTTTTACTATGTTGATTCTCCCAATCCAAGAGTAGGGGAGGTCTTTCCATTTTCTGGTATCCTCCTCAATTTCTCTTTTCAAAGGCTTAAAGTTCTTGTCAAATAGGTCTTTCACATCCTTGGTTAGAGTAACCCCAAGATATTTTATGCTATTTGTGGCTATCGTGAAAGGTGATGTTTCTCTGATTTCCCTCTCCGTTTCTTTATCCTTTGTGTATAGGAGTGCCACTGATTTTTTGGAGTTGATCTTGTATCCTGCCACGTTACTAAAGGTGTTTATCAGCTGTAGGAGTTCTTTGGTAGAGTTTTTGGGGTCGCTTATGTACACTATCATATCGTCAGCAAATAACGAAAGTTTAACTTCATCCTTTCCAATTCGAATCCCCTTGATCCCCTTATGTTGTCTTATTCCTATTGCTAGATCTTCAAGCACTATATTGAAGAGGTATGGAGAGAGTGGACAGCCTTGTCGTGTTCCTGATTTTAGTGGAAAGGCTTTGAGTTTCTCTCCATTCAATTTGATGTTAGCTGTCGGCTTGCTGTATATTGCTTTTATTATATTTAGGTATGATCCTTGTATCCCCAGTCTCTCCAACACCTTTATCATAAATGGGTGTTGAATTTTGTCAAACGCTTTTTCAGCATCTAATGAAATGATCATATGGTTTTTTTCTTTCAGTTTATTTATATGATGGATTACATTGATAGATTTGCGTATGTTGAACCATCCCTGCATCTCTGGGATGAAGCCTACTTGATCATAATGGATAATTTTTCTAATGTGTTCTTGGATTCGGTTTGCCAGTATTTTATTGAGAATTTTCGCATCGATGTTCATGAGTGAGATTGGCCTGTAATTCTCTTTCTTGGTTGTGTCTTTGTGTGGTTTTGGTATTAGGATGACTGTAGCTTCATAAAAGGAGTTTGGCAGTGACTTTTCTTTTCTATATTGTGGAATACATTAAGGAGTATAGGTATTAGCTCTTCCTGGAAGTTCTGGTAGAATTCTGCATTGAAACCATCTGGTCCTGGGCTTTTTTTGGTAGGGAGATTTTTGATAACAGCTTCTAGTTCTTCACGACTAACAGGTCTATTTAGATTGTTCACCTGGTCTTGGTTCAACTTTGGTATATGGTACTTATCTAAAAAAATGTCCATTTCTTTTACATTTTCCAACTTTGTGGCATATAAACTTTCGTAGTAAGATCTAATGATTCTCTGAATTTCCTCTGTGTCTGTGGTTATGTCCCCCTTTTCATTTCTGATCCTATTAATTTGCAAGTTCTCTCTCTGCCGTTTGATTAGTTTGGATAGGGGTTTGTCAATCTTGTTAATTTTCTCCAAGAACCAGCTTTTTGCTTCATTGATTCTTTGAATTGTTTTCTGTGTTTCTATTTTGTTGATTTCAGCCCTCAGTTTGATTATTTCCAGTCTTCTACTCCTCCTGGGTAAATCAGCTTCTTTTTTTTCTAGAGCTTTCAAGTGTGTTGTTAAGTCTCCAATGTGTGCTTTCTCCGTTTTCTTTAGGTGGGCACTTAGTGCTATGAAATTTCCTCTTAGCACTGCTTTCATTGTGTCCCATAGGTTTGAATACGTTGTGTCTTTGTTTTCATTATATTCAAGGAAGACTTTAGTTTCTTTCTTTATTTCTTCCTTGACCCAGGGGTGATTTAGTAGTTGACTGTTCAACTACCATGAGTTTGTTGGCTTCCTGGGGGTACCATTGTTGTTGAATTCTAATTTTAATCCATGGTGATCTGACAAGACACAGGTGGTTACTAATATTTTTTTGTATCTGTGGAAGTTTGCTTTGTTACCAAGTATGTGGTCAATTTTCGAGAAGGTTCCATGAGCTGCAGAGAAGAAGGTATACTCTTTCCTATTTGGGTGGAGTGTTCTATAGATGTCTGTTAAGTCCATTTGATTCAGTACCTCCAATAAATCTCTTATTTCTCTGTTAGGTTTCTGTCTGATTGACCTGTCCATTGGTGAGAGAGGAGTGTTGAAGTCTCCTACTATTAGTGTGTGTGGTTTGATGACTGCCTTGAGTTCTAGAAGAGTTTCTTTTACATATGTGGGTGCCTTTATATTAGGGGCATAGATATTCAAGATTGAGACTTCTTCCTGATGAATTGTTCCTGTTAAGAGTATGAAATGTCCATCTCTATCTCTTCTGATTGATTTTAGTTTGAAGTCGATTTTGTTAGATATTAGAATGGCCACACCCACTTGTTTCTTAGGTCCATTTGCTTGGAAAACCTTTTCCCACCCCTTTACTCTGAGTAGGTGGCTGTCTTTGTGGTTGAGGTGTGTTTCTTGTAGACAGCAAAATGTTGGATCCTGTTTTTGTATCCAATCTCTAAGTCTGTGCCTCTTTATAGGTGAGTTGAGTCCATTGATATTAAGTGATATTAATGACCAGTGATCGATGACTCCAGTCATTTTTTTGGGTAGTAGAGTGTATGTGTTTTCCTTCTTTGAGTTGTGCTTGTGAAGGGTCGCTAGATGTCTGAGTTAATGTAGGCAGTGTTGGGAATGTTGGATTCCTTGGGTTGTGATTTTCCTTCTAATATTCTCTGTAAGGCTGGATTAGTAGCTACGTATTGTTTAATTTGTTTTTATCCTGGAATATTTTGTTTTCTCCGTTGATAGTGAACAATAGCTTGGCTGGGTAAAGTAGTCTGGGCTTGCATCCATTGTCTCTTAGTTTCTGCAGTACCTCTATCCAGGACCTTCTGGCTTTCATGGTTTCCATCGAGAAGTCTGGTGTAAGTCTGATAGGTTTACCTTTATAAGTTACTTGACCTTTTTCCTTTGCAGCTCTCAATATCCTTTCTTTAGTCTGAATGCTTTGTGTTTTGATTATTATATGACGAGGGGATGTTTTTTTCTGATCCAGTCTATTCGGTGTTCTGTATGCTTCTTGAACCTTCATAGGAATATCGTTCTTTAGGATGGGAAAGTTTTCTTCTATAATTTTGTTGAGTATATTTTCTGGACCTTTGAAATGCAATTCTTCTCCTTCTTCTACTCCTATTATTCTTAGATTTGGTTTTTTTTATTGTGTCCCACAGTTCCTGAATGTTTTGTGATGAGAATTTGTTGGATTTGCTGTTTTCTTTGGTCAGAGTGTTTAATTTCTCTATGGTGTCCTCAGAGTCTGAGATTCTTTGTTCTATCTCTTGTATTCTATTGGTTAAGCTTGTTTCTGAAGTCTCTGTTCATTTACCCAGATTTTCCATAGCCAGCCGGCCCTCGGTTTGTGATTTCTTCATTGACTCCATTTCAGTTTTCAAATCTTGAACTGTTTCTATTACCTGTTTGATTGTTTTTTCTTGGTTTCCCAGAATTTCATTTATGGATTTACTCATTTCTTCAAACTTTTTGGTATATTTCTCTTCCATTTCTTTACTCATTTCCTCAATTTTTTTGTTATACTTATCTTCCATTTCTTTACGGCAGATTTTTCACCTCCTGTTTAAGTTCCTCTATTATTTTCATAAAGAAGCACTTAGAGTCGATTTCTTCTATTTCTTCTGGAGTAGGGTGTTCAATTCTTCTAGTTTCGAGCTCCCTGGATTCTGGCGATGTCATGTTGCCTTTCAGGTTGTTGGAGGAATTCTTGCATTGGTGCCTGCCCATCTCCTCCACTCTGGATGAAACTCCTCAGCACTTTCTGGGTAGAACTCCTCAGCACTCTCTGGGTAGGACTTCACAGCACTCTCTGGATAGAGCTCCTCAGCCCTCTCTGGGAAGAACTCCTCAGCAGAGCAACAGGGCTAGCTGGTCTTCCCAGGACCCGGGAGACAAAGGGCCCGCAGCAGTGGGGGGAGGGGAGGGGTCCCTTGGAACACCGAAGACCCTGCCACAGAAGCTGAGGGGGCAAGGGCTGTGCTCCCTTCCCGGACAGGCAGGCAGGCCGCCCAGGCTAGCACCCACTCAGCTCTCTGGGAAGAGTGCCTCAGCAGTGCAACAGGGCTAGCTGGTCTTCCCAGGACCCAGGAGACAAAGGGCCCGCAGCAGTGGGCGGGAGGGGAGGGGTCCCTTGGAACACTGAAGACCCTGCCGAAGAAGCTGAGGAGGGGAAGGGCTGTGCTCCCTTCCCGGACAGGCAGGCAGGCTGCCCAGGCTAGCACCCACTCAGCTCTCTGGGAAGAGCGCCTCAGCAGTGCAACAGGGCTAGCTGGTCTTCCCAGGACCCGGGAGACAAAGGGCCCACAGCAGTGGGGGGAGGGGAGGGGTCCCTTGGAACACCGAAGACCCTGCTGCAGAAGCTGGGGGGGGGGGCTGTGCTCTCTTCCCGGGCAGGCAGGCTGCCCAGGTGAGCACCCACTCACCTCTCTGGGAAGAACTCTTAAGCCCACATTTTCTTTATGCATTCTTTGGTTGAGGGGCGTTTAGGTTGTTGTCAGGTTCTGGATATTATGCACAGTGCTGCCATGAACATAGTTGAGCTAGTGTCCTTGTGGTAAGATTGAGCATTCATTGTGTATCTACCCAAAGTGGTAGTGCTTGGTGTTGAGGGTAGATTGATTCCTAATTTTCTGGTATGCACCATACTTATTTCCAAAGTGGCTTTACAAGTTTCCACTTCCACAAAAAATGGAGAAGTGTCCCTCTTACTGCACATGTTCTCCAACCAAAGATGTCCTCAGTCTTTTTGATCTTAGTCATTCTGGCGGGTGTAAGACTGTGTCCTAGAGTCATTTGATTTGAATTTCCCTGATGACTAAGGATGTTGAACAATTTCTTAAATGTCTTTTGGCCAACTGAGATTCTTCTGTTGTGAATTCTCTTTGTAGATCTGTACCTTATATTTATTGGATTACTTTGTAGTTTGATGTAGTTTTGGTGTATGTATATATATACATATATAGTTTTGGTATATATATATATATATAGTTTTAAGGGATAGTGTGGTTGTGATTCTCTGACTTTCCCAGAACTCACTCTGTAGAGTAGACTGTCCTAGACATCAGAGTGATCTGCCCACCTTGTCTCCAAAGTGCCTGTATTAATGATGGGCCCATCACAACTAGAAAACTTGCTCTTTTAATTATTTTAATGTGGAAGAGTGGCTAAACCTGGTTGCTTAGGGTTGACAGGAAGTGTTGTATCAAGAAGGGACCTATCAAATGCAACCTTCTTCCCATAAAATCTACTGTTTTCTGTCTATGAACCATACAGTTTTTTTTTTTTTAATCATTGAGTCTGTTAAAACTCATCAAGGGACCAGGGCACAGTTTTGACTTTATTCTATAAAGGTGAAACTCAG
Organism: Myodes glareolus; assembly: GCF_982192425.1. Lineage (NCBI taxonomy): Eukaryota > Metazoa > Chordata > Mammalia > Rodentia > Cricetidae > Myodes > Myodes glareolus. The sequence goes on from NC_142027.1 coordinate 84,650,150, forward strand.
GCTCACTGAGATAAGTGCTTTTTGAATAGAGTTAACCATGATGTTCTTTTTGCTTCTCCCTTCACTCTTATGCCTAACTAAATGAAGCTGAAACAACCTAAGTCAGGCATGGTGGCACAGATATGTAGCCATGATACTTATAAAGTAGAGGCAGAAATTTCAGAATTTTCAAATTATTTGAGGTGAGAATGGTGAATTGGGTATGGCGTCAGACCCAGAGTTCCAAGGATGACTGTGATCAGCTCCCTGCAACTCTAGAACTTCAGGACCATTACACCAGCAAGTGTCAGCTGAGTTTCTACACAGTGGGTTTCTAATTTCAAAAATGTGTTCTATTCAAAGAAGCCTAAATAACTCTGTGGTCAGATATTGTTCATTAATGGGTGGAGTTTTCATTTACTTGGGAGAATGTGACTCAGGTAGGAATGTGGTAACTAATTGCATAACCAAAGGAACATGTTCAGCCATGAAACTATAGACACACAACCAAAAGAAATGGCCTCAGTAGGTTTTGTGCATGCATACTTAACAAGGAACAAATTAGAAGGTAATAACTTGTGAAGGAGTGAAGAGAGGACAAAGAAGGGTAGAAGTGGTGTAATATATTTTAATAAAAATAAATTTTAAATAAAAAAGCAGCTGAAGAGAGAGTTTAAGAGTTAATAGAACTAGCTACTGTTACAGAGGACAAAGGTTCCACTGGAGAAAAGCATGGTATCACATCATCTCCTGTAACTCCAGCACCAAGGGACCCAATGCTGTCTTCTTGCTGCTGTAGGTACTTTGCAGAGAAAATGGCAGGCAAACCTACCTCAGGATCCAGCCATCCCACTCTTGGGAATATACCCTAGAGATGCTCAATCATACTACAAAATCATTTGTTCAAGTATGTTCATAACAGCACTATTTATAATGGCCAGAACCTGGAAACAACCTAGCTGCCCCTTAATGGAAAAATGGATAAAGAAGGTCTGGCACATATACACATTAGAGTTCTACTCAGTGGTAAAAAACAATGACATCTTGAATTTTGCATGAAAATAGAAAACACTTTACTGAGTGAGATAACCCAGACCAAAAAAGATGAATATGATATGTACTCACTCATTAGTGAATTCTAGCCATAAACAAAGAACATTGAGCCTATAGTTTGTGATCCTAGAGAAGCTAAGTAATAAGGTGAACGCAAAGAAAAACATATATTTATCCTCCTGGAAATTGGAAGTAGACAAGTTTGCCAGGCAAAAGTTGGGAGCATGTGGGTGGGCATAGGGTGGGGGAGGAGTGGAGAGGGGGTGAGAAAAGGGAGAAGGGGAGGGTTGGGAGAGCTTGGGGGAGCAGGATGGTTGAAACGAAGGAAGGGTGGATATGGGAGAAGGAAAGAAGATATCCTAATTAAGGGAACCATTTTAGGATTGGCAAGATACTTGGCACTAGAGCGGTTCCCAGGTATCCAAGGGGATGTCCCCAGCTAGGTCCTTGGGCAGCAGAGTAGAAGGCACCTGAACTGGCCTTGTCCCATAGACACACTGACGAATATCTTGAATATCACCATAAAACTTTCATCTGGCAATGAATGGAGAAAGAAACAGAGACCCACATTGGAACACTAGACCGAGCTGCCAAGGTTCAGATGAAGAGCAGAACGAGGGAGAACATGAGCCAGGAACTCAGGACTGTGAAGAGTGGGTCCACCCACTGAGACAGTATGACTGATCTAATGGGAGTTCACCAAGGCCAGCTGGACTGGGACTGAATGAGCATGTGATCAAACCAGACTCTCTGAATTTGGCTGACAATGGGGGCTGACTGAGAAGCCAATGATAATGGCACTGGGATTTGTTTCTACTACATACACGGGCTTCTTGGGATCCTAGTCTGTTTGGATTCATACCTTCCTAGACCTGGTTGGAGGGGGGAGGGCCTTGGTCTTCCCACAGGGCAGGGTACCCTGACTTCTCTTGGACTGCAGAGGGAGGGGGGAGGAGGAGTAGGGGAGAGGTAGGTCAATGGAAGGAGGGAAAGAGGTGGAAATGTTTAATAAAAAATATAAATAAAATAAAATATATACATCTAAACAAAATTCTTATGGTCATTACACAAGGTTCACACTCTAAATTCCTAACCACGTTTCTAAGCCTATCACCCGAAGATTGCTCACTCGTGTACATGGCTTGTGTGATGGTCAGGTCAGTCTCCAATAGAAGTCTCTGATTTGAAGACCAGGAGCCTAGGGGAGATGTTTAGTGCCAGGACAGATGGAGATGGGGTCTTTCCAGCGTTGCAGGGCATAGCACTGCTCTTGGTCTCTGGTTATAGACTGTCCAGTAGGCATCATGCAGTTTGATTTATTACTGCTTCTGGTTATTCTGAGTGAGTCATGTGGCTGATTTCTTGTTATTTGGTGAAGGCTTGACTGCAGTTGGTTTTCAGAATAAGGTATTTTCATCTGTCTCAAATGGCATTTTTACTATGTTCATTGCTGTAAGATTTTGAATCTCATATATGCTTGGCCATGAACACCAAGCACATGGGTGCCTTGGTATAATAATGATATGGTTTTTCACTGGACAAATGAAAAATGGGATGATAAAAAGTCCTCTGGGACCACGTTATTGAATGTAAAGTGATTTATTGATACTTTGTGGGCCAACATCAAGCAACAGGGCTCAAAGGAAATTCAAAGAGTTGGTGTGTACTATAATTTTCTATCTGAGGGATGTTTGGGAAAAATACACCCTTTCTCTTGATGGTTTCCTTCTTTATTCTCTATTCTCTGTGTTCTTCTGCATTCTTTCTCTTGTAAACATTTTTGTACAACTTATTTAACCTAACAAAATTTTCTAGCAATTTTGAAATTCCAATGTGTTTACATTGTATTCTTCAAGTTAAAGATTATAATGAATACAGGTAAGAATATGTTTTCCATATCCCTTACATGCATAAATATTATACATAAAACAGATAAAAGACAAATTATCCCAAGAACCCTCAAGCATTCATACCAAAGCAACTTGTTACAATTTAACCTTGTAGACAAGCAGGAAATTCTTCTCAGTCAGGTGTTTTACTGACAGGATTCATTTGGTAGTTGCAAAGAAGCAACCAATTACTTTATTATTTTTCTTGAAAGATAATCTCATGAGGAAACTTAAAGGAATTATCAATCTAAACTTGTATATATGAAAATAAAATCAGTCAGCACTACTTTAAATCCTTGGTGTGCATACTGACCTATTCATAGATTTTTATATCAGGAGATCTGGGTAAAATGGGTATAAGGAATTAATAATTCCCTTTGATAATCAACCAATCCTAACAAGAAAGGCAGGCCAGCTAATAGTAATTGGACTGCTTTGTTCTTTTTCTCTGACCTTAAACATCTCCTCACCCAACTCTGTTCCCTTTTAAATGTTTAGATTGTTTTCTTCAGTACTTTATCTCAAAGCTATATGAGAAAATATTTTCATGTAACATTCAGTTGCTTTTAAAGCTTTGTTTCAGCTATGTTGCACCCCAAAACACATCTCCCAATATTAAGATTGAAAGAATTTAAACTAGTTGGGCTACTGAGACTCGACTGTTTTCTTAATTATTACCCTATGTCACAGTCTATACAGTTGCTCAGGAGAAACTCATATGTTCTAGCTGTGTGACACTTGCTTATATCTGTATCAACAAAAATTCTGTTTTAACTAACATTATTATTATCAAATATTGTATAGCATAAAAAATCATTTTCATTGTAATTTCCAGGTAGTAATTCCAATAGAAAGGGATGCTTCCATGAACCAAACACACTACATTATACACAATAGTGATTATCTCCCCACACACATTGTCACCATGCCAGATCCCACAGAATGATAGCAGCAACAAACATGTAAAGACACAGAAGAAGAGAAACACATTCTGGGATCCCTGGTGTAGGGACTTTGCTTATACAGAAGATTCACTCATAGGAAATTCTCCTTCTGGTGTGCTGATGCCTTGAATTTCAATTGCCACCTGCTGCTCCTCTAACATGTTCACAGGAAATTGTTAAAACAGTCATCTCAAAAAAAGATAACTGGACTGGGAAGTGGTTGAACACATCTTTATTTCCAGTACTTGGGAGACAGAGGCAGGAGGTTCTCTATGAGTTTGAGGCCAGCCTTATCTACAAAGTGAGTTCCAGAGCAGTCAGGATTGTTATACTGTGAAAACCTGCCTTGAAAAAAATTTAAAAAGCCCCACAAAATAAAACATAACTGTTAGTAAAGTAATGTCTCATTTGGCTCCTTGTGCATTTGGAATACATGGAGCCACCTTGCCATTATTTCTACATTTTGTCTAATGTAAGCTGATTACTTCACATCTATCCTGGGAACTCGGGTGGGTCCCCCTTGATAAAGTGCTATAAGATTTGATAATTTTCCTTCCAGATTTTGGTCTAGCTTTGATGTGATCAATTCTTATCATGCTCAGATTCATTCTTTGTGAACTAGGAATGTTCATTCTGCGTCATTGCATGTTGGAAACAGTAGTCTCACTTAAGGATAAGGTAGAGTGCAGTCAGATAAAAAGTAGTTGTCACTGTCTAAGACTTGGATAAATGTGTTGGTTAGAACATATGGCATCCATAGTCAGATTATTTTCGAATACGTGTTCCCTGGGTTGATAGGCTTTTTAGTAATGAGTAGTGTGACTTTTTCAAAGGGGTGTGCCCAAGGGGGTGGACTTTAAGATTTCAAAAGCCTAGAGTCATGCACAGTGTACTCCTTATGTCTTTCTTGAGCTTTCATATGTGGGCTCTTGGCTTTTTTTTCTTTGTTTTCCAGGCCATCCTTGGCTATAGCTGTCTAAATCTCTAAACCTAATTTAATGCTTTATTTTATACAGTGTCTTGGACATGATGTATATTATACAGAAGTGTTCTGTGGAAGGTCAGAATACAGAAAATATCGCATTGCAGCTATAGAAACCAGGGAGGAGCTTTTTTGTAAATTTAGTTTTAGAGCAAATCTCATGCCTTTAAAGACAGAAGTCATCCCAAGAATTACAAGACTTCTATGAAGAAACAATACTGTTATAAACATTCTAATTTATTTTTATCAAACCACCATGAAATTATTTGGAAAATCTCGCTTTTTCAGCAGAGTATCATGGTAAGCATGATGGTCCAGAGGCTCAGGAATAAATGTGTATGAATACCTATTAAAAACTCAATATATTTAGTATTATTCTTGGTGTATCAACATCCACTGGGGCATCAAATGAGTCCCTGTCTTACACAAAGAAAATAAATCACAATTATATACTTATTTACAAATAGTTTTAGATTTTTCATTGATGAACCATATTTGGAAGTGAATATATAAAATCACCATTGACTCAGATTTACAGGTACCAGTTTGAATTTGTTTACCAAAGCCTGGGATTTACAGCCTGAGTTACCATATTTGCAATTTTTAGCTTTGAAAATTTTTCTGTGAGCATCAGTGGCAGACAAATATAATGATTTTAAAAGGCATTGTATTGTTCCAATTTCCAATTCTTCTTTTTTGGTATGTTGTTTAGTTTTGTTCTTTTCGTGTGTGTGTGTGTGTGTGTGTGTGTGTGTGTGTGTGTGTGTGTGTTTGCTGATATTGACTAGGTAGCACATGATTTGAAATTCACAGTTATCTTTCTGTCACAGTGTCTGAAGTCCTGGTACTAAAAGAGTGCAGTATATGCACAGCTGGAGAAATAATTCTTATGGTTCATATCATTTCTTCTTGTGGTTTAGCTTTGGTTATTTTTATGAATCTAATTTCATTCATAATTTCATGTGTATGTGTATTTTTCCTGTATGCACGTCTTTGTGTCCCCTTATGCCTGGTGTCCAAAGAAGCCAGTAGATGGTGGTAGAACACCAGGCAGTAGAGTTACTGAGCTTCTGTATTAACTAGGAATGGAACCTGTGTATTCTGAAGAATCTTCAGTCCTCTTAACTACTTAGATATTCTCCCACCAAAGTTTCCTGTTCTTCATCATTTTCTTTCCAATGCAGCCTAATTATGGTCAGATGCCTGAAGCTTATTTAAAAGATTTGAATTCTCCTCCAGGTGAGAGAATTACCTCAGGTAGGGGTGAAGTTCCATAATATTCATCCAATACAGTATTGTCAGTCCCTCAACCAAGAAATACAAATAATAAAACAAACTCATTAGATTTTATTTCAATATTTCAGTGGACTTGTTCACACATACTTAACAAATAAAACATTGGTAGGGAAATATATGAGAAAGGATGGAGGGAAGACAAAAATAGAGGAAAGTGATGGAATGTCTTTCAATTAAAACATATAGAGACAAATTTAAATGAAAGAAGTGTGGCTAGAGAGATTGCTCAGCAATTAAGAGCTCTGTGTTGTTACAGAAGACTCAGGTTCAGTTCCCAGACCTCACACGATAGGTAACCATTTGCTATAGCTCTAGTTTTAGGCAGATTATATCTTCTGTCCTCTGAAAACCCTGTGAACTTATCCATGCAGACACAGCACACATACAACTAAAATTTTAAGAAAAGGTAAGGAAAAGGAAAGCATGGGATTCTTTACAGTGGGGTCAAAGCCCTGAGACAAGACGCTGCCAGAGTTAGTTAAATGAACTCCTTCTGGTCTTGAGTGAAAGCAGTTGAGGCCTTTTCTGAGCCAACATGTTCTGAGACTAAAACTGCCTTGTTCTCAGGTTAAAATTGATATCTAGAGATATGCATCTAATAACAGATTACTGATTGTCGACTCTTCCTTGATGCTCTCTGTTTGTGTTCTCTGTAATTTCCACTTGTGGAATTATGACATTCGCACACTTATTTGTTAGATCTAGCATTATAATTAACAGGGAGGATATGTTCCAAAGCATTCTGCTTCTGCTTTCATAGTGACTTTTACTTGCTTTTAAACTAAGAACTTTTAGTACAAGATAAACTTGCCAGAGGCATTTTTCCATTATTTTTAAAATGTATATATTTCTGCATGACTTTGAGATAAGGATGCCCCTAAATGTCACTGCTATTACATAGTCATCATGTTTGTCATGGATTTGTTGAGGTGGATTTGTTGACAGATTATGTTTAGGAGTTAGGGAGAACTCCACAAGAGCATGCCCAGACTCCCTAAGTAAAATCCCCATGCTTTTCTTGTTTAGGAAAAGCATTGCTTTGGAAATAATAACCATGGTCTACTTGTCAGTCGAGCTGAGAAATCTTACTCATTTCTTCTGTCTTGGATGCTGTGTTGGATATTTTATCCAGTCAAGCTGACTACCTCTGGAACTAAAACCAAACAACAGGGTACACGTATAAGGGGTTTTTCTTATTTAAGTTTTGGAAACAGGAAAGCCCATCTTAAGTCAGGATCTATTGAGGTGATAACTACCACCTTTCCCAGCTTGATGGTAATCCACATCTTTAATTCAAGCAGTGTGGAAGCAGAAGCAGTTGGATTTTCTGAGTTTGTGACCAGCCTTGTCAAGAAAATGTGATACAGGCCTACACAGATAAACAATGTCTCGAGAAAACAAAAATCAAGAAAACAATCAATCAAAAAAAATTCCACTTATAACCTCAATCACACCTTTTGTTGGCAGTCTATTTATATAGGGATAGTAAGAAGAAAGCACTCTTTTTATTTGCCTGCTTTATTTTTTTTTTTTTTTAGTAAATTTTATTAAATTATAAAAGTTTCCATTTCCGCCCCCCCTCCCAACACCCTCCCACTCCCTCCACTCCCCCCCTCCTTCCCCTCCGTCCCCCAGGGCAGTCAGGGTTTCCTGCCCTGTGGGAAGCTCCAGCTCCCTCCCCCTCCCTCCAAGTCCAGGAAGGCGAGCGTCCAAACAGACTGGATCCCCAAAATCCAGCATATGCAGAGGAAACAGGTCCCAGTGTCATAGTCAATGGCTTTTCAGAAAGACCCCGGGCCAGCCACAGTCAGAGAATCCGGCCAAATTCCGAGAATCTGGCTAGATCACGTCCTCGTTCAGTCCCAGTCCGACTGGCCCTGGTAAATTCTCATCAGATCCGTTCCCTTGTATCAGTGGGTGATAGCATCCCTCGCAGTACTGATTTCGTCTTTCATGTTCCTCCTCCTTCCGCTCCCCCTCCGGACCTCGGGGGGCTCAATCCGTTGCTCCAATGTGGGCCTCCGACTGCATAGCTGTCCTTCTCCAGACAAAGGATCACACCAAAGGCCCTCTGGATGGAAGCTGGGATGGCTGGCGGGGAAGCTAGCAGGGTCTATTTGCCTGCTTTATATAACTCTGACTACAAATTCATTCCTTTCATAGCATTAGAACCTATTTCTTCAGAATCCTCATGGATATTGAAAGCCTGCTGACACACCTGATTCATGGACCAAAAACTGCTGAATTCTTCAGCTTTCTATTGGTTGGCAGCCATTGTTGGAATAACTGGCTCACAGCCTCTAGGCATTCTAATAAATCTACTTTCAACATACACGGAAAGTTCCATCTACCAGTCTTGTTTAGGTAGAGAACTTGGAATAATGCAAATAATTTTTCACTTGCCCACTGAGGAAAATGTGCTGTCTCAAATCATTCTTCCTAGCCCCATGTTCTTTAAGTATTCAACTTACCATAAAGGCTACACTTTTTATTATTAATGATTATTGAAGAGTTTGACCAGAAATTCAGAAATAAATATAGCAATGCAATGGAGTTTTAACCCAGTCTTCTGGCAGAATAAAAATATAGCATCGTGGATTGAATTTGTACTTGGGTTGCTCTCATGGCTGTCAGAAGTGCCTGTGACTCCTGATGTCAGCCTGAAGCCACAGAACAAACATCATCTTTGGTTTCCTAAAGTCTGTACTTATTAGTATTCTGTGCACCCTTCCATCTTTTGAACAGGAGAATCAGTTTACTCCACATTGTGTAATGGGCTGTGCTGGCTAGCCATATTATGTCTAGGAGGATGAAGGAAGGCAGTGTGTTTATGGATTGCAGGAAGACAGTTGTGTCTTCTACTTGTGAGAGGCATAAGTGATACTGAAATTCATATGTCTGCAGATCTGTAAAATTCTGGGTCTGGGGTGGAAGCCAGGGCCAAAGAAATCTGTACTGTGTCTTTAAACATACTGTTAATTTCTGGGAGGTGCCCTTGTCACTCAAGCCTCACTAGCCAATCAGGGCCTCCAGACAGACCTGTCAGTCAGAAGTCACTTGGGACACTTCCTGGCGCCATGTTGCCAGCTTGATTTTACAGCAGAGCAGGCACTAGGGGATTGCTTTCTGTGCTGTGAGTGCTACTGCAGGGTGCTGTGAGGAGAGCATGGGTGAGCATGGAATCCATGGCATGGTGAGTAAGGGGTTGCTGTTCCAAGATGTGGGAGAAGAGAACGGTGAGCCATGGGAGACAGTGTGGCAGCCCTCGCTGAGTCAGGGTAGGAATCTGCTGCCACCATCAGTGTTCTCTGAGGTCCCATGTGGTTCTTGCCGTTCCCAAGAAACTGGTCTTGGCCTCTAAATAACTTTTATCTGTGGGCTGCATCTGTGAAAAGCATTTCTAGTAGGAATCTGTGTGTTAGAAACATCTTTGTGGTCTACATTTTGACACGTGTGGAAGGCAAAGTCCCAAACTTCGAGATGTCTAGTTTTTCTAATATCTTTTGGAAGCTTTGCCCTTTGCACTTAACATTTCGGAGTAAGATCTATTTGGAGTTATTTTTGTGGAGTTTTTAAATGGCATTCTTGTATTCGTTCTCACTCCACTACTAACCTGTGTTGAAAAAGAGTAAGAATTGTTGATATAAAGGCTTTACCAATGCTTAGGAGATATTTACCTGAGGTAGAGTCACCTTTAAATTACCTACAGATAAGCAGTATGCTAAGTAGGCCTGTTAGAGATTAGGATGCTAGAATACAAATTTGTTTACAAGGATTGTTCAAACATTTGGACTCTAAACCATGACAAAGACACCAATAATTTGTAAACAACCACCACACCCATCACCATATCAATAACAAACCTCTAACTTGCTATTCAAGAAGGGCACTATAGGATCATAATGAACATCAATCAGGGCATAGCATGACTTAAAGATCCAGTTTTTTTTTTGAGATAATTATACTTCTGCCAAATGCACAGGATGCGACAAAGGGACAACTATTTGTAAAGAAAAAAAAAACCTGTTGTGTTGAGAGCTGGCCTGATCAATGATGTCTTTCTATTTAGGTTCCACCAAATGGAGAAGGAACATAGCTCCTTCTCAAGCCCAGGGACACTCCTAGCAGAGCCAGAAACAGCCTAGTGTTATTAAATTTTATATTTCTGTTTTTTCCAAGTGCTATGGATTGATTGATTTCTCTTTATATCAGTGTGTTTTCTAGTTCAGGCTTGCCCCCACATTATGTACCTGAGAATTGCTTTGACCACAGCTGATTCTGCCTCTTCTGCCCTGTGCTGGGAAAACAGTCTTGGAACTCCTTCCAGGCTGGTTTTTGACTGGTCATTGAGTAGGAAAAATAGACCAGTTAATGAGAGTCCTTTAATCCATTTCACTTTTCCTGGGGACTCATAGTTGTAGAGAAATATGTGAAAGAATTGAGTCCATTTACCTACTCTGAAGCTGTGGAAGGCAGAGTGCAGAAAGGGGAGGGAAGGAAGCAACATGAGAGATTTCCTGCTTTGTAGCAGTTAAAATTTATTGGAACCCACATGAGGATCCAGTCCATGCACTGACAGATCCTTGGGAAGTGTATATGTACTCATCCGTATGGAACAACCTATTTTGCACAGCTGTGGAAACACTTGTCTTTTGGAAAAGTCACCATCATATCTGTAAAAGCCTTTTAAAGCCAAGATTCTTTCCTTTGAAATGGGCCACATTCCCAGAACACCATGTCAGTGAAACCTCAGATTAATCAGTGGACTGACCTTGCTCTATTTCTCCACACAATGAGGCCTTGGAGCAATTCCATTCATTGTTTGTTCTAATACTCAAATTTACATAGAGTCAATCCCACAAAATTATTTGCTAACAGACCACATAGAATTTTCTATAGAAGACAGGCACTGAGCAGGATGGGAGCATGTCCCACCTTTGCTAACAAACAAATCTGGGTGTTCCCGGAGGTGTGTATCACAGCAGAGATTAGAAGAGGAGTATGGGTGAATCAAGGATTCAAGGATGTTTACTAACTTTATATAAGGGCTTTGAATGTCAGATACTTCCCTTTGAATGCTGGCTCTTTCCTAGGTCAGGTCACCTGTTCTGGAGTACTACTTTGTCAGGTTCTACCTGCCAATTTTCATGATTTTGATATGCATATTATTATTGTCCTTGCCTGTGGATTTTTCCAACCATGCCTGTAAAAACTAGAATTCTCATGAAGATCTGTCCTTGCTCTTATTCTTCTCCTTCGCCTCCACTACTTCTACTACTTGCCCTTACTCTCCTCCTTTCTTCTCCTTATTCTTCCTCTCCTCCATGCCCCCTTCACTACATTTTTCCTTTCACATGACAAATAAAGAAGATGCAGAGGTAATATACTTGAGTTAAGTGTTTTACCGTGAGATCTTGCTTGCCATAGATATCCAGTTCTGAAATCTGATGGGTACTTGGGCTTGTACTAAAGGTCGCCAATAAAATTTAGTAATATAGAATTTTGTAATCAGTTTTTAATGATTGATAAATGGCATAAGTGGCCATTTCTTAGGGTCCACAGACAAAGGCAATGAAAAATTTGGGTAAAGAACTGACTTTATCAGGAATCCCAATTGCTGTAGTTTTACTACTTCAACCAAAATACAAGATCTCTGTAAAGTGTTGCAGCCTTGCCTAACAAGACCATTGTCCCTATTTACTCAGGAGATCTTGTTTATTTCCCCTTACAAGGTGGATCCATATATGTTTCTGTTAGGGTTCTCCTTCTTACCTGCTTCTCTGTGGTTGTAGAGTATTGACTGGTTTTCCTTTGCTTTATAAGTACTATCTACTTTTGAGTGAGTAATATTGTGTGGAGGGCCACAACCACATTCTCCATTACTTCAAGGGACAGAGGTAGAGATTGACCTCTGTGACCTCAAGGTGTGGTAGTACAGGCCTTTAATCCCAATGCCTGTGGGGCAGAGGCAGATTGACCTCTGTGACCTCAAGGTGGTAGTACACGCCTTTAATCCCAATGCCTGGGAGGCAGAGACAGACAGATCCCTGCGAGTTCAAGGTGTTGTAGCACATGCCTTTAATCCCAGCATTGGGGAGGCAGAGACAGTGGGACTATAATGACCATGTGCTTGGTAACCTTCCACTGCTGCTTCCCTGCCTACTCCCGAGGCGTCATCTGGGTTGATGGGCAGCGGACCAATCCAAGAGTGACACGTCCGAAGCGAGGACTGTTTCCTATATAAGGGATGGGTTCCCCTCATTCTGGGTCTCCGCTTTGTAAACTTATGCTCTCTCTCTCAAGACGCATTAAAGCTTTTCTGCAGAAGGATCCTAAGTGTGCTGCGTCGTTTTTGCTGGCGAGACGGTAGCGCGGGACAATATTGTTTTCTTGATTTTGAGTCTGGGTTCCCTCAAACAGGATGGCATTTTCTCGTTCCATCCATTTCCATTGCAAGATTTCATTGGTTTTTTTTTTCACCACTGAGTACTACTCCATTGTACAAATTTCCCACATATTCTTTATCCATTCTTTGCTTGAGGGACATCTAAGTTGTTTCTAGGTTCTGGCTGCTACAAATAATGCTGGTATGAACATAGTTGAACAAATAAATGCCTTTCTGGTATGATTGACATCCCTTGGTACATGGCAAAGTGTGGTATTGCTGGTTCTTGAGGTAGGATGATTCACAATTTTCTGAGAAACTGAAATACTGATTTCCAACATGGCTGTACAAGTTAGGAGGCAAACAGGCAGTGGTGGATTGTTCCCCATATTTCACATCTCCTCCAGCATAATTCAATTTTTTGTATTCAGAAAATGTAGTATATTATTCTGACTTCCTTGGTTTTGTTGGTTTGGGTGCTATCTGTGAAGAGATAGTTTTAGTTTCCTTTTCCTGAATTTAGGGACGTGCTTTATTTCTATGGATATTTGTGTTTTCCAATTGTTGCTGTCTTTCTGATGTTTTCTGCTCCTTAAGTGATTGATTTGGTTAATACACTGGTTTTTGTTTTTAATATTTTCTCATATATTATGGTCTTTTTGAATTAGCATCACCTGTCAACATGATGTAGCCTAGAGTCTTGTGAGAGAAGATCAGTTGAGGGCATGAACACTCAGAGTCACAAGTTAAGATGTCTGTGAGAAATAGTGTTGATTGATGATTGATGTAGGAAGACTCTTCCCTGAGTGTGGCAATACTCATAAGCAAATGGAGCTTGACTTGATAAGAGGGCTACCTGAGCTTGAGACAGTGACCACATGAGAGAAAACTAAGAAAACTTTCCCTATATATATATTTTTCCTTCGGTTGCTATCTTGAATTTCTATCCTAAGATCCTATGATGATGTATTTTTGATCTGGTAATCTCAGTCAAGTAAACATGGAGATGCTTTTGATTCAAATTAAGTCCCAGCAAATAACAAGGAAGTTATAAGAAAATGCAGTACAACAGAGTGTTGTTATTGCAAAGGACTTGGAATTGATGCCTTTTGAAGGATTGTTGTAGATATTAAGATTGAGATGGCAAAATCCCTAGAAATGAATATGCGGCGCGCTTCCTGACCAGCAGGAATGAACGCCACGAAAAAAAAAGAATTCCTTCTCTGTACACGTCTTTATTCGGAGCCCTTGATTGAGGAAAATTGGGGGAAGGGAAGAGAGAGTGCAGGGACAAGAGAAAGCTTAGAGAGAGGAAGTAGAGCCCAGAGGCAGCTGCTTTTAAACGGTGGAGAGGCTTGAATGCTGTCCTGATTGGTTAATGCCATTCTGCTGGTCTGCGCAAGTGCAGGCAAGGGTTCTCAGCCCCACGCGGCTAAGCCAGGTATGGACTTGTATACCTCCAAACTGCAGGGCCACCTGTGCCTCCAGGTGGCTCCCTACATCTCCCTCTTCTATTGTTAATAAGAGCAATAAGGCAAAACTATTTTCCACTCTGGTCCCCACCTCATGATGTGTGGACCGATTAAAGAAAAGAAAAACAAGGCACACCCTCCGCCAATGCATACCTTCCTCCGTGCTTTGTGGGACTATCTGGTCCCTAGAGGGTGCAAAGGCTATGCATGGCTAGTTGCCTATGAGCTCTTTAAGGCTGAGAGCCAAACCTGGGGTGAGGATACACATACCAAGGCTGCCAAGGCCTGTGCCACAAAGACCTTGTCCCTCCTCACTTGGGCTAGCAGGTAGCACACCAATCAAAGACATACAGCACTTCCACTTAGACACAGCATGCCAAGAATATCTCTGCTCCCACCCATTCCTAAGGAAGGAAAAGGCAAAATAGAGTCAGTCAGAAAATTGTTAAGAGATAAGAGGTTGCACAGGGTGCTGTTCAAGTTGATGGTGTGAAACAGCTGCTCTTGACACTGCCCAGAGGGTCATCTCTGCTGTCTCCGCATGAATCTTCCACAGCAGGACACTCAGCATCCACTGGATCATCTTTCTTCTTTATTTCTCTTGTCAGTCTTGCTGGCATCCAGATGTATGTCAGCATTTCTAGAAAAACATAAACAAAACTCTCCTCCCAAATTAACATTTAAGAGTACTAAAAACTCTCAGTGTAAAAATTCAGCACAATCAGTACTGGAAGTAGACTGGTTTTGAACTTAGAGACCTGCAGGTCTCTGTTTCAAAAAGCAAATCTTGTTTGCCTGTGCCATTAAAGCAGGCCTTAGAATTGGATGGAATTGCTTTCAAACAGAGCATGTCTGTCTGCTGTTGTTTTTCCAGCAAAATTTTGAATTAAAAATTAAGTGTAAAGAGTGCAAGAGAAATCCTTTCTCTGGGGGAGGTTGTAGTCCCCCTCTTTTGTCTAAAACCAAATGGTTGTAAGCTACCATGTGGTCACTGAGAATTGAACTCAGGACCTTTGGAAGAGCAGGGAATCCTCTTAACCTCTGAGCCATCTCTCCAGCTCCCCTATTCAGATGAAAAAAAAACCCTCTAGGTAGCATTGCTTGTCCCACCCGTTGCCTCAGGTAATAGGTCCGCCTTTGTTACCTAGGATACCGGTAACCAGGTTGACGCGCCTTTATTATGATAATTACGAACAGTCCTGCCTGAAGTTTATGAGGGAAAATGGGCGTCGACAATCGATCTGACTGCTTCCTGCTGACGAAGGGACGATGTGAATTTTTGGGGGATAAATGTTTTTATCTGACTGAATTTTTTGGCGGCCGTGGCTGTGAGCGGCGGCAGCAGCAGCAGCGGATGGCGGCGGCTGCGACAGCTCTGCCTGAGGCACGGCCCATTGTGGCGCGCTCTGCATGGCCCAAACAAAGGCATGGCCCCGCCCCGGGCCGTGCGCGGGCGCACGCACCACCGGTTTATCCTGTACCTGCGAACTGTGCACGCTTAATGTGCCCGCCTATGTTGCTATGGAAATGCGGTTCAGAGTTTGGCCCCTCTCCGTCTTTAGGTCTTTAGCGGCGGCGCTGCTGCTCACCATGCAGCTTCCGCCTCAGTCAGGGCAAGTCCACTCGGGTGCTGAAAAAGTCCTCCGAAAACCACAGCCCCGCCAGAAGGCCGGGACACATAGCCTTTGATGTCATATGGACTTTAGCCCGCCACAGCGACCTGGCTTTTCGTACGCCTTTGTGGACTCCAGCAAACTCCCCGCCAGCAACTGGTTAGCATAGCCATGCCTCCTGGACGAGTTAGCATTCTCCAGTGCTGTTTTGCGTCTCCCTCCTGAGTAGCTGGGACAACAGGCGTGCGCCACCGCGCCTGGCCCACTTCCGTGTCCCTAATCAGGCATCACCGCTCAAAGGCGGGCTGGCAGCCGCCAGCATTCCCCGCTCGATCCAGCAGCCTGTCTTTCTCAAACAAAATTAAAGTTTTCTGTACGTGAGAGCCAGAGACTGAGCTCTCTTATCAAAATTAGGCGAAAATCACCTCAAAAACTCTGTGGCTCTTTAAGAACAGGGAAGGCAGTCTTCAAATATGATCAAGCCCGCCTCCCTACGAGACTCTTGCCCCGAGTCTCTAACAGCGAGTTGGGACGGAGGAAGCCGCGGATCTCCCAACCGTAAACCTCGCTTTTTCTCAGCTCCACCTGCACTGAACTTGAGGGATTTTTTTCTTCCCCGTTACTTTCTGTACCTTCTTTTAGATACCTTAACTTTGATTCTTTCTATTTTCTTTTCTTTTTAGGCCTATATTTTTTCCATTCTTTTTCCTCCCCTTTCTGGAGGATTTAACTGACATCACTCACCGCTCCACGTGGCAGAGTTCTGAAATTCTAGGCTCTCTGTGTCTGGTGTCTGATTTCAGCTCCTTCTTCCCGGGCTTTCAGCACCAGTTGCGGCGCGCTTCCTGACCAGCAGGAATGAACGCCACGAAAAAAAAGAATTCCTTCTCTGTACACGTCTTTATTCGGAGCCCTTGATTGAGGAAAATTGGGGGAAGGGAAGAGAGAGTGCAGGGACAAGAGAAAGCTTAGAGAGAGGAAATGGAGCCCAGAGGCAGCTGCTTTTAAACGGTGGAGAGGCTTGAATGCTGTCCTGATTGGTTAATGCCATTCTGCTGGTCTGCGCAAGTGCAGGCAAGGGTTCTCAGCCCCACGTGGCTAAGCCAGGTATGGACTTGTATACCTCCAAACTGCAGGGCCACCTGTGCCTCCAGGTGGGCTCCCTACACGAATACACAGAGCTTCACCAATCATTCATATGGGACTGAAAAGATGGAGTGTTGAGTGTAATGCAGATAGTGAGGGTGGACTTCATAGGACTTCAGTCAGAAGTAGACTCAATGAAAAATTAAGATAGAAGTTATTGGATTATATTTTTGTCCCAAATGACTCTTACTTCCGCCATTACCTGAAAATTGAGTAAGCGAAAATTAAAAAGTAGAGACTGATTTCTTAAACCACTGATTCTGTTCGATATTTTTTACGGATGACTGGTTAAGGTCTACCAAAACAACAACAACAACAACAACAACAACAACAACAACAAAACTAAACAAGTGGGACAGAAAGAAATGAAAAAGTCTTTTTGGTAATGGAAAAAGCTCTGGGTAGTTTCAGGCGTTCTCATGAATCCACTATCTTCAAAAACGGAAAGTTTTATTCTTCTTGTCCTATTCAGGTAGAGAACCTGGAATAATGCAAGGATTTTTTTTTCACCTATCCACTGAAGAATGTGTGCTGGCTCACCATAGTGTTCATAGTGCTCTAGCCTCATTCTCTCTAAGCATTCATCTTCCTATGCAGACTATTCTTTTTATTATTATGCATTTCTCAACAGTTTGATCTTATAATCAGGAATAAAAGTCCCAATGCACTAGAAGCTATCATCAGGTCTTCTGGCTGAAGAAAAATATATCGTCTTGTTTCTGATCTGGTTCCTGGGTTGCTCTCTTGGATGTCTAAAGTGCCTGTGACAACCTGATAAAAAACACCTTCAGTTCTCCTGACATCAGCCCAAACCAACTCACAAACCTCATCTTTTGCCTCCTAAATTCTGTATTTTTATTTTTATGTTCTGGGCAGACTTTCTGTCGATGAGGTTGAAGTGATTGTGGTTGTGGATTGCAGGAAGATAGCAGGGTCAGCTATTTGAGACAGGGGTATGTGATATTTAAATTCTTATCTTTGCAAATCTGTAAAAGGTCTGGGTCTGAGTTGGAAGCCAAGTCTGTCAAAACTTGTGCTGTCTCTTTAAGTACACTATAAATCTGAGAGAGGTGTTCTTGTCACTCAAGTCTCAATAGCCAATCAATCCTCCAAGCTGACCTGTCAGTCAAAATCAGGCAAGACACTTCCTGGCTCCATGGTACAGCTACATTTTCAAGCAGAACAGGCCCTTGAAGACTGTATGCTGTGCTGTGTGTGCTACTGCAGGGAACTGTGAGGAGAACATGTGTGAGCCTGGAAGCCACGACTTGGTGAGCAAGGGGCTTCTGTCCCAATATGGAGAGGAGAGAATGGGGAACCATGGGAGATGGTGGGGCAGGCATTCTCTGGGGTTGCTGGGTGGGAACCTGAGGCCACAATCAGTGTTCTCTGAGGGCCCATGTGGTCCTTCCAACTTCTCAAACCCAGGAGCTGGCCTCTGATTAACTTCCTTTGTGGGCTGCATCTGTGAAAAGTATTTCGAGCATGGAGCTTTGTGTAGAAACATCCCTGTAGTCAACAACAACGTGCGTGATTTTGATGCATATGGAAGGAAAGTTGCCAAACTTGAGAGGCCTAGTTTATCTAGAATCTTTCCAAAATTCTATGCTTTGCATATAACATGTTGGTGTAAAATCCATTTGGAGTTAATTTGTGGAACTTGTAAATGGCAGTCCAGCCTTCGATTCAGCTCTACCACTAAGGTGTGAAGTAGAAGAGTAAAATTGTTGATAGAAAAGATTCAACAATGCTTAGAAAATATTTAGCTGAGGGAGGGCTGCCTCTAAAATAACCCAAAGATAAGTAATATGCTGACTAGGCCTGTTGGAGATTAGGATGCTAGGATACACATTGGTTCACCAGAATCGTGAAAACATTTGGCTCTAAACCATGAAAAATTAGACATCCCTGATTTACAAAGAGCCACTAGGCCAATCCCCACATCAAAGAACAGGCCTCTTATAAGCAGCTCAAAGGGACATTATAGGGTCACAGTGCACATTAGGGCATGGTGTGACATGAAGTCTCAGTTTTCTTCTATAGAAAATTATAATTCTGCCAAATGCACAATATGAGACTAGGTGACAGCTACTTGAAAAGGGAATTATCAAGCAAGACTTTTCATTTTGGTCCTCACTCATGAAGAAGGAGCACAGCTTCTTCTTAAACCTAGGGACATTCTTGCCAGAGCCAGGAATTCTTGCCAAACCTAGTGTATTTCCTTAGGAGTTTTCCCAAGGCCCAGTGTTATGGAGAATAGAATAGAGCTCCTTCATTAAAACCAGGTTTAAGCTTGGGAGAGATGGTGATGATCTGGAGCCAGTGAATTTGTGGAGAGGTTCTTCAGATCCTGAGAATCCAACTCTTCCCATCCCTTGGAACTACAAGTATCATTCCCAAGGCCACTGTGGGTATAGTCCATAATATTCTTGAGATATCCTGTGTGCCCCTTTTTCTGCATAGTTTGAGCATCCCTCTCTTGAGTTTGTCCCATTGTATGACAATTTCTGCTGATTTCATAGAAGTCTCCTATTTCTTTTGATATCCTCCTGCAAATAGTGGACAGGAAGTCATTCCTCTTAGGAAGATTAATTGGAATAAGACATACAATATGCAAGAATCCTCTGCCCCAGTTTTTACCCTTTGTTTGTTCTCCTTTTCCTATCTTTCTCATCTTCTGGCAGTTCCACCTCAGAATTTGTCAGTATAGTATGACCTCCTGTTTCAGGTCACTAATGTGCTTATGAAATAATTATGATAATATCTTTACTGTGTAAGTCTCCCATTTGCCTTACTGGATAAACTTGCAGTTTCCTGTCACTATTTAATTCTTCAAAATGTATGCTAGAGTTTGAAACTTATAGAAACGTAAGGATTTCAGCATATGTGGATTGCAAAATTTGTTCAGGCTCTCTCCTCTTTGAGCATTTGCCAGAGATGAATGGATGCCATTATTACAGAGAGATTTCTGTATTAATCAGTGTGGACTGATTCTCACTGGAAAGACTTATCTAGAACAGCTGCATTTCCATACTTTTAGAAAAATGTGTCTGAGACAAGATTTCTAATGTTGACAGAGAACATTTCACAGGCTGTTGCTTTCAAGGTCAATGACCTTGCTGTGCCCTTGATACACCTTCAATATAATTAAATTAAATGACTGGGTGGCCTCAGACTTTTAAAATTATCCACTTGAGTCATGTAGTCGACTCTTCATTACACTCGCAGGAGAAGGATTTGAATGTTGAACATGGTTTCTGCCATCAGACCAGAGTAGAAAGAACAGTTTGTTGAGTGCACTGCAGGGGAAAATGGGAAGAAATCAGCAACTGGAGTCACCAGTATGATCGAGGAACTGATTGTGGCAATGAGGCAGTTTCAATGTTGTTGGCTTCTATAATCACATAGGGTGTGGTACCTTTACATAGTATGGCTTTGTTGGAATGGGTCATCTTGTTGAAAGAAGCATGGCACCTGGGATGGGCTTGAAGGTTTCACCTGTTATGGATACTCCCGAGCATGTCAGATGACTTCCTGTGGCCTGCATATCAAGAGGAACCCAGCTAAACATTATCATGCTCCCCACCATGATGTTAATGCACTGAACTTCTAGAGCTCGGAATGAGCCATCCTGATTAAATATTTTCTTTATAAGGTTATGGTGGTGAAGTTGTCTCTTTGCATCAATAAAAATCATAACTGAGACAGGCAGTTTTAGTGATAATTTTTATCATCTCAAAATATATTAATTCATGTCATTGAATGAAGACAGATGTGATTTATGAATTTATAATTTCAAAAGGTTAGCTTGAGTCAGTGCATATTGAAATTCCAGTTAGGGAATTGTCCTGTGCATATATGTTCAATTCTGCTTGACCCAGTTAATTCAGCTCTATGGGTTAGAAACAGGCAATTGATGGTAACTCTGTATGTCAGGGTACAGATCTCAGGAGCCAAAATGTACATATGAGTAATATCAATCAGTCCTATTAAAAGGGAATGGCTTTCTTTTTTTCTAAGTCAACAAACCTGAGGTTTATCTTATTGTTTTTTTTTTTAAATGTTTTTATCTTTTTTTAAAGCCCCTTATTTGTATTCTTTTTCAAATTTGATTTTAGTAAATGTATTACTGCTCTAAGCTTTATTTGTTTCTGTTCCCCATTGTTACCTGTTCATCAAGAATTTCGTTCCTGTGCTCGCTTCGGCAGCACATATACTAAAATTGGAACGATACAGAGAAGATTAGCATGGCCCCTGTGCAAGGATGACACGCAAATTCGTGAAGCGTTCCATAAAAAAAAAAAAAAAAGAATTTCGTTCCTTCTCCTCCCCACCCCAAGTGCTGTTCACTTACTTATTTCTCTTTAGAGCAATGCATTTTCTAACTCAGGTCTTTCCTCACATGATGTAGTTGAAAATTGCTTTGAACACAGCTAATTCTGCCTCTGCTGACCAGTGCTGGGAAAACACTATGAAACTCTTTCCAGGTTTGGTCATTCAGAAGGGAAAATAGACCAGTTAATGAGTTTCCTTCAATTCCTCTGTCTTTTCCAGGGGAGTCACAAATGAAGAGAGATGTGTAAAAGAATTGAGTCCATTTCTAATTCTGAAACTGGTGCAGGCAGAGTGCAGAAAGGAAAGGAAGGAAGCAACTTGACAGATTTCCTCATTTGGCAGCAGTTAAAATTGTAATATGGAGGTTTGTAATCAATTTTTGATGACTGAAAAATGGCATGACTGGCCATTTCTTGAGATACACAGGCAAGGGCAATGAAGAACCTGGATGAAGGTCAGACTTTATCATGAAACCAGATTGCTAGAGTTACATTAGTAAAACAAAAATAGAACATCTGTGTTAAATGACATTGCCCTACTAACAGAACTGTTGTCCCAATTTACTAAGGAGATCCTCTGTATTTCCTATCTCCAGGGGGATCTATGTATGTTTCTGTTAGTGTTCTCCTGTTACTAGCTTCCCTGGGATTGTGGACTGTAGATGTCTTATGCACTGATTTATATCTTATATCCACTTGTGAGTGAGAACATACCATGTTCTTCTTTCTGGGTCTGAGGTACCTCACTCAGGATGTTTTTTCTAGTCCATTCATTTGCTCGCAAATTTCAAATATCTTTTTTATTTAAGACTGAGTAGTGCTCCATTGTGTAGTTGTATGACATTATTTTATCCATTCTTCAGTTGAGGGGAATCAAGGTTGTTTTCAGGCTCTGTCTTTAAAAACAATGCTGTTATGAACATAGTTGAGCAAATTCCATTGTGGTATTTGGGTCTTGTGGTATGATTCCATTCTTTACTATATGCCAAAAAGTGGAATCACTGGGTCTTGAGGTAGATTGTTTCTCAAATTTCTGAGCAATTGTTATACAGATCTGCAAAGTGGCTGTAAAAGTTTGCACTTCCACAGGGAATGGAGGAGTTCTTTTTACTGTCCATCTTCTATAGCATGTGCCAATTTTCATTTTCAGAAAATTTGCTATATTATTATGACATTCTTAAAATTTTGTTGATTGGGTGCTGTCTATGGAAAGACAGTTTTAATTTTCTCTTTTTGATCATTGAGGCTTATCTTTCATCATTTCTATGCATATTTTTGTTTTCCAGTTTTTGCTATGTTCATGTTTGTGTCTTTTGCTTATGTGACTGATTGCGTTAATATACTGGTTTTGTGTTTATCAAACCTGCTTATATGTTATTGTATGTTTTTATTAATTAGCGTTACTTGTCTACATGATGTAGCCTAGAGTCATCAAAAGGAATGTCATATGAGGACTTGCCCACTCAGAATCACTAGTTGCTATTCCTATGAGAAATTGTGTTGATTGATTACTGATGTAGGAAGGCTCCTCCACTGAGTGTGGCAATACTCATTAGCAAGTGGGGCTGGACTAAACTGACTCCCTTAGTTGAGAAATATTCTTCCCTGATCCCATATCTATCCTTCCTCCCTCCCCCGCTCCCAGTCCCCCAAGCATTCCCCATTCCTCCCCTGCTCCCTTCTCTCTAACCCTCTCCCCTTCCAGCAACCCTCCCATCCGCACAAGCACCCGAGGTTACCTGGGACTCCTGTCTATTTCCAATCTCCAGGAGGAAAACTACCTGAATTTTCTTCAGGTTTACCCTCCTATCCAGCTTCTCTAGGATCATGAATAATAGGCTCAAACACCTTTAATTATGGCTAGAATCCATTTATGAGTGAATACATACCATATTCCTCTTTTTGGGTCTGGCTTACCTGACTCAGTAAAGCGTTTTCTTTTTTTTTAATTATTATTATTTTTTATTTTTTTATTTTTTATTTTTTGGCATCCTTAACACCTCTGTCTTCTATAAAATCCCCATCCAAATTTCTGCATCCTGCCCAGTACTTCAGCTAGTGTTTGGGTGAATTCTAAATAGTTGAATTTAAACTGACTTAAAAAGACTTAAATAAATAACCATCATCGTTTGCCTTTAAAGAAAAGAAAATCAAATCTACCTGAAGAATTCATCTTATACCTGTCAAAATAGCTAGGATCAACAACATGAGTAACAACTCCTCCTGGCATTGATGTGGAGCAAAGGGAATACTCCCCTATTGCTTCTGGGAATGCAAACCTGTATAGCCACTATGGAAATCAATATTGCAATTCCTCAGATAATTGTTAAGCTTTCTATCTCAAGACTCAGCTATACCACTGAGATAGTTGGCTCCCATTATCATGGAAGTAGTGGAGAGCATGGCTATATTGATAGAAGCATGGCTTTGTCAGAGGAAGTGTGTCAGATAACTTCCTGTTGCCTGAGTCAAGATCAAAGTATTCTAGGCTCCAGCATTACATCTGGCTGCCTGCTTACATGCTCCCAGTCATGATAATAGTTGACTGAATCTCTGAAATTGTAAATTCAAGAAAATGTTTTCATTATAGGAGTTTGAATGGTCTAGGTGTCTCTTTAGGTCAATAAAATCCTAACTAAAACAGAAGTTGGTCTCAGGGACTGGGATATTGGTGTGCTAGGCCTACCCTTACTTTTGTTGGGAATAATATGGACTTTGGGACTTTGGCTTGTAAAAATCTTTAAATGCATTAAGATACGCATACTAGACCATACTAAGAGGAGCAAGGGTGACAATGATCTTGATAATGGTATGAAATATCAGGAGCCAGCTCAAGATGTTTCAGTTAAGATTTTAGTATGTTGCCTAGATATTATTCTTGTGATATTTTGTTGTAGAAAATGACTGCATTTTGCCTTTGTTCAAAGTATCTGCTTAAGGCTAAAGTAAAATGTTTCTGTTCATTCCATTGGCTGAAGAAATCTCAAAAGAGTCTAGGATAGACTCTGTCATGTGAATACTACTGTTAGCTCTACTGAAGATATGTAACATAAGGAACAGTTGAACAAGAAAAAATACCCGGGGGAAAAAGGGGGCCCTTAAAAGTGGAATGTTGCTAAAATTGCTGTTCAAGGACATAAGATGATTAAGAAAGGTAATAAAGGAAGTGGTGATAAGGTAGTGTTTGCAAGAACCTTCAATCCCACAACACAGAAAAGGGAGAAAAGCTTACCTCTGTGAAATCAAGGCCATCCTGGTCTTCCTAGCAATTTTCAGGACAGCCAAGCTTAGACAGTGAAAAAAGAAAGCTGAAAAATATGTAATTAAACCAGGGGCCATGTTCTAGATACAGTGAACAGCAGATCCTTAAACTTTTGGTCATGTGGTTCTGGCTTAAGTCTTAAGGATAGAGAAATATGTTTAGATCCTCTGATTCTGGTTAGCTGGGGCTGGAGTATCAGCTGTAATGAGAATGTTATTAGAAGGATTTAAGCAAAATTTTGCTTTGTTGGGTACTTGATTCTGGTTGGCTTGAACTAAGAAATCATTGATAATTAAGTGACCAGCATCACTGATGTGGAAATGTCTGGGAAATGTTTCCTAAGAGCATGCTAAGAAGCACAGCACCCTGAAGAGATTCTATGAGAAACTATGGGTAAAAGTGAAAACAAATTGCAACAGAAGACCCCAGTGTTTTGGAGAGTCCAGCACTGTCAAATGAGCACCAAAACAGTAGTGACAGTGGAACTGAGCCTGTCAGCATCTAGAAGACCAGAAGTGTGTACTGCAGAGGGCAGAGTCAGTGTATTTACCCAAATCCTCCAGAAGAGTACAGAGATCTTGACTGGATCTTACTTAATATTGGAAGTTTGGAATTCTTTAATTATCCAAGATGTTAGAGATCCCAGGGTCATAGGTTACCTGCCAAGGAGAACTATTATTGGGGAATGGAACCAGCCAAAGAAAAAGAAATGTTCTGCTCTCAACAAAGCTGAACAGGATTGAAGACCTGGAGAGAGGTATTGGTCATGGAATTAGGTATCATTACATTGACTTTTTCTTTATAGTTACTTGTATTTGGTTCTAGCCTAGTTCTCTGAGCCATCCATCTTCTGGGTCCTGCCCATCTAGGTGCTCTTCCTAGCCACCTTGGGCCTCAAGTTGGGCCAGTCATTGGTTAGCCACCACACAAATCTTGAGCCACCATTTTCCTGATATATCATCCAAACACAACAAGTGTGTGTCAGATATTTTGTGGAAGGCTTGGTTTCCTAGTCCCACCATTGGGAGCCATATGCAATTACAGAAGATGGCCAGTACAGGCTCCACATTTCTGAGTTGTAGGGAGTTCTCACTATAATCACTCTCAAAGATTGCAGATCGTTGTTACTGCACTGCTTCAACATCAAGCCTTGAAAGCTTTTCTAGTCTAGGAATTTCTTGCTGTGTTTTCCCTTCTATTCCTTCATTTACTCCCATTATCCTTCCTGTTCTTGCTCTGAGTACTCCCACAAAATCTAGTCTATTTAATCTTCCTGTTTGGATTCATGCACCCCTGCTATAGCCATCTTTGTTACTTACCCTTTCTGGGTCTTTATTGTACTATGATTAGTTTTTACTCAACAGATAATATCCACTTCCAATGAGTACACATCTTGTTTGTCTATGTAGTTTGTGTTTACTTGCTCAGAAGCAAGAATCAACACATCAAGAAATAAATTAATTAAATAAAATTGTGGTACAGATTTCAACAAGGAGTTCTAAATAGATGCATCTACACTGTCTTAGAAACTCTTAACTAAATGTTCAATATACTTAGTCATCAATAAACTGTACATCATAAAAGCTTTTATAATTCACTTTATACCTGTCAGAATAGCTAGGTTCAATAACATAATGGAAAACTCATGCTGGCAAGAATGTTTAGTAAGGGGAACATTCCTCCATTGCTGCTGGGAATGCGAACCTGTATAGCCACTATGGCAGTCTCTCAGATAATTTGGAATCTATCTACTGTAAGACTCAGATAAACCACTCTGGTAGTTTGAATGTAGTTAGACCCAATAATCTCCTAGAGACTGACATTAGGTGTGGCTTTTTTGGGCTGGGTTATGGCCAAGTCAATCAATATGATTGTTGTAAGATACTTCACATTGAAACACTTCAGGAACTGTTCCAGCCTATGACATCCTTGAAGTTAGACTAAATACTTTTTTTTTATTTTATCATGGGATGACTATGAATATTTATGAATCAGGGTCAGAATGTAGTTGATCAAAGGAAAAGGTCCCAGATTAGAAGTTGTTCAACACTTGTCTCTCTGGGGTGTTCTTCTTTGTTGTATTTGTGGAACATTTAGTAGGAGAAATCTTTTGGATGAAATTTCTATATTGGGGATTGGATTTACATGTTCATAGTCTTAACCCATTTCTGGTTATGTGGGTCCTGCTGTTATGATTTCACCGCCATTATAGATGTTATCACTAAATGACAATAGATGCAGTTGAAGCAATTTCTGTTCACTCTTAAGCCTTTTGCTATCCTGATTTCTATTCTAATTTTCTGTTTTTACTTTTGTTTTAGAAAGACAATGTTTTTCTTTGTAGCTCTGGGTCCTGAATGTAGCTCCTTAAACCATGCTCTCCTCAACTCAGAAATACAAAAGATCCTGGCTTTTGCACAGAGGGATTAATTTTGAAGCAACATACTTGTTGTGTGTGTGTGTGTGTGTGTGTGTGTGTGTGTGTATTGTTTTATAGCCTGATGAGCCTGGAATGTAAGTTTTTGTACATTTCAAGGATAAGTATCTATTCTGATCTTGACGTACATCATGAAATTTAAAGTTTGGTGGAGGATATCATTCTCTTTCCCTGGAGAGTAGTATTCAGGACATTAATACCTTTACCTTCTGAATCATTGCACTGCAGGTGTATGACTTTCGACCTGTTTCTAATTTTTTTTAATACTTTCAATGAATATGAGGTTGTATCTATATACTAGGGTATGAACCACATGTGAGCCTGTTCCTCACGGTAGTCACAAGAGGCCTCAGCACCTATGAACTTGAAATAATGGATAATTACAAGCCCCCTTTTAGTACTGGCAATTGTGTTCACTTATCTGCAAGGACAGCAAGACTGCTTAATTGCTGACCCATCTCCCTTAATCTGTGTTATTTTTGATCATCATTTGCAGGTCTGATGTTTTCTTCGTTCCATTTGTAACTGTTAAACATGCACTCCCTTTTATTAAGATCTTATTATGAAACAGTTTAAACTGGGCCACTGCAGGTTCTGGAAGATGAATGTAGAGCTAAAGTGAATACAAAACTTTTTGTAAGAACTTCAGTGAAGCCTCTGGTTTATGTGTGTGTGTGTGTGTGTGTGTGTGTGTGTGTGTGTATATATATATATATATATATATATATATATATATATATATATATATATATATATATATAATTTGAATGATTTTTGGATGGATACTGGGTTTCATTAATTTGTAACTTTGGCTTACCTGTAACTCATTGCGTAGGTTTTGACTGACATCCAACTCAATTTAATTCATCTGCTTTTACATTGATTGCTGGGATTAAAAGCAAGAGTCAATATACACAATTTTCCCGTCTGTTTTCTAGGTATTCATTCTTCTTACCATTTCTATAATGTTCTCTCAGTAGTGTTGATCTGCTTGCTTGTCTGTCTCTGTATGTCTGTTTATTGGCATTTCTTTCTCAAGTCTGTATCTTATTAGAGGGCCAAGGAATGGCACATATGAACCTACTCTTCAGTTCCCTTCTAAAGTGACTTGTGATTACATTATGTCACAAGAAGTGTGGCATATCCTATCCTATCCTATGTCATGCAAGAAGTGTGGGAAGCAGGAGCATTATAAAAATATATCATTTTAAAAGAAATATCCAATGTCAGGATCAAACATTCTTTTACTGTTGGTTGGATTATTCTAGAATTCAGTGACCTATGAAGATGTGCACATTGACTTCACTCAGGATGAATGGGTTTTACTGAATCCTTCTCAGAAGAATCTCTACAAAGATGTGATGCTGGAGACATACAGGAACCTCACTGCTATTGGTATGACTGTGAACTTTCCTTCTCATTTTTAAATAAGGAGACAACTGTGTATTATTTATTGATACTTTTGTATATTTGTGAGAAAGAGTAAGAATGAGCCAAATGACTAAGGCATAGTTCACTTAAGATATTCAACTTTGTACAATATTCATTAATATATTATCTCCTTTCTGTTACTATATTTTAGGCTACAGTTGGGAAGACCATAATTTTGAGGAGCATTGTCAAAGTGCTAGAAAATGTGAACGGTAATTTTTATTTTCAACTTGATATATATTTGTCTCTGAAATTTAATTTGTCCTGAAAGATCTAAAAGAATAGTATAAATAAGCACAGCTTAAAGTATATTGGTGATCATTAATTTCTCATAAAATTATAGGCCTCAATATGAGGTAACTGGTCTGTGTTTCCAAGGTATTCCTCTTAAATCAGAAGAGAAGGAAATGATTCCATACCTGACATTTGAATTATAGCCCCATGAGAACTATGCTGTAGAGTTGCCAATCCATTTAGTTTCATACCACTCACATATTATACAAAGAACCCACATATACACACTGAATAGATAATAAGTATATGTTTAAAACTGTCCAAAAAATAGTCTATAGTAAAGCCAGTGTTACTCATGTACTTGAGACTTTGCCAAACTTATTGAAAGAATTGGTTCATGAGAGTAAAAAAGGCTCTTGTGGAGAAACTTTAATTCCTATACCACATGTCTGTGAGGAACAGAAAGTCAAACTGTGTGAATTCAATTGACAACCATTTATTTCTTCTTCCTTTAATAAGAATGTCATATGTCACAAGTCAACTACCAAAATGGAAACTGTATCTCTTTCAGAATAATGAGAAGATAGGAACGATATTTAGTATTTCAACACTGGGTAGATTTGGTGAATGTGCTATAATATTATATTTAATTGGTTTTTTCAAACTTCCTTGGGTAGACATCAGCAAACTCACACTGAAGAGAAGCCCTATGAGTGTTGGACTGTGAGCTTACTCTTGTTTTATCCTACTACACTTTCTTGTTGTAGGTATTGCACTACAGGAAACCATAAGAATGCTAATGGTATGTAAGGTTATATAAAACAGAGTTAGTCTCGTTCCATTCAAATATGTAAAAAACAATCTTATATAAAATGATACTATTAATGTGGGTCATTTATAAAAAGACACTTATCATCAAAAATTCTTCAAAAACACAAAACATCTTATACTGAAGAAGAGCACCATGAATGTAAAACATAAAATCTGATTTCTCATTACAATCAAACAAAATTATAAAATTGATTCATACAGATATTAAAATGGATCAGTGTAATGTATGTGGTTAAACTTTTACATGTCTTAAATATCTTTGCAGATATGAAAGAAACCGTAAAGGAGAGAAACCTTCTGAATATACTCAATGTGATAAAGCCTTTACATGTTACAGTCATCATCGAAGCCATGAAAAAATTCATTCTACGGAGAAGTCATATTATGTTATTGAATTTGATGAAGCCTTTGCAGGTACCAGTTGTCTCCAAATACTTAGGAGAACACATACTGGAGAAAAACCCTATGAATGTAATCAATGTAATAAAGCTCTTTCAAGACACTCTAAACTCCAAATACATGAAAGAACACACACTAAAGAGAAACCCTATGAATGTAATGAATGTGGCAAAGTCTTTGCACGTCGATATCATCTCCGAATGCATGAAAGAACACATACTGGAGAGAAACACTATGAATGTAATGAATGTGGCAAAGTCTTTGCACGTCAATGTAGTCTCCAAATCCATAAAAAAACACATACTGGAGAGAAAAACATGTGTAATCAATGTGGTAGAGTCTTTTTACAACTCAGTAGTCTTCGAGTACATCAAAGGACACATACTGGAGAAAAACCCTACACATGTAATCAATGTGGTAAAGCCTTTTCACAGAACAGTAATCTTCGAGTACATCAAAGGACACATACTGGAGAAAAACCTTATCAATGTAATCAATGTGATAAAGCTTTTGCAAGTCATGGTGAGCTTCATAGACATAAAAGAAAACATACTGGAGAGAAGCCCTTTGAATGTAATCAATGTGATAAAGCTTTCTTAGAGCACTCTAAACTCCAAATACACAAAAGAACACACACTGGAGAGAAACCCTATGAATGTAATCAATGTGGTAAAGCCTTTTCATATACCAGTAGTCTCCAACTTCACAAAAGAACACATACTGGAGAGAAGCCCTATGAATGTAATCAATGTGATAAAGCCTTTTCCCAACTCAGTAGCCTAAAAACACATAAAAGAATCCATACAGGAGAGAAACCCTATGAATGTAATCAATGTGGTAAAGCCTTTTCATATGTCAGTAGTCTCCAAACACATAAAGCAAAACATACTGGAGAGAAACCTTATGAGTGTAATCAATGTAGTAGAGCCTTTGCATGTCGTAGAAGTTTACAATACCATCAAAGAACACATGCTGAATAGAAACCCTACATGTTTATTCAGTGTAGCAGAGCCTTTGTATGTGTCATCAGGCTTTAAAATCTTGAGAAAAAAAATCATACTGCCAAGAAACTTTTTTTTTTCTCTTTTGGTTTTTTGATACAGGGTTTCTCTGTAGCGTTGGAGTCTGTTCTGGAACTCACTCATAAATGAGGCTGGCCTTTAACTCACAGATATTTGTCTGTCTCCATCTCCCTAGTGCTGGATTTAAGGGGTGTACCACCACAGTCCAGCCTGTCAAGCCTTTTAGGTCAAATCAGCATGGTAAAGTTTTCCTCTTCTTGGTAGTCTTTATACAAGAGTAAACTTATACTGGATAAGAGGTCTATTAAGGCCTTTGCATAATACAGTAATCTGAGGACTTGAGAAGATTCATACTGAAGGTAATGTGACTATAAATGTTTTGGAAATATCTTCAGACAACACACATTTACTTACATAAGCATGGGAAGAAAAGAAGTCTACAAGTGTCAAATCTGTTCAAGCATTATGAAGTCTCTATTTTGTTTGCACCTGCAAAATTATATGGACAGAATTCCTGTGAATTCAACAATAATTATTTTGCACTTTTCTTCAATTATATAATTATGCTTATCTGTAGAAATACTTGATTGGGGAAATAACCAGGCTAACTTAAAGATAAACAATTATATTTTTACTCATCATAATGGGAAACATGCAACAAGAATGGAAATTCCAAGTTCCCCTGTGTCCCATGGGAGTCACCCAGAGAGCAAGCACCTGGGGTCCAAGAAGCCACAGCTTAACTAAGTTCCACTTCTTAAAGATGATTGGTTAATAAAGCTTACCCCATCACCTTACCTTTTTGTCTAAACCAGATTGATTCAAACCCAATACAACTTTATACAATAATAACAGACACCAAGTATAAAATTACAAACAACATAAGCAATATTTAGCAAGGAACACATGACAAATGTTTTAATAAACATTCTATCTCAAAAGGTCTAAATCTTGCATCAGAAATAAGTTTGGCTAACTTTTGAGGAAGGTAACTACAGCTATCTATTCTTCAGCCCCATCGAAGGCCTGAGAAGGTAATAATATTCCTGAACAGGCAAGAAGTGCAATCTAGCAGCTTCCAAAGCAAGCAGTATATGATGGAGACAATTGACTTTCTGAGCAATCACCCAAAGTCTCATTTGTAATGTTGAAGCAACCAACTTTGGCTAAGTCCTAACATAGCTGACAGACCATTTTAAGGTGTAAAATTTTTTTTAAACCATCTTACCCTATCTTGGCAAGATTTGGAAGTCTTTTTTTCTTGTGTTCCACTTATTCATTCCAGATACCATGTACTTTGTCAGTGGTTGAGGTATGGCCAGTTCCTTGCCCAAAGGCCATTTTTGCCAAGGAGAAAATATTGACTGCTGTCTCCCAATTACCAATCTCTATTGTTTTTAGGGTACATAAAGCTTGCATAGGGACATTGACATAAGCATTCTGTTATCAATGGTATCTAATGGAATGTAAAGAACAGTTCTTGTGGCAATAATTTAAAAATTAAAAAGCTCATTTGAGCCTTGTATTCACTGTTTCTGCATTTATTGACTTTCCTTGTCTTTTTAGTTTCATATTAAAATTTCAGCTATATGTATTATGCACTGCCTACATTTTCTTCAGTATTTCTGCAAGGAACATTTGGTACAGTGTGGAGAGCAGTGGACAGAGTTGTAAAAGAATCGATGACTGCTTAAATGAGTGCATCTGTTTATTTTCTTCTGATTTGGTTTCAAGTTGATGGTCTTACCTGGAGTCTTCCCTGTGTATGTCTGCTTTGTAGCGTTTTGGTTAGTTCCTTTAGTATGCTATATATTAGCTTTTAATTTTTGACTTTGTTGAATTTGTACACTAACTCTAATAATTACTATGAATTCCTCAAGATATTTTATACATATTGATTGGCCATTATGGTAGTTTGATAGAAAATGGCACCAAATAAGGTGTGGCACTATTAAGAGCCGTGACCTTTTTGGAGAATGTGTGGCCTTTTTAAAAGATGTGTGTCACTTTGGAGGTGGGTTTTGAGAACTCCTTTGCTAAATATATGTTCAATGTGACAACCAGTTGCTTATACCACCTGATTATCAAGATGTAGAACTCTCAGCTCCTTCTCCAGGATCATGTCTGTCAGCACATGGCCATTGCCACTCACCATGATGTTAATTAACTAAACTTCTGAACTGTAAGTTAGTGCCAGTTAAATGTTTTCCTTTATAAATTTGGCCATGGTCATCTGTCTCTTCATAGCAACAGAAACCCTAAGACAGAAGTTGGCAACACAGAAGTTGGCAGTGCTATAGGCTTGGCCATATTTTTGTTTTCAGAAATATGCTATTGCTATTTATTTTGGCCAAATTGAAATGTCACTCTATTGATGACATCTTCCTTAGTGATTGTTGCAGGTGAATGAATCTATGGGCTTTGAATGTAACTCAGAGATAGATTACTTACTAATATGTGTAATGTCCTAGATTTTATCGTAGCATTTCAGGATGAACAGGGATGGAAAACTAACCCTGTTATATCCTATGGCATAGCATACAGAAAAGCAGGAAGTTTTACAGAAGCTTCTAAATTCACCCAACCTCCATTTCTTACTCTTAGATGTAACCTCCATTTCTTACTCATTAGAACAATCACTTACCAGGTTTCCTGGCCTGGGGAATATTAGCTCTTAGGAAAGAAACAGAGCCTCACCAATTAATTACTAGTATGATTTTCTCACGGTACAAGGCAACTTGCTTAACCTTCCTGGATCATTTGTTCTGAAAGGAAAATAGGGAAGGCATTGTACATAATTCTTACCTAATCTGGGCCACGTAGAAGATTTCAGAAAGTGAGCAGACATCAGCTACAAAGTGAAAAGTCACTAATGATCCTAAAACATGGCGGTAGAGATCAAACTTGGTTATCTGCCCTGAACGTAACTTCTCTTGTTGATTGCAACCTTTGACTTCCAATGGACTAAGAAATGGTGAGGAACTATGAAAAGGGTAAGACCCAGATTTTCTTTCAAGCTATTCTGTGATCTCCAACTTGCCACCAGACATGATGATCTTCTCAGGTCCCAGCAGCACAACAGGGAAACCAAGGGTTTAGGTAGTATGTCATGATCTACAGAGACTCTGAAGACAGAATCATAGATGTGAATTAAGTTTCAGGAATAGATCAATCCCACACTGGGCAAAGAGAGAAGGTGTCACCCTTGCCATACAGGTAGTGGCCTAGTCCAAAATCTTGCCCAGCTTAGTGAGCTGGTCCTCATGCTCAATATTTACTTGGGAGGTCTTGTCTTTTCCTATAACCTATGTAGATAAAATCCATGTATGTTCATCTTTGGGTCTTCATTGTTGGCAAGGTTCTCTGCAACTGTGAATTATAGGTTGGTTTTCTTTGTTTTGTGGATAAAAGATACTTATGAGGAAGCACATATGATATTTGTATTTCCGGGTCAGGGTTATCTCAATATGTTTTCTTGATCCACCCATTTGCATGTAAATTTGAAGATGTCATTATTTTTTTGTGCTGTGTAATACTCCATTCTGTAAATGTACCACATATTTATATACAGTGTTCAGTCAAGGGGAATTTAGATTGTTTCTAGGATCTGCCTATGAAAAACAATGCTGCTATGAACATAGTTAAGCATATGTTCTTGTGATATTATTGAGTATCGTTTGGGTAAATACCCAAAACTGGTATTGCTGGGTCTTGAGAAAAGTTGCTTCCTAATTTTCTGAGAAAAAGCACACTGATAAACAAAGGGATTGTAACAGTTTGCACTCCCCCTAGCGATGCAGAAGTATTCCATTTCCCCCGCAACCTCTCCAGCATAAGTTGTCATCAATATTTTTGATTTCGGCTATTCTTTTTTTTTAATATTTTTTTTGAGAGTGTGGTGGTTTCCTTTTTGGTTTTATTTATTTATTTACTTACTTACTTACTTATTAAAAATTTCCACCTTCTCCCATCCTCCCATTTCCCTCCCACTCCCCTCACTCTCCCTTCCCCTCACTCTGAAGTCCTAAGAGAAATCAGGGTGCCTTGCCCTGTGGAAAGTCCAAGGCCCCCCTCCATCGAGTTCTAGGAAGGTGTGCATTCAAACAGACTAGGCTTCCAAAATGTCAGTACATGCAGTAGATTAAAAAATCCAGTGTCATTATCATTGCTTCTCAATCAGCCCTCATTGTCAGCCACATTCAGAGAGTCCGGTTTGATCACATGCTCCATCAGTCCTAGTACAGCTGTGCTACATCCACGGCTGTCTCGCCAGTGTAGCAGAAATGCTGACTGGATGGGCAAATATTGGTGGAAGGATCAGGATCTGTGCTTCTCGGAGTTGTGTTCTGGACTGTCCCGTGGCAATCAGTTGTGGTGTAATGCTACCTGAGTTGCCATTTGTACTGACTCGACCTGACTGTACTTGGTGCTATATGTCTGTCTTTTCCCTTGTCTGTGTGTTCTTTGTGATCCTTGCATATTGCTAACAGATCAGACTATTCCAGGAAGTTGCGGGTACAAACAAGATTGCTGAGGACATTTTTGAGTTTTGCGCCCCTATTCATTAAAGCCTTTAAAGAAATAGCCAGTTCTAGAAATAGGGAAGTCATCATTAAAATAATTTCTTAATGATGTGGAGCAAAAGGAGTTGCTCTTATCAGGAGAAACCTTAGAAGCCTTCTGTAGGAAAACAGCTGCAGCAACACTTGATGTTTGCCTGAGAATTACGTGCAGGAGGCCTATGCAGCCTTCATTATGGCCAGAATAAACCTAGGCTAATTACAACATCTGACCGTGAGAGTCGGGGAGGGAAGAAAGTTGAAATTTTTGGTATGAAACCAGATTCAGACAAGTTTGAGATCATGTCTAAAATTTCCTAGCAGAAAGTTTTCCCAGGAAGATAGTGGCCTTCTCCTCTCACACCCCAAGATATTCTGAGCACAAGGTCACTTAGCCCTGCCAGCCGCCTGGTACAGACTGGGCGAAAGTCCTTGTGCCCAAGTCAAAGCATTTTCAAAGATTCTTTTTGTAAACTATTCTATGCTTTTTTTTATGATCTGATGATGTATGCCTTTGCCAAGTTCTTTGTTTGTAATAATATAAAAACCTCGCACTGAAAAAGTAAAACACAGCAGCATTTTCAAAAATACATTGAGAGTGACTGTCTGTCAATTTCCTCCGCCATATCTTGATTTCTCCTGTGCCTTCGCCCTAATTCCCTTATGGTCTGAGTGGCTCCCCTGAGCCGGTCCGTAGCAGGTGGCACCCAAACAGGGACTTGAAGGACAGGTAATCTTTCTCTTTTCTTTCTTTTTCCTTTTATTAGTTTTCAGGAACGGCTCTTACCGGAGATCTGCAGTCTCGTCAGTAAAGGATCATTGATCAAGAAGTAAGAAATCTGAAGAACCATGGGGCAATGTATGAGAGAGGCCTTATCAGCATTAGTCCAAGGAATGGCTTATGCTGCAGCAATGAAGGGTTGGAAATTCAGCGCCAATATTGAAAAGACATATGGAGGAGGTGTAAGAGACTCCTCATCTCTCACTTGTTATAATTGTGGGAAACCTGGGCACATGCAGAAAGATTGCAGGAGGCCCAGGGGAGCAGGGCAAAAAGGAGCAGGGCAAAGGGGAACTCCCGGACTTTGTCTCCGATGCAAAAAGGGAAAGCACAGGAAGAATGAATGTAAATCTAAGTTCCATAAGGATGGAACACTCTTAGATAAAAATAAAAATAAACATAAAAATAGAAATAAAAACCAGGCAAATATAAAACAAAAAGTCTAAAATTATGATCAGAGAAAAGTTAACAAAAAATTTGAAAAGGCATTAGCAGCTAAGGACATTTTCTGTGCCTCTTTTCTTCTCTGAGCCGGTCCGTAGCACAGCTGTCCTTGGTGAGCTCCCATTAGATCACTCCCACAGTCTCCGTAGGTGGGTGCAAGAAACTAGACGTGAAAATTCTAATTAATCCAGTTAAAAAATGGGGTACTGAACTGAACAGAGAGTTTTCAGCAGACAAAGTTCAAATTGCCAAAGATACTTAAGGTCATGTTCGACCTCCTTAGCCATCAGGGAAATGTAAATCAAAACAACTTTGAGATACCATCTTACAACTGTCAGAATGGCTAAAATAAAAAATACCAATGGTAGCCTATGCTGGAGAGGATGTTGAGTAAGGGGAACACTCTTCCACTGCTGGTGGGAATGCAAACTTGTGCAACCACTTTGGAAATCAGTGTGGCGGTTTCTCAAGAAATTGGGAATCAATCTACCTCAGGATCCAGCATACCACTCTTGGGGATATACCCAAGAGATGCCCAATCGTACAACAAAAGCATTTGTTCATCTATATTCAAAGCAGCATTATTTGTAATTGGCAGATCCTGGAAACAACCTAGATGCCCCTCAATGGAAGAATGGATAAAGAAAGTGTGGAATATATACACATTAGTGTACTACTCAGCGGTAAAAAAATAATGACATTTTGAATTTTGCATGCAAATGGATGGAAATAGAAAACACTATCCTGAGTGAGATAACCCAGACCCAAAAAGTTGAATATAGTATGTACTCAATCATTAGTAGATTTTGGCCATTCTTACAGGTGTAAGATTGTATCTCAGATTTGTTTTGATTTGCATTTCTCTGATGGCTAAGGATGTTGCAATTTTCCTTAAGTGTCTTTCATCCATTTTAGATTCTTCTGTTGAGATATCTGTTTATGTCTATTTCCCATTTTTATTGAATTATTTGTTCTTTTAAAGACCAATTTCTTGTGTATATTTTGTATATTTTATAGATCAGTCCTCTGTCTGATGTGAGGTTGATGAAGAAATTTTCTCATTCTGTTGGCTGCCATTTTGTTTTGTTGACCATGTTCTTTGCTTTATAGACACATCTCAATTTCAGGGGGTTTCATTTATTAACTGTTTCTCTTAGTGTCTTTGTTACTGGAGTTATATTTAGGATTTATCCTTCTGTGCCAATGCAATCAACAATTTAAATTATTTTTATAGCTTGATTCAGATAGCATCACAAAACCTATGAACCCAATAGTAAGGTTAAAGTTATTTAAATAATTTGGGCCTCTGTGACTTGACTGTTTTTCTTATATATTATCCTAAATCACAGTCTATACATGTCCTTAGTAGAAACACATGTGTTCTAGCTGTGTGATACTTGTTTATATTTTTATCATCAAAACTCTATTTAAACTAACTTTACTATCAAGTAGACAGTAAAACTTACAAAGAAATTATCTTCATAGTAATTCACATGTAGAATCCAAAGAATGGAATGATTCCAAGAGTCAAACTCACTAAAGTATAGGCAATGGTGTTCTCCCCACACCCATTCATACCACGCCAGACCCCAGAGAAAGATAGCAACAGCAAACCTTTAAAGATACAGAAGTAGAGAAAGTCTTCTGGAGTCATTGGTCAATGGGCATTGTTTATACAAAATTCAGCCATTAGAAATTATCCTTCAGGTTGATTGACATCTCAAACTTCTATTGCCTCCTGATGCTCCTCTTACATGTTCACTGGCAGATATTAAAATGAGCTATGAAAAAAAAAACACTTAATGGAGCTGGGAAGTAGTTGTAGACATTTTTATTTCCAGTACTTTAGAGGGACAGGCAGGAGGTTCTCTGTAAGTTCAAGGACAGATTAATCTAAAAATCAAGTTCTAGGAGAGTCAGAATTGTTACACTCTAAAACCTTGTCTGGAACAACAAAGCAAAAATTTAAATGCCCCACAAAATAAATCATAAGTAATATTAAAACGTTTCTCACTTCCCTCCCTGAACATTTGGAGGACAAGGAGCAATCTTGCCATTATTTCTTTTTTTTTAAATTTATTTATTATGTATGCTTACATGCCAGAAGAGGGCGCCAGATCTCACTACAGGTGGTTGTGAGCCACCTAGTGGTTGTTGGGAATTGAACTCATGGCCTCTGAAAGAGCAGCCAGTACTCCTAACCTCTGAGCCACCTCCCCAGCCCCTCTTGCCATTATTTCTACATTGGTCAAATGTAGGTTGGCTATTTCACATAATCCATCCTGGGATATTGGGAGGTGGGGTCCCTTTTAACAAGGTTCTACAAGATTTGATAATTTTCCTTCCAGATTTTGGTCTAGCTTTGGTCTAAACAACCTTTATAATGCTCAGTTTCATTCTTTGTGAACTAGGAATGTTCATTCTGTGTGATTCATGGTGGAAATAATGGTCTCCCTTAAAATAGGGTCGAGTGTAGTCAGATAAAATGAACTTGTCAGTATCTCTGAGTTTGAGAAACATATTGGTTAGATGAGAATGGCAAACTTAGTCCTGTGTTTTTGAATTCTTGTTTCCCCATTTGGAAGAATATTTTAGGCAGGAGTAGAGTGTGGCTCTCTGAAAGTATTGTGTCCAGTGAGTGGGATTTGAAGCATCAGAAGTCCTGAATAATGTACAATGTGCTCTGTACCTCCTTCTTGAGGTTCACTATGTCAGCTCTCATCTTTCCCTTCTTTGTTTATTAGGCCCTATGTTACTCTAGCTTTCTAGAACTGTAAGCCAAATTTAATGCTTTATTGCAAAAATTGCCTTGGACATGGTGTATTTTATACAAATTGTTCTGTGGGAGGTCAGAAAACAGAAAAATCTCCCCTTCTGCCTATGGAAACGAGGGAAGAGCTTTGTGTAAGTTCAGTTCTAGAGCACATAGCACAAATCTCATGTTTCTGTGGGTAGGAGTGATCCCATGTTTGACAAGACTTCTATGAAGAAACAATGCTGTTAAGCATATTCTAATTCATTTTCTACCAGACAAATATTAAATTACTTGAAAAAATCTCTGTTTTCTTTCAAAGTGCCATGCTAAGAATGATAATCCAAAGGCATTGGATGAAAGGAATATGAATATTTATTAAAAACTCAATATGGATTATACAATACAGTTTTATACTTAGTAAATCAGTGTCAACTCAGGTATCAAATGAGTCCCCTTCTCAAATAAGAAAAATAAATCAGAATTACATACATATTTTATAAAAGCTTTAGGTCCTTTTGAAATGGGCCTTTGCAAGTGACTATGTGAATCATCATTGCCTCAGAACTGCAGGTATCGGCATGAATTTGATTCCCAATGCCTGGGATTAATAACCTGTGTTACAATGTTTGCAATTTTTACTGCTGAAAATGACTCTATAGGCATCGCTGGAAGACACATGAAATGACTTCAAAAGGTATTATACTGCCCCATTTTTTGAGTTCTGCTCTTCTGATATGTTATTGAGTTTTATTCTTTTCGCGTGTTTGTGTGTGTGTCTGTGTGTCTGTGGTGTGATTGTGTGCATGCACTGGTAGAGACTATGTAGCACATGCTTCAGCACGCACAGTGATCTTCCTGTTACTCTGTCTGAAGTGAGGGTACTACAGGAATGCAGTGCTATGGACAGCTTGAGAAATAACTTTTACGGTGTATTTTCTTTGTTTTTGTGGTTTTGTTGTGGTTATTTTTACAAGTCTAATTTTAATCATAATTCCATGTGTATGGGTGTTTTTCCTGTATGCACGTCTTTGTATCTCATTCATGTCTGCTGTCCACAAGGCCAGTAGATGGTGCTAGAACACCTAGTTCTGGAGTTACAGACAATACTGAGTTTCTATATGTACTGAGAAAGGAACCTGGCTACTCTGGAAGAATCTCAAGTACACTTAACTGCTAAAATATTTTCCAACAAAAGTTTTCCATTCTTCATTATTTCCTGTCCAAGGCAGCCTAATCATGGTCAGTCTCCTGGTGCTGATTTAATAGATTTAAGCTCTCCTCCAGGTGAGAGAATAAGTCTCAGGTAAAAGTGAAGTTCCTAATTGTTTATTCAATGCAATATTGTCAGCTCCTAAACCATAAAACTACAACAAATAAAACAAATTCATTAGATTATATTAATATATTTTAACCTTGTTGTTCATATATATTTAACAAGTAAGACACAGGAAGGGAAATACTTAGGAAGGGATGGAGAGAAGACGAAATAGAGGAAAGTCATATAATGTCTTTGAATGAAAATGTACAAGAAACTTTTTTAAATAAAAGAAGTGGGGCTAGAAAGAGTTGGCTCAGCAAATAAAAGGACTGGGTGTTGTTACAGAAGACTCAGGTTCCATTCCCAGACCCCACATGGTAACTAACCATTTGATGTAACTATACGCTCAGGATTCTTGTCCCGCACATAAAAACATGCAGAAAAAAGAACATCTATAACCAATTTTAAATAAAAGGTTAGGAAAAGGAAAGAATAGAATTCTCTACAGTGATGTCACTAAGAAGTAGTCAGGGTTAGTTAAATGAACTTCTTATGATCTTGCATGGAAACAGGTGTGGACTTCTTCAGAGCGAGCCTGCTCAGAGAGTAAAGTAGCCTTGTTCTCAGGTTAAAGTAGATCCCTAGAACCATTCA
This sequence comes from Myodes glareolus, assembly GCF_982192425.1. NCBI lineage: Eukaryota > Metazoa > Chordata > Mammalia > Rodentia > Cricetidae > Myodes > Myodes glareolus. The sequence goes on from NC_142027.1 coordinate 84,691,310, forward strand.
TCTGTTAACAGATTACTGATAGGTAACTCTTCTTTTAAGTTTTCCTTATTTGTATTCTCTGTCCTTTGTATTTTGGGAATTGTGGTGTGGTACATTTAACTTTTAGATCTCACGTCATGACTGACAGGTAAAACAGTCTCCAAAGCAATCTGCTTTCACAGTGTTTTTTTTTTTACCTGACGTTCAAATAAGAACTTGTACTGCAAGATAAACTTGCCAGAGACATTTCATTCCATTATTTTATAATTTAACAAATGTTCCTGAAACACTTTGAGATAAGAATGTCCTTAAATGTTTCTGCTTTTACATTGCGATCATGTTGATTGTATTCAGAAGTAGACTTGTTGACCAACTCTGCTGAAGAAGTAGGGGGAATTCCACAGGACCAGGTCTAGACTCCCTAAGTCAAATCCCCATTCTTTCCTTGTAAGGAAAAACATTGCTTTGGAAATAATACCCATGGTCTCCTTGTCACCTGAGGTAAGAAATCTTTCTCATTTCTTCAGTATTGTCTTTTATGATGGCTATTCGATATAGTCAAACTGACTACCTTCATAATTGACTAAAACCCGAAGAGCTGGGTATACCTAGAAGGGGTTTTTCTTATTAAAGGTTTTATAATGAGATGAACAATCTTTAACCATGATTATTTGATGTGATAAAATCCACCTTTATTAGCTTGTGGTAGTGCACATTTTTAATTCAAGCACTCATGAAGCAGAAGCAATTTAATATTCTGAGTTTGTGACCAGCCTGTTCCAGAGAATGTGATCCCAGCATGCAAAGGTAAGTGAAGTCTCAAAAACAAACAAACAAAAATCAAGAAAAATCTCAATCCAAAATAGATCCAACTATAATCTGGATCACACCCTGGTTGCAGTCTACTTATATACGTATATTGACGAAGAATAACCCCTCTCTATTTGCTTGCTTGCATTACTATGGCTACCAAATTCATTCCTTTAATAACTTTAGAGGGCCTTCTTCTTTGGAATTCTTATGTATATTGAAAATCTATTTTGACATCCAGACTCATGGAATAAAAGACTACTTAATTCTTTAGATTTCCTTTGATAGACAGCCATTGTTGGAATAACTGCACCACAACCTCTGATCCATTCTCATAAATCCACTATCTTCAAAAACGGAAAGTTTAATTCTTCCTGTTCAGGTAGAGAACCTGGAATAATGCAAGGATATTTTCTTCAACTGCACACTGAGAAAGGTGTGATGGCTCACCATAGTGCTCATAAAAGCATCCTTCCCAACTCCATTCTCACTTAGTATTCAACTTCCCATGTCGAGTATTCTTTTTATTATTATTCATTCATCAACAATTTGACATATATTCAGGAATAAAACACCTAATGCATTGGAAGCTATCATCAGGTCTTCTGGATGGAGAAAAATATATCATCTTGTTTCTGATCTGGTTCCTGGGTTGCTCTCTTGGATGTCTGAAGTGCCTGTGACAACGAGGTAAAATGTACCATCAGTTCTCCTGACGTCAGCCTGAACCAACTCTACAAACTTCATCTTTTGCCTCCTAAATTCTTATTATTTTTTATATTCTGGAACGACTTTCTTTCAATAAGGCAGAAGGGAATGTGGCTGTGGAATGTAGGAAGATAGCAGGGACAGCTGTTTGAGACAGGGGTATGTGATATTTAAATTCTTATTTCAGTAAATCTGTAAAACGTCTAGGTCTGATTTGGAAGCCAAGTCTGAGAAAACTTGTGCTGTGTCTTTAAGTACACTGTAAATGTAAGGGAAGTGTTCTTGTCACTCAAGTGTCAATAGCCAATCAGGGCATCCAAGCTGACCTGTCAGTCAAACTCAGGCAGGACACTTCCTGGAGTCATGTTACAGGCCCCAGAGGATTGTGAGCTGTGCTGTGAGTGCAACAGCAGGGAACTGTGAGGAGAGCATGGGTGAGCCTGGAAGCCACGACTTGATGAGCAAGGGACTTCTGTCCCTATATGGAGAGGAGAGGATGGGGAACCACGGGCGATGGTGGAACAGGTCCTCTCTGAGGCTGGGTGGGAACCTGAGGCCACAATCAGTGTTCTCTGAGGGCCCATGTGGTCCTTCCAACTTCTCAAACCCAGGAGCTGGCCTCTGAATTAGTTCCTCTGTGGGCTACATCTGTGAAAAGTATTTTGAGCATGGAGCTTTGCGTAGAAACATCCTTGTAGTCAACAACGTGTGTGAATTTGATGCGTATGGAAGGAAAGTTGCCAAACTTGAGAGGCCTAGTTTTTCAAGTATGTTTCCATTTGAAGTTAATTTTGTGGAGCTTGTAAATGACATTCTAGCCTTCGATCCAGCTCTACCACTAAGGTGTGAAGTAGAAGATTAAAATTGTTGATAGAAAGGATTCATCAATGCTTAGAAAATATTTAGCAGAGGGAGGGCTGCCTCTAAAATAACCCAAAGATAAGTAATATGCTGACTAGGCCTGTTGGAGATTAGGATGCTAGGATACACATTTGTCCACCAGAATCGTGAAAACATTTGTCTCTAAACCATGAAAAATTAGACACCCATGATTTACAAACAGCCTCAAGCCCAATCCCTAAATCACAGAACAGGCCTCTAACATGCAGCTCAAAGGGACATTATAGGGTCACAATGCACATTAGGGCATGGTGTGACATAAAGTCTCAGTTTTCTGGGTGACAGCTATGTGAAAAGATAATGATCAGGCAAGACTTTTCATTTACGTCCTGACTCATGGAGAAGGAACACAGCTCCTTCTCAAACCTAGCTAGGTACATTCTTGCCAGAGCCTGGAACAGCCTAGTGTCTTGGCCTTAGGAGTTTTCCCAAGGCCCAGTGTTATGGAGAATAGAATAAAGCTTCTTCATTAAAACCAGGTTTAATCTTTGGAGAGATGGTGATGATCTGGAGCCAGTGAATTTGTGAAGAAGTTCTTCAGATCCTGAGAATCCAACTCTTCCTATCTCATGGAACTATGGTTATCATTTCCAAGGCCACTGTGGACATAGTCCATAATATTCTTGAGTTATCCTGTGTGCCCCCCTTTTCTGCATAGTTTGAGCATCCTTCTCTTGAGTTTGTCCTAGTATATGACAATTGCTGCTGATTTCATAGAATTCTCCTATTTCCTTTGATATCTCCTGGAAATAGTATTCAAGAAGTTATTCCTCTTAGGAAGCTTAATTGAAATAAGACATAGAATATGCAAGACTCCTCTGCCCCAGTTTTTACCTTTTGTTTGTTCTACTTTTCCTATCTTTCTCATCTTCTGGCAGTTCCACCTCAGAATTTGTCAGTATAGTGTGGCCTGTTGTTTTAGGTCACTGATGTGCTTATGAAATAATTATGATAATATCTTTACTGTGTAAGTCTCCCATTTGCCTTACTGGATAAACTTGCAGTTTCCTGTCACTATTTAATTCTTCAAAGTGTAAACTAGAGTTTGAAACTAAAAAAAAACATGAGAATTTCAGCATATGTGGATTGCAAAATTTGTTCTAGGCTCTCTCCTCTTTGAGCACTTGCCCGAGATAAATGGATGCCATTATTACAGAGAGATTTCTGTATTAATCTCATAAATGTGTGGACTGATTTCTCATTGGTAAAACTTATCTAGAACAGCTGCACTTCCACTCTTTAGAGAAATGTGTGAGACAAGATCTCTAATGTTGTCAGAGGTGGCCTTGGTCCCAGGCTGTTGCTTTCAAGATCAATGACCTTGCTGTCCTCTTGATTACACCTTCAATATACTTAAATTAAATGACTGTGTGGCCTCAGACTTTTAAAATTATCCACTTGAGTCATGTAGTCGACTATTCATTACACTCGCAGGAGAAGGATTTGAATGTGGCACATGGTTTCTGCCATCAGACCAGAGTAGAAAGAATAGTTTGTTGAGTGCACTGCAGGGGGAAATGGGAGGAAATCAGCAGGTGAAGTAACCAGTTTGAATAAGGAACTGATTGTGACAATGAGGCAGTTTGAATGTTTTTGGCTCCTATAATCTCATAGGGAGTGGTACGATTACTAAGTATGGCTTTGTTGGAATGGGTCATCTTGTTAAAAGAAGCGTGGCACCTGGGATGGGCTTGAAGGTTTCACCTGTTATGGATACTCCCGAGCATGTCAGGTGACTTCCTGTGGCCTGCATATCAAGAGGAACCCAGCAAAACATTATCATGCTCCTCACCATGATGTTAATGCACTGAACTTCTGGAGTGCTGAATGAGCCATTCTGATTAAATATTTTCTTTATAAGGTTATGGTGGTGATGGTGTCTCTTCACATCATTAAAAATCATAACTTAGACATGCAGTTTTAGTGATAATTTTTTATCATCCCAGAATGTGTTATTCATGTCACGTGAATGAAGACCGATGTGATTTATGAATTTATAAATTCAAAAATTCAGCTTGAGTCAGTGCATATTGAAATTCCAGTTAGGGAATTGTCCTGTGCATATATGTTCAATTCTGCTTGACCCAGTTAATTCAGCTCTATGGGTTAGAAACAGGCCATTGACCATAATTTTGTATGTAAGGGTACAGATCTCAGCAGCCAACATGTGCATATGAGTTTCCTTCAATCCTTCTGTCTTTTCCATGGGAGTCACAAATACAGAGAGATGTGTAAAAGAATTGAGTCCATTTCCAATTCTGAACCTGGTGCAGGCAGAGTGCAGAAAGGAAAGGAAGGAAGCAACTTGACAGATTTCCTGATTTGGCAGCAGTTAAAATTAGTAATATGGAGGTTTGTAATCAATTTTTGATGACTGAAAACTGACCATTTCTTGAGATACACAGGCAAGGGCAATGGAGAACCTGGATGAAGGTCAGACTTTATCATGAAACCAGATTGCTAGAGTTACACTAGTAGAACCAAAATAGAACATCTGTGTTAAATGACATTGCCCTGCTAACAGAACTGTTGTCCCAATTTACTAAGGAGATCCTTTGTATTTCCTATCTCCAGGGGGATCTATGTATGTTTCTGTTAGTGTTCTCCTGTTACTAGCTTCCCTGGGATTGTGGACTGTAGACGTCTTATGCACTGATTTATATCTTATATCCACTTGTGAGTGAGAACATACCATGTTCTTCTTTCTGGGTCTGAGGTACCTCACTCAGGATGTTTTTTCTAGTCCATTCATTCGCATGCATTTTGTTTTTGTTTTTGTTTTTGTTTTTAGTTTTGTTTTTTGAGACAGGGTTTCTCTGTGGTTGTCCTGAAAGTATCTCTTGTATACCAAGTTGGCCTCGAACTCACAGAGATCCACCTGCCTCTGCCTCCCAAGTGCTGGGATTAAAGGCATGTGCTGCCACTGCCTGGTTGCATGCAAATTTCACGATGTCCTTTTTATTTAAGAATGAGTAGTGCTCCATTTTGTAATTGTTTGACATTTTATCCATTCTTCAGTTGAGGGGAATCAAGGTTGTTTTCAGGCTCTGTCTTTAAAAGCAATGCTGTTATGAACATAGTTGAGCAAATTCCATTGTGGTATAATTGAGCATCCTTTGCTATATGCTGAAGAGTGGTATGACTGGGTCTTGAGGAAGATTGATTCTCAAATTTCTGAGAAATTGTCATAAAGATTTGCAAAGTGGCTGTAAAAGTTTGCACTCCCAGAGGGAGTGGAGTTCTTTTTACTGTCCATCTTCCATAGCATGTGCCAATTTTCATTTTCAGAAAATTTGTTATTATTATTATTATGACATTCTTAAAATTTTGTTGATTGGGTGCTGTCTATGGAGAAACAGTTTTAATTTTCTCTTTTTGATTTTAGATTCTTGTCTTTCATAATTTCTATGCATATTTGTATTTTCCAGTTTTTGCTATGTTCATGTTTGCGTCTTTTGCTTAAGTGATAGACAGGGTTAATACACTGGTTTTGGGTTTATCAAACCTTCTTATATATTATTGTATGTTTGTATTAATTAACATTACCTATCTACATGACATAGCATAGAATCATCTAAAGGAACATCATGTGAGGGCATGTACACTCAGAATTACTAGTTACTTTGTCTGTGAGAAATTGTGTTGATTGATTACAGATGTAGGAAGGCTCCTCCACTGAGTGTGGCAATACTCATTAGCAAGTGGGGCTGGACTGGATAAGAGAGCTAGCTGAGCCTGTGTGAGAGAAAGCTAATAAAAGCATTTCCTCATGGTTACTTTTACTTCATTTGCTAACTTTAGTTTCTATCCTAAACTAAATGTTAGATTGTAATAGTGGTATCAGCCCAATAAACCCTGAGATGCTTTTATTTTGGATTTTATCAGAGCAAGTAACTGCATGTTATAACAAAATGTCATACACCAGAGCAATTTCCTAACTGCAAGGGACCTGGAATGGATGATTTATGGAGGATTGTTTAAGATAATAAGATTTTAGGTTGCAAAATTCCTAGAAAACTACATAATGTTATTTTTAAGTTATTTTTTAAGGGGTATATTCTCTCTTTTTTGATTTTTATTGAGTTATACATTTTCTCTCTGCCTCTACCTTTCCCTCTTCAACACTCTTCCAAGGTCTCCATTCTCCCAATTTACTCAGGAGATCTTGTCTTTTTCTAGTTCCTATGTAGATTAGATTTATGTAATTCGATCTTAGTGTCCTCATTGTTCTCTGAGTTATCTGGGATTGTTATTAGTAGGCTGGTTTTCTTTGCTTTATGTTTAAAAACCACTTATGAGTGAGTACATGTGATACTTGTCTTTCTTGGTCTGGGTTACCTCTCTCAAAATAATGTTATCTAACTCCATCTATTTTCCTGCAAATTTCAAGGTTTTAGTATTTTTTTTGTCTGTGTAGTACTCTATTGTGTAATTATACCACATTTTCCTTATCCATTCTTCTGTTAAGGGCCATTTCAGTTCTTTCCAGGATCTGTTGCTATGAACATAGTTGAGCTCATGTCCTTGTGGCAATATTGGGCATCCTTTGGATATGTACCCCAAAGTGGTATTACCGGGTCTTGAGGAAGGTTGTTTCCTAATTTTCTGGCAAATCACCACACTGACATCCAAAGGGGCTGTACCAGTTTGCATTCCCACCAGCAATGCAGAAGTGTTCTCTTTACCCCACAACCTCTTCAGCATAAGTTGCCATCATTGTTTTTGATCTTGGCTATTCTATAGGTGTAAGATGGAATCTCAGAGTTGTCTTGATTTGCATTTCTCTGATGACTAAGAATGTTGAACATTTCCTCAAGTGTCTTTCAGCCATTTTAGATTCCTCTGTTGGAGTTCTCTGTTTAGGTCTCTACTCTATTTTTTATTGGATTATTTGTTTTTTTGATGACAAATTTCTTGTGTTCTTTGTATATTTTGGAGATCAGTCCTCTGTCTGATGAGGGGTTAGTGAAGATGTTTTCTCATTCTGTAGGCTGTTGCTTTGTCTTGTTAAATGTGTCCTTTGCTTTCCAGACCCTTTTCAGTTTCAGGAGGTCCCATTTATTTATTGTTTCTCTCAGTGTCTCTGCTGCTGGGGTTATATTTAGCAAGTGTTTTCCTGTGCCAAGGCATTCAAGTGTACTTCCCAGTTTCTCTTCTATAAAGTTCAGTATGGCTGACTTTATGTTGAGGTGTTTGAATCATTTAGACTTGAATTTTGTGCATGGTGATAGATACGGGTCTATTTTCATTCTTTTACATGTTGATATCCAGTTTTGCCAGCACCATTTGATACATATGATTTTTCCACCATTTTGATAATTCTTGCATTTTTTGCCATAAATCAGGTGTTTGAAGGTGTGTGAATTAATATTTGGGTCTTCTGTTTAGTTCCATTGGTTCTCCTGTCTGTTCTTATGCCAATACAAGGCTGTTTTCAGTACTGTAGCTTTGTAGGAGAGTTTGAAGTCAGGGATTATGATGCCTTCAGAAGTTCTTTTATTGTACGTGATTGTTTTGGCTATCCTAGGTTTTTTGCTTTTCCATATAAAGTTGAGTATTGTTCTTTCAATGTCTGTAAAGAATTTTCCTGGGATTTTGATGGACATTGCATTGAATCTGTAGATTGCTTTTGGTAAGATTGCCATTTTTATTATGTTAATCCTGCCTACCCAAGAGCATGGGAGATCTTTCCACCTTGTGTTGTCTTCTCTATTTTATTTCTTCAAAGATTTAAAGTTCTTGTCATACATGTCTTCAAATTGTTTGGTTAGACTTACTCTGAGATATATTATTCTATTTGTGGCTATTGTGAAGGGTGTTTTTTCTCTGATTCCTTTCCCAGACCTTTTATCATTTGTGTACCAGAAGGTTACAGATATTTTGAGTTAATGCTGTATCTTGCTACATTACTGAAAGTGTTTATGCATTGTAGGAGTTCCTTGGTAGAATTTTGGGATTGCTTATGTAAACTGTCAAAACATCAGAAAACAGTGAGAGTTTGACTCCTTTTTTTCCGATTTGTAAATCTGTGATCTCCATTTGGTGTATTATTCCTCTAGCTAGGACCTCAAGAATTATATTGAACATATATGGAAAGAGTGGACAACCTGGTCTTTGGGATCATTGGGAGTTTCTCTTCATTGAGTTTGATGCTGGCTGTTGGCTTGGTTATGTTTAGGTATGTTCTTTGTATCCCTCCTTTCTCCAAGACCATGAAGGGATTTTGTATTTTGTCAAAAGCTTTTTTTGGCATCTAATGAGATGATCATGTGGTTTTAATTTTTCAGTTTGTTTATATGGTGGATTACGTTGACAGATTTCTATATGTTGAACCATCCCTGAATCTCTGGGATGAAGATAACTTGATCATGGTGGATGATATTTCTGATGTGTTCTTGGATTCAATTTGCCAGTATTTTATTGAGTATTTTTGCATCAATGTGCATGAGTGAGTTTGGTCTGTAATTCTCTTTCTTAGTAAATTTTTTGTGTTATTTGGGTATCAGGGTAATTGTAGCCCCATAAAAAGTGTTTGGCAATGTTTCTTCTGTTCCTATTGTGTGGAATAATTTGAAGAGTATTGGTATTAGTTTATTTTTGAAAGTCTTGTAGAATTCTGAGCTGAAACTATCTGGTCCTGGGCTTTTTTTGGTTGGGAAATTTTTGATGACTCTTTCTACTTCTTCAGCAGTTGTAGGTCTGTTTTATTTGCTTATCTGCTCTTGATTTAATTTTGGTAAGTGACATTATCCAGAAAATTGTCCGTTTCCTTTAAGTTTTCCAAATTTGTGGAGTACAGGTTTTTAAAATATGTGCTGATTTTATATGGCAAATTTTCTAGAAAACTATACACAGAGATACACCAGTTATTCTCATGGGAGTCGGAAGATGGAAGTGTTGTCAGTAATGCAGACAGTGAAGCTTGGATGTCCCGAACAGTGGGACACTGCAGCGCGCTTCCTGACCAGCAGGAAAGAATGCCACGAAAACGAGAATTCCTTCCCTATCACGTCTTTATTCGGAGCACTCGATTGAGGAAAATTGGGGGAAAGGAAGAGAGAGACTTAGAGAGAGCAGGATTAGAGAGAGCTTAGAGAGGAAGCCAGAGAGAACCTAGAGAACCTAGAGAGAGGAAGCCAGAGAGGAAGCAGAGCCCAGAGGCAGCTGCTTTTCTAGGGTGAAAGGCTCGAATGCTGATTGGTTGATGCCATTTGCTGGTCTGCTCATGTGCAGGCAAGGGTTCTCAGCCCCACGTGGCTAAGCCAGGTATGGACTTGTATACCTCCAAACTGCAGGACCACCTGTGCCTCCAGGTGGCTCCCTACAGGACACAAACTGCATATGTGGACCCTGCAGGAGAGAAATGGAGAGATGAGAGACACAAGAAAATGGACAGCTCGTCTGTAATCTGAACAAGCTGCAAATTTTATTTTATTCTCAGGAGCATTATGTAGCAAAAGGGCAAGGGGGTTGGGTAGGTTGCTATGCAATTGTTCTAACTGGAATATCAGGTCTGGAGACATTCCTAGCTATCAGAAAGAGAAAAGGAAATATTGAGGGTCTGTAAATGTTAATTAAAAGGGGGAATGTTAATGACTTCTGGGGCCTGGGACCGGCAGGTCTGAAGGCATTCTTAACTCACTGGGAGAGATAAGGAAATACTGGGTTATTTCCTGGGCCCAGAACTTTTCCTACAGAGCTTCTGGTGAATAGCTTACTTAACTTGTGAGCTCAGATGGCTTGACTATAACCAATACAGGCCTTTGCTCCCGACAGTTGGACACATAGAATTTCACTGGAAAATAAGCACCATGAAAATTTAAGATAGAGGTCATTTGTATTATATCTTTGTCCTGAAGAATTTTTATTTTCTCCATTATCTGAGAAATTGAGTAAGCCAAAATTAAAAAGTAAAGGGCTGATTTCTTAGACAAATTATTTTTTCTATTGGTTGGTCATTACTGATGACATTTTCAGGTCTACAGTGAAAAATGAAACAAGTGGAAATGAAAAGTCTGTTTGGTAGAGAAAAAGCACTGAGTCGTTTCAGATGGCAGTCCTGTGGGAAAACAGGCAGAAACTTTCAAGTAGATTGCAGTTTCTCCTCCCTTGCTCCCCTCAGACTCTTCCTCTCCTTCAGATCCCTTCCTCCTACTCTGTCCTTCTTAAAAGAGAATAGCTCCCAGGAATATAAACGAGACAGGTCATATGTAGTTACAATAAGACTAAGCACAAACCCTCATTACTGATGAAGTAACCCAGTATGAGGAATAGGATCCCAAGTCTAGACCAAAGAGTCAGAGACACCTCCCACCCAGTGTTAGGAGTCATACAAAACCATGAAGCTACACAACTATAGCATATATGCAGAGAAAATGACAAACACCCATACAGGTTGCATAATTATTGCTTACATTCTGTGGACACCTGTGAGTTCTGTTTAGTTGATTCTGCAAGCTGGGTTCACCAAGTGTCCTTTTTGGTGAGAAATTTTTTGGTCATGGTTTCTTTGAAAATATTTTCTGGGTCTAAGGGCTGGAATTCTTTTCCTTCTATTCCTGTTATTCCTAGGTTTGATCTTTTATAGTTTTCCAGATTTCCAAGATGTTATCTTTCAGGAGTATTTTAGATTTGAAATTTTCTTCTATCATATTCTCAACACTAGAGGTTCTCTCCTCCATCTCTTCTATTCTTTCCGTGAAACTATCTTCTGTAATCCCTGTTCACTTACCTAGCTTTCTCATTTCCAGCGTTCATTGAGATTGTGCCTTTTTATTGTTTCTATTTCCACTGTCAGGTATTGCATAATTCATTCAATTTCCTTTGACTGCTTTATTTTCTTGACTCTTTTTAAGGGAGTTACCCATTGTCTCCAATATTTGATTTACCTTTTTATTGTCTTTTTCTAAGGGATTTATTCACATCTTCTGTCAGAACCTCTATCATCTTTATAAGGTTTGTTTTATGGCCTTTCCTGATTCATCTGTGTTGTAGTATTAAGCACTTGATGTAGTAGGATAGCTGCAAACTAATGGGGACATATTGTCCTGGATGTCATTTTTTTTAAAGCTGGCATATATGTATCCGGGTTTGTGGTGACTATGAATCTAGGTTCCTATTTGTCATTTTCTTTCTTTTGAATGTGTGTTTTGTTCTTTGGTCTCTATTTGCTCTGCTTCTGTTCTTCTGATCTGTGTGGCCCATGGTTCAACAAATGTCCCCCATAACAATGTTTGGGACTGGAAACTCGGTAACAGGCCTAGCCTCTGTTCTCTCAGGGTGTTTTTGTTCAAGTTAGGGGGCTGAGAATATGTGAAAGGGGGATGTTAATAGTGTGGTGTTGGGGATTTTGAGAGTGGGGATGTCTGTGGGCAGGAGGCCTAGATGGACTCTGGAAGCTGGTGTGTCTTTTGTTTCAACAGTGTCTCCATCCATATTATAGGTTAAAATGCAGTGACAAGGAGGCAAGTGGGTTTGGAGTAGTTTTGGAGGAGGGACTCAAGGAGTGAAGGAAGCCCATGGGTGGTCAGTCTGCCTGGGTTTATAATGGTTTGTGTTGACTCTGTTTTATTAGGGAGTCAAAGCCCATCAACCTCTTCTGTCTACTGTGCCCTTCTCTTATGGGATTCACACCGAATTTGGGTGTGGGGATATGGCTACATGGGTGATGTTGGAGAATTGTTGTGGGATTGTGTCTCTTGGAGGTAAGCACATGGGAGAGTTTCATGGATGGCTGACCTGTTTTTATGGTTGATTTGATCTATATGTAAGTATCATATGTCGGCTCATGTAGGGGGCTAAACCACAACCAGTCATATTCCTCTCTTTCTAAATGGGAATATATCCAATGTCATTGTATTTCTGAAATATTTACTTCCTTTTTAGGTTTAGAAGATGTCACAATACAATATTCTGTCGTGAGTATCAAAGGAGACTTTGGATATTGTAGCAGCATTGAGGCCATTAATGATTGTGAGGATCATAAAGTTAGATTAAATACATTTTCATTTCTTTTTGTTTCTTCTCTTTATTTATTCTTTTCTCATACAGTTCATAGTGACCACTCAACTCTTTCTACTCTTTCTACTATTTTGCCCTGTCCCAGATCCACTGTTCATTTCTTGTACTTCAAAGAGAACCGGCCTCCCAGGGATGTCAACTGAACACCATATCAAGATACAAAGTGATTAGACATAAACATTTATATCCATGCATGATTGGGCAACAAATTAGGAGTAAAAGTATCCCAAGAGCAAGTAAAAGAGTTAGAAACAAACACACTTTTATTGTTAGGTGTCCCACAAAACCATCAAGAAAAGCAATCATAATATGCAAGGGGAGGATAGGACTCAGACCCTGCCAGATCCATAATTGCTCTGTCAGACACTTTGAGCCCTTTAGATACCTGAACCTGTGGGTCGTGTTTTACTGGCATTCTTAATACTTCTGCCTTCTATAAAATCCCCATCTAAATTCTTGCATCTTTTCTGGTATACAGCTAGTGTTTGGGTAAATTCTAAATAGCTGTATTTAAACTGACTTAAATAATTAACATCCTTTGCCATTAAGAAAATGAAAATCAAAACTACCTGAATAATTCATCTTATACTTGTCAGAATAGCTAGGATTAACAACACAAGTAACAACTCATGCTGGCAATGATGTGGAGCAAAGGGAATACTCCCCCATTGCTTCTGGGAATGCAAACATGTATAGCCACTATGGAAATCAATATGGCAGTTCCTCAGATAATTGTTAATCTTTCTACCTCAAGACTTAGCTATACCATTGTGGTAGTATGAATATAGTTGGCTCCCATTATCACGTAGGGCACGGAAGTAGTGGGTGATGTGGCTATTTTCGTGTGGGCATGGTTTTGTCAGAGAAAGTCTGTCAGATAACTTCCTGTTGCCCAAGTCAAGATCAAAGTACTCTAGGCTCCAGCATTACATCTGGCTCCCTGCTTACATGCTCCCAGTAATGATAATAGTTGATTGAATCTCTGAAATTGTAAGTGAGCAACTTTAATAAAATGTTTTCACTATAAGAGTTTGAATGGTCTAGGTGTCTCTTTAGGTCAATAAAACTCTAATTAAACAGAAGTTGGTCCCAGGAACTGGGGTATTGCTGTGCTCGGCCTGCCCATACTTTTTTTTGGAATAATATGGACTTTGGGACTTTGGCTTGTGAAAAGCTTTAAATGCATTAAGATCTGCATACTAGACCATACTAAGAGGAGCAAGGGTGACAGTGACCTTGATAATGATGTGAAATATCAGGAGCCAGCTCAAGATGTTTCAGTTAGGATTTCAGTATGTTGCCTAGAAATTATTCTTGTGATTTTTTTTTTTTTTGTAGAAAATGACTGCATTCTGCCTTTGGTCAAAGAATTCTGCTTGAGGCTAAAGTAAAATGTTTTTGTTGATTCCATTGGCCGAAGAAAACTCAAAAGAGTCTAGGATAGACTCTGTCATGAGGATATTAGTGTTAACTCTACTGAAGATATGTAACTTAAGGAGCAGCTGAGCAGGGAAAAATACTTGGGACATAAAAAGGGGCCCTTAAAAGTGGAATGATGCGAAATTTGCTGTTCAAGGACATAAGATGATTAAGAAACGTGGTAATAAAGGAAGTGGTGATAAGGTAGTGTTTGCAAGACCTTCAATCTTACAACACAGAAAAGGGAGGAAAGCTTATCTCTGTGAATGTAATGCCATCCTGGCCTACCTAGTAATTTTCAGGACAGCCAAACTTAGGCAGTGAAAAAAGAAAGCTGGAAAATATATAATTAAACTAAGTGCCTAGTTCTAGCCCCATTAAACAGCAGAACCTTACACCTTTGGTCATGTGGTTCTGGTTTAAATCTTTTTTTTTTTAATAAAATTTTCTTAATTTATAAAAGTTTCCATTTCCGCCCCTCCTCCCAACACCCTCCCACTCCCCCCACTCCCTCTCTATCCCCAAGAGCAGTCAGGGTTTCCTGTCCTGTGGGAAGTCCAAGTCCAAGTCCCCCCCCAGCAGGACCAGGAAGGTGAGCATCCAAACAGACTGGATCCCAAAAATCCAGTATATGCAGAGGAAACAAGTCCCAGTGTCATTGTCAATGGCTTCCCAGAAAGACCCCGAGCCAGCCACATTCAAAAATCCGGCCACATTCAGAGAATCTGGTTGGATCACGTTCTCTTTCAGTCCCAGTCCAACTGGCCTTGGTGAACTCTCATTAGATCAGTCCCTTTGTATCAGTGGGTGAACGCACTCCTCACAGTCCCGCCTTTCTTGTTCATGTTCTCCCTCCTTCTGCTCCTCACTTAGACCTTGGGGGCTCAGTCCAGTGCTCCAATGTGGTTCTCTGTCTCAATCTCCATCCATCAACGGGTGAAGTTTCCCTCTGGTCTTGCCTTCTTTGCTCACGCTCTCCCTCCTTCTGCTTCTTGTTTGGACCAAGGGAGCTAAGTCCAGTGGGTCTCTGTCTCTATCTTCATCCATCGCCAGATGAAGGTTCTATGGTGATATGCAAAATATTCATCAGTATGGTTATGGGAAAAGGCTGGTTCAGGCACCCTCTCCTCTGTCCAGAGAACAATCTGGGGATCTCTCCTTGGACCTGGGATCCCCTTTATAATCAAGTCTCTTGTAAACCCTAAAATGACTCCCTTAGTTGAGATATATACTTTCCTGATCCCATTTCCATCCTTCCTCCCTCCTCCCATCCCAATCCTCCGAGCCCTCCCCATTCCCCCCTACTGCCTCCTTCCCAACCTTCCCCCCTCCCAACAATCCCCCCCCCAATGCACCCGAGGTTGCCTGGGACTCTTGTCCACTTCCACTCTCCAGGAGGATAACCACACGATTTTCTTCAGGTTCACCTTCTTATTTAGCTTCTCTAGGATCACGAATAATAGGCTCAAAGACCTTTAATTATGGCTAGAATCCACATATGAGTGAATACATACCATATTCCTCTTTTTGGGTCTGGGTTACCTCACTCAGTAAAGCGTTTTCTATGTCCATCAATTTGCATGCAAAATTCAAGATGTCATTGTTTTTTACCGCTGAGTAAAACTCTAATGTATATATGTTCCACACCTTTTTAACCATTCTTCTATTGAGGGGCACCTAGGTTGTTTCCAGGTTCTGGCTATTACAAATAGTGCTGCTATGAACATAGTTGAACAAATGCTTTTGTGGTATGATAGGGCATCTCTTGGGTATATTCCCAAGAGTGGAATTGCTGGGTCCTGAGGGAGGTTGACTCCCAGTTTCCTGAGAAACTCCCACACTGATTTCCACAGTGGCTGCACAAGTTTGCATTCCCACCAACAATGGATGAGAGTTCCCCTCTCTCCACATTCTCTCCAGCATAGGCTATCATTGGTGTTTTTGACTTTAGCTAATCTGACCGGTGTAAAATGGTATCTCATAGTTGTTTTGATTTGCATTTCCCTGATCGCTAAGGATGTTGAGCATGACCTTAAGTGTCTTTTGGCCATTCAAAATTCTTCTGTTGAGAATTCTCTGTTCAGATCAGCACCCCATTTTTTAATTGGGTTAATTAGAGTTTTAGTGTCTAGTTTCTTGAGTTGTTTGTATATTTTGGAGATCAGGCCTTTGTCTGATGAGGGGTTGGTGAAGATCTTCTCCTAGTCTGAAGGTAGCTCTTTTGTCTTACTGATGGTGTCCTTTGCTTTACTGAAGCTTCTCAGTTTCAGGAGGTCCCATTTATTCATTGTCTGTGCTACTGGGGTTCTACCTAGGAAGTGGTCTCCTGTGCCTATGTCTTGTAGACTACTTCCCACTTTCTCTTCTATCTGGTTCAAAGTGGATGGATTAATGTTGAGGTCTTTAATCCATTTGGACTTGATTTTTGTGCATGGTGAAAGATATGGATCTACTTTCATTCTTCTACAGGTTTACATCCAGTTATGCCAGCACCATTTGTTAAAGATGCTTTCCTTCTTCCATTGCACACCTTTAGCTCCCTTGTTGAAAATCAAGTGTTCATAGGTTTGTGGGTTAATATCTGGGTCTTCTATTTGATTCCATAGATCAACTTCTCTGTTCTTATGCCAGTACCAAGATGTTTTCAATACTGTAGCTGTGTAATAGTGTTTGAAGTCAGGATAGTTATACCTCCAGAAGTTCTTTTATTATATAAGATTGTTTTGGCTATCCTGGGTTTTTTGTTTTTCCATATAAAATTTATTATTATCTCTCAAGGTCTGTGAAGAAGTTTGATGGGATTTTGATGGGGATTGCATTGAATCTATAGATTGCTTTTGGTAGAATTGCCATTTTTACTATGTTGATCCTCCCAATCCAAGAGCAGGGGAGATCTTTCCATTTTCTGGTATCCTCCTCAATTGCTTTCTTCAAAGACTTAAAGTTTTTGTCAAATAGGTCTTTCACTTCCTTGGTTAGAGTAACCCCAAGATATTTTATGCTATTTGTGGCTATCGTTAAAGGTGATGTTTCTCTGATTTCCCTCCCTGCTTTTTTATCCTTTGTGTATAGGAGGGCAACTGATTTTTTGGAGTTGATCTTGTATCCTGCCACGTTACTAAAGGTGTTTATCAGCTGTAGGAGTTCTGTGGTAGAGTTTTTGGGGTCGCTCATGTATACTATCATATTGTCTGCAAATGACGAGAGTTTAACTTCTTTTCCATTTCGAAACCCCTTGATCCTCTTATGTTGTCTTATTGCTGTTGCTACAACTTCAAGCACTATATTGAAGAGGTATGGGGAGAGTGGACAGCCTTGTCGTGTTCCTGATTTTAGTGGAATGGCTTTGAGTTTCTCTCCATTCAGTTTGATGTTAGCTGTCGGCTTGCTGTAAATAGCTTTTATTATATTTAGGTATGATCCTTGTATCCCCAATCTCTTCAACACCTTTATCATAAAGGGATGTTGAATTTTGTCAAATGCTTTTTCAGCATCTAATGAAATGATCAAATGTTTTTTTTCTTTCAGTTTATTTATATGATGGATTACATTGATAGATTTGCGTATGTTGAACCATCCCTGCATCTCTGGGATGAAGCCTACTTGATCATAATGGATAATTTTTCTAATGTGTTCTTGGATTCGGTTTGCCAGGATTTTGTTGAGAATTTTTGCGTCGATGTTCATGAGTGAGATTAGCCTGTAATTCTCGTTCTTGGTTGTGTCTTTATGTGGTTTTGGTATCAGGGTAACGTAGCTTCATAAAAAGAATTTGGCAATGACTCTTCTGTTTCTATATTGTGAAATACCTTAAGGATTATAGGTATCAGCTCTTCTTGGAAGTTCTGATAGAATTCTGCGTTGAAACCGTCTGGCCCTGGGATTTTTTTGGTCGGGAGGTTTTTGATAACAGCTTCTAATTCTTCACGCCTAACAGGTCTATTTAGATTGTTCACCTGGTCTTGATTTCACTTTGGTAAATGGTATTTATCTAAAAACCAATCCATTTCTTGTACATTTTCCAACTTTATGGCATATAAACTTTCGTAGTAAGATAATGATTCTCTGAATTTCTTCTGTGTCTGTTGTTATGTCCACCTTTTCATTTCTGATCTTATTAATTTGAGTGTTCTCTCTCTGCTGTTTGATTAGTTTGGTTTGGCTAGGGGTTTGTCAATCTTGTTGATTTTCTCCAAGAACCAACTTTTTGTTTCTTTGGATTGTTTTCTGTGTTCCTATTTTGTTGATTTCAGCCCTCAGTTTGATTATTTCCAGTCTTCTACTCATCCTGGGTGAGTCTGTGTTCACTATCAATGGAGAAAACAAAATATTCCAGGATAAAAACAAATTTAAACAATACGTAGCCACAAATCCAGCTTTACAGAAAGTAATAGAAGGAAAATCGCAACCCAAGGAATCTAACAGTGCCAACACTGCCTACAATAACCCAGACATCTAGTGACCATTCACAACCACAACTCAAAGAAGAGAAACACACAAACTCTACTACACACACACACACAAAAATAATAACCGTATCCAACAACCACTGGTCATTAATGTCACTTAATATTAATGGACTCAACTCACCTATAAAAAGGCACAGACTAAGAGATTGGATATGAAAACAGGATCCATCATTCTACTGTTTACAAGAAACACACCTCAACCATAAACATAGACATCTACTCAGAATAAAGGGTTGGGAAAAGGTTTTCAAAGCAAACGGACCTAAGAAACAAGCGGGTGTGGCCATTCTAATATCTAACAAAATTGACTTCAAACTAAAATCAATCAGAAGAGATGGAGATGGACATTTCATACTAATAACAGGAACAATTCATCAGGAGGAAGTCTCAATCCTGAATATCTATGCCCCTAATATAAAAGCACCCACTTATGTAAAAGAATAACTTTTAGAACTCAAGGCAGTCATCAAACCACACATACTAATAATAGGAGACTTCAACACACCTCTCTCACCAATGTACAGGTAAATCAGACAGAAACCTAACAGAGAAATAAGAGAATTACTAGAGGTAATGAATCAAATGGACTTAACAGATATCTATATAACATTCCACCCAAAAAAGAAAGAATATACTTTCTTCTCTGCAGCTCATGGAACCTTCTCGAAAATTGACCACATACTTGGTAACAAAGCAAACTTCTACAAATACAAAAAAAATATTAGTAACCACCTGTGTCTTGTCGGATCACCATGGAATAAAGTGAGAATTCAGTAACAATTTGAACACTAGAAAGCCTACAAACGCGTGGAAGTTTAACAGTCAGCTACTGAATCATCCCTGGGTCAAGGAAGAAATAAAGAAAGAAATTGAAGTCTTCCTTGAATTTAACGAAAATAAAAACACAACATACTCAAACCTATGGGACACAATGAAAGCAGTGCTAAGAAGAAAGTTCATAGCACTAAGTGCCCAATTAAAGAAAACGGAGAAAGCATACATTGAAGCCTTAACAGCACACCTGAAAGCTCTGGGAAAAAAGAAGCAGACTGACTTAAGTCTTAAGGAAAGGAGAAATATGTTTAGATCCTTTGGATCTTGGTAGCTGGGGCTGGAGTATCAGCTGTGATGAGAAAGTTCTCAGAAGTATTCAAGTGAAATTTTGCTTTGCTGGGTACTTAATTCTGGTTGGCTTGAACTAAGAAATCAGTGATAATTAAGGGACCCTCATCACTGATGTGAAAATGTCTGGGAAGTGTTTTATAAGAGCACACAGAAGCTGTCTTCCAGAGTCAGCCACGTTTGAACCTCATGCTGGTAGATGGAGTTTGTAATGTGTCTTACTCAGGTGGTATTGCTTTTGAAGGTATTGATGGATGTAAGGCTTGGCACTGTGAGGCCAGGAGAGGACATCACTGAAGGTTTAGTCTCATTGGCGGTTGAATAACCAGGACTATAAGGGTCATGCCAATAGGTGCGACTCCTTGAGGTGATCCTATGAGAAACTACTGGTGAAAGTGAAACCCAGTTGCAATAGAAGACCCCAGAGTTTTGGAGAGGCCAGCCCTGTGAGATGACCACCAAAACAGCAGTGACAGTGGAACTGAGCCAGCCAGAGTCTAGAAGACCAGGTGTGTGTACTGCAGAGGGCAGAGTCAGTGTATTGATCCCAAACCAATGGAAAACTACAGAAGATCTTGAGTGGATTTTAATATTGGAAGTTTGCAATTCTTTAATTACCCAAGATGTTACAGATCCCAGGGTCATAGGTTATCTGCCAAGGAGAGCAACTAATGGGAAATGGAAGCAGCCCAAGAAAAAGAAATATGCTGCTCTCAACAAAGCTTAACAGGATTGGAGACCTAAGAGCTCTTGGTCATGGAATTAGGTATCATTACATTGGCAGTTTTTCTTTATTATTACTTGTATTTGGTTCTACCCTAGTTCTCTGAGCCATCCAACTTCCGGATCCTGCCCATCTAGGTGCTCTTCCTAATTGGGCCAGTCATTGGTTAACCACTACACAAATCTTGAGCCACCATTTTCCTGATATATCATTCAAACACAAGTGTGTGTCAAATATTTTGTGAATGGCTTAGTTTCCTAGGCTCACCACTGAGAGCCATATATGATTCCAGAAGTTGACCAGTACAGGCTCCATGTTTCTGAGTTATAGGGAGTTCTCACTATAATCACCCTCAAAGATTGCAGAACATTGTTACTGCACTGTTTCAACATCAAGCCTTGAAAGTTTTCCTATTCTAGTAATTTCTTGCAGTGTTTTCCCCTCCATACCTCCATTGACTCCCATGATCCTTCCTGTTCTTGCTGTGAGTACACCCACAAAATCTAGTCAATTTAATCTTCCTGTTTGGGATCCATGCACCCCTTGCTACAGCCATCGTTGTCACTTACCCTATCTGGGTCTGTGGATTGTACTGTGATTAGTCTTTACTCAACAGCTAATATCCACTTACAATGAGTAAACATCATGTTTGACTATGTAGATTGGGTTTACTTGCTCAGAGGCAAAGAACTCAAGAAGCAACACATCAAGAAAAAATTAATTAAATAAGCTTGTTAGAATTCACCTTATAGTTATCAGAATAGCTAGATTCAATAACACAAGAAACAACTCATGCTGGCAAGGATGCTGAGTAAGGGGAACATTCTCCATTGCTGCTGGGAATACAAACCTGTATAGCCACTATGGCATTTCCTCAGATAATTTGGAATCTATCTACCTTAAAACTCAGATAAATCACTCAGAGTTTTATATAATCATTCAATATCATGATTGTGATAAGAGATTCACATTGAAACACTTCAGGAATTGTTCCAGCCTATGACAATCATTGACGTTAGACTATATACTTTTTTATCACGTAGATGACTATGAATATTTATGGATCAGGGTCAGAATGTAGTTGATCGAAGGAAAAGGCCCAAGATTGGAAGAAGTGGTTGAACACTTGTCTCTCCAGGGTGCTCTTTTTTGTTTTATTTGTGGAACATTTAGTAGGCGAAATCTTTTGGATGAAATTTCTGTATTAGGGATTGGATTTACATGTTTATAGCCTGAACCCATTTCTGGTTATGTGGGTCCTGCTATTATGTCACCACCATTATACGTGGCATCACTAAATGACAACAGGTGCAATTGAAGCAATTTCTCTTCACTCTTAAGCCTTTTGCTATCCTGATTTCTATTTTAACTTTTTGCTTTTACTTTTGTTTTTGAAAGACACTGCTTTTCTGTGTAGCTCTGGGTCATGAATGTAGCTCCTTACACCATGCTGTCCTCAACTCAGAAATACAAATGGTCCTTGTTTCTGCACAGAGGGATTAATGGTGAAGCAACATACATTTTGTGTTTGTTTGTGTGTGTGTGTGTGTGTGTGTGTGTGTATTGTTTCATTGTTTGATGAGCCTGTAATGTAGGTTTTCGTACATTTCAATGGCAAGTTTCTATGCCGAACTTTACCTACATCTTGAAATTTGAAGTTTGGTGGAGGGTATCATTCTCTTTCTGAGGAGAGTAGTATCCATGACATTAATACCTCTTCCTTCTGAATCATTGCACTGCAGGTGTGTGATTTTCTACCTACATCTAATTTTTTATTTGAATGCTTTCTATGAATATGAGGTTGTATCTATATACAGGGGTCCGTACCACATGCATGCCTGTTCCTCATGGTGGGCATAAGAGGCCTCAGAACCTATGAAGTTGAAGTAATGGTTAATTACAAGCCCCCTGTTAGTCCTGGCAATTGTGCCCACTTATCTGCAAGGACAGCAAGACCACTTAATTGCTGACCCAGCTCCCTTACTCTATGTTATATTTGATCATCATTTGCAGGGCTGATGTTTTCTTTGGTCCATTTGTTAAACATGCACTCCCTTTAATTAAGATCTTATTATGAAACAGTTTAAACTGGGCCAATGCAGGGTCTGTAAGATGAATGTTGATCTAAAGTGAATACAAAACTTTTTGTCAGAACTTCAGTAAAACCTCTGATTTTTTTTCACGTTTTTTACTTGAATGATTTTTGGATGGATACTGGGTTTCATTAATTTGTAACTGTGGCTTACCTAACTCTTTGCATAGGCTTTGACTGACATCCAGTTCAATTTAATTCATCTGCTTTTACATTGATTGCTGGGTTAATGGTAAGAGTCAATATACTTAATTTTCACATCTGTTTTCTAGGTAATCAGTGTTCTTCCTATTTCTGTTATGTTTTCTATGTAGTGTTGATCTACTTGCTTGTCTGTCTCTGTATGTCTCTTCATTGGCATTTTTTTGTCAAGGCTGTATCCTATTTAAAGGGCCAAGGAATGGCACATATAAACCTCCTCTTCAGTTCCCTTCTAAGGTGATTGGTGATTACATTATAATGCCTATGTCATGCAAGAAGTGGGGAAGCAGAAGCATTACAAAAAATATATCATTTTAAAAGAAATATCCAATGTCAGGATCAAACTTTGTTTTACTGTTGTTTGGATTATTGTAGAATTCAGTGACCTATGAGGATGTGCACATTGACTTCACTCAGGATGAGTGGGTTTTGCTGAATCCTTCCCAGAAGAATCTCTACAAAGATGTGATGCTGGAGACATACAGGAACCTCACTGCTATTGGTATGACTGTGAACTTTCCTTCTCATTTTTAAATAAGGAGACAACTGTGTATTATTTATTGATACTTTTGTATATTTGTGAGAAAGAGTAAGAATGAGCCAAATAACTAAGGCATAGTTCACTTAAGATATTCAACTGTGTACAATATTCATTAATATATTATCTACTTTCTGTTACTGTATTTTAGGCTATAGTTGGGAACACCATAATTTTGAGGAGCATTGTCAAAGTGCTAGAAAACATGGAAGGTAATTTTTATTTGCAATTTGGTATATATTTGTCTCTGGTGAAATTTTAATTTGTCCTGGAAGATTTAAAGAAAAACAATAGTATAAATATGCACATCTTAAAGTATATTGATGGTCATTAATTACTCATAAAATGATATGTCTCAATATGAGATAACTGGTCTGTGTTTCCAAAGTATTCCTCTAAAAGCAGAAGAGAAGGAAATGATTCCTTTACTGATACCACCATTTCAATCATAGCCCCATGAGAACTATGCTGTAGAGCTGCCAATCCATTTAGTTTCATACCACTCAGATATTGCACAAGGAACACAATACACACATTGAATAGATAATAAGTATATGTTTAAAACTGTCAAAAAATAAATAGTGTGTAGTAAAGCCAGTGTTACTCATGTACCTATGACTTTGTCAAACTTATTGAAAGAGTTGGTTCATGAGAGTAAAGCAGGCTCTTGTGGAGAAATCTTAATTCCTATACCACATGTCTGTGAGGAACAGAAAGTCAAACTGTGTGAATTCAATGAACAACCATTTATTTCTTCTTCCTATAATCAGAATGTCATATGTCACAAGTCACCTTACCAAAATGGGTAGAGGTCCTGTATATCTTTCAGAATAATGAGAGGATATGAAAGATATTTAGTATTTCAACACTGGATAGACTTGTTAAACGTGTTATAAGATTATATTTAATTGGTTTTCAAACTTCCTTGTGAAGACACCAGCAAACTCACACTGAAGATAAGCCCTATGAGTGTTGGACTGTGTACTTACTTTTATTTTTTCCTAGTACACTTTCTTGTTGTAGGTATTGCACTACAGGAAAACACAAGAATGCAAAAGGAATGTAAGGTTATTTCAAACTGAGTTAGTGTAGTTCCTTTCAAATATGTAAAAAAAACCAACCTCATAGAAAATGATTCTATAAATGTGGGTCTTTTATTAAAAGACCTTTATCATCAAAGGTTCTTCAAAGACACAAAACATCCCATACTGAAAAACAGCACCATGAATATAAATCTTAAAATCTGATTCCCCTTTACAATTAAATGAAATTATAAAATTAATTCATACAGATATTAAGACTCAGTGTAATGTATGTGGCAAAAGTTTTACATGTGCCAATTTTCTTTGCAGGTATGAAAAAAACCATAATGGAGAGAAACCCTCTGAATATACTCAATGTGATAAAGCCTTTGCATGTTATAGTCATCTTCAATGGCATGAAAAAATTCATTCTGCAGAGAAGCCATATGATGGTATTCAATATGATAAAGCCTTTGCAGGTACCAGCTGTCTCCAAATACTTAGAAGAACACATACTGGAGAGAAAACCTATGAATGTAATCAATGTGATAAAGCTTTTTCAAAATACTCTAAACTCCAAATACATGAAAGAACACATACTAAAGAGAAACCCTATGAATGTAACGAATGTGGTAAAGTCTTTGCCAATCGATCTCATCTCCGAAGACATGAAAGAACACATACTGGAGAGAAACCCTATGGATGTAATGAATGTGGCAAAGTCTTTGCACGTCAATGTAGTCTCAAAATCCATAAAAGAACACATACTGGAGAGAAACCCTACACGTGTAATCAATGTGGTAAAAGCTATGTACATTTCAGTAGTCTTCGAGTACATCAATGGACACATACTGGAGAGAAACCCTATATGTGTAATCAATGTGGTAAAGGCTATTTACGAATCAGTAGTCTTCGAGAACATCAAAGGACACATACTAGAGAGAAACCTTATCCATGTCATCAATGTGATAAAGCTTTTGTGAGTCGTGGTGACCTTCAAAGACATAAAAGAAGATATACAGGAGAGAAGCCCTTTGAATGTAATCAATGTGATAAAGCTTTCTCAGAGCTTTCTAAACTTCAAATACACAAAAGAACACACACTGGAGAGAAACCCTATGAATGTAATCAATGTGGTAAAGCCTTTTCATATGTCAGTAGTCTCCAACTTCACAAAAGAACACATACTGGAGAGAAGCCATATGCATGTAATCAGTGTGATAAAGCCTTTGCACGACTCAGTAGTCTAAAATCACATAAAAGAATCCATACAGGAGAGAAACCCTATGAATGTAATCAATGTGGTAAGGTCTTTGCATGTCGATATCATCTCCGAATGCATGAAAGAACACATACTGGAGAGAAACCCTATGAATGTAATGAATGTGGTAAAGCCTTTTCACAAATTAGTAGTCTAAAAACACATAAAAGAACACATACTGGAGAGAAACCTTATGAATGTAATCAATGTAGTAAAGCCTTTGCATGTCGTAGAAGTGTACACATCCACCAAAGAACATATGCTGAATAGAAACCCTACAGTTTTAGCCAATGTGGCAGAGCCTTTGTATGAGTCATCAGGCTTTAAAATCTTGAGAAAAAATCATACTGCAAAGAAACTCTTTTTTTTTCTTTTTTGTTTTTTCTAGACAACGTTTCTCTGTAGCATTGGAGTCTGTCCTGGAACTCACTCATAGTCCAGGCTGGCCTTTAACTCACAGAGATTTGTCTGTCTCTGTCTCCCAAGTGCTGGACTAAAGGGGTGTGCCACCACATTACAGCCTGTCAAACCCTTTAGGTGCAGTCAGTGTGGTAAAGTTTTCCACTTCTTGGTAGTCTTTATACAAGAGTAAACTTTTAATGAATAAGAGTCTATTAAGGCCTTTGCATATCACAGTAATCTGAGGACCTGAGAATATTCATACTGAAAGTAGTGTGACTATAAATGTTTTGAAAATATCTTCAGACAACACATATTTACTTACATATGACTGGGCAGAAAACAAGTCTACAAGTGTCAAATCTATTCAAGCATTATGAAGTCTCTATTTTGTTTGCACCTGCAAAATTATATGGACAGAAGTCCTGTGAATTCAATGATAAGGTAATTCTTTTTGATTTTGCACTTTTCTTCAATTATATAAATACACTTATCTGTAGAAATACTTCGTTTTGGAAAATAACCAGGCTAGCTTAAAATAAACAATTATATTTTTACTAATCATAAGGGGAACCTCATGTTACATGCAACAAAATGTAAATTTCAAGTTCCTCTGTGTCCCACGGGAATCCCTCATAGAGCAAGCACCTGGTCCATCCCAGTTTTTCTCCTCGGCTCCAGGACGCCATGGTTTAACTCAGTTTCACTTTTTAAAGATGATTGGTTAACAAAGCTTACCCCATCACCTCACTATTTTGTCTAAACCAGATTGATCCAAACCCAATACAACTGTATACAAGAGGAACAGATACCAAGTATAAAATTACAAACAACATAAGCAATTTTAAGCAAGGAACTCATGACAAAGATTTTAACAAACATTCTATCTCAAGGGGTCTAAATCTTGCATCTGAAATAAGTTTGGCTAATTCTTGAGGAAGGTAACTATGGCTATCTATTCTTCAGCCGCTTTGAAGGCCTAAGAAGGTAATAATGTTACTTGAGCAGGTAAGAAGTTCAATCAAGCAGCTTCCAAAGCAAGCAATATATGATGGAGACAATTGACTTTCTGGGCAATCATCCAAAGTCTCATTTGTAATGCTGAAGCAACCAACTTTCGCTAAGTCCTAACATAGCTGACAGACCATTTTCAGAGGCAAGAAATTTATTTAAAAACTGTCTTAACCTGAAGAAAATCATATAGTTATCCTCCTGGATATTGGAAGTAGACAAGATTGCCAGGCAAATTTGGGTGCACAGGGGGTGGGGGGTGGAAGTAAGGGGAGATGGTTAGAGAGAAGGGAGAGGGGGAGGAGTGGGGATGACTTGGGGAAATGGGATGAGGGGAGGGAGGAAGGATGGTTATGGGAGCAGGGAGGTATATATCTCAACTAAGGGAGCCATTTTAGGGTTTGCAAGAGACTTGATTCTGGAGGAGTTCCCAGGCCCAACGATAGGTCCCCAGATTGTTCCCTGGGCAGCAGAGGAGAGGGTGCCTTAACTGGCCTTGGCCCATAACCATCCTGATGAATATTTTGAATATCACAATCGAACCTTCATCTGGCGATGGATGGAGATAGAGATAGAGACACATATTGGAACACTGGACTTAACTCCTTAGGTCCAAATGAGAAGCAGAAGGAGGGAGAATGTGAGCAAGGAAGGCAGGACCAGAGGGAACCCTCATCCGACGATGGATGGAGATAGAGATGGAGACCCACATTGGAGCACTGGACTGAGCCCCCAAGGTCCAAATGAGGAGCAGAAGGAGGGAGAATATGAAAAAGGAAGTCAGGACCGTGAAGGGTGTGTTCACCCACTGATACAAGGGGACTGATCTATTGAGAGCTCACCAAGGCCCGCTGGACTGGGACTGAACGAGCATGTGATCAAACCGGATTCTCTGAATGTGGCTGACATGGGGGCTGACTGAGAATCCATTGACAATGGCACTGGGTCTTGTTTGGTCTGCATGTACTGGCTTTTTGGGATCCTAGTCTGTTTGGATGCTCACCTTCCTAGACCTGGAGGGAGAGGGGAGGAACCTGAACTTTCCTCAGGGCAGGAAACACTGACTGCTCTTAGGACTGGAGAGGGAGGAGGAGAGGGAGTGGGGGGAATGGGAGGGTATGGGGAGGAGGGGAGGAAGTGGAAATTTTTACAAATAAATAAATAAGTAAATTTTTTAAAAAAAGAAAAAAATAAAACTGTCTTACCCTATCTTGGCAAGATTTGGAAGTCTTTTTTCTTGTGTCCTGCCTATTCATTCCAGATACCATGTACTTTGTCAGTGATTGAGGTATGGGCAATTCCTTGCCCAAAGGCTAGTTTTGCCAAAAAAAAAAATACATTCTAAGTGGAGTGTCTTTGTTGCTCAACATTCTCTCTGGAATAGATTGGTGCTGTCAGGAACAATCATGTGTCATGTCAAGAGAATTCTAAGTTATTTAAATGCTCTGTTTCACACATCCTTGAAGTGGTTGAAGATTACCTATCTGGACAGAATACAATCTCTGTGTATCTAAAGAAACTAATTGATCTGACTGTATGTACAACAAACATGAACAACTCTTGACATATAATCATTATTACCTGTATAACTTAAAGACTAAAATTTCATGTCAGAATATTAAATAATCTGTAAACAAGTGTGCAACAAATAAGAACAATGACCTCAAAGTGTAAACAATATAAGTATCTTGATCAGAGGTAGGAGTAATGTATAATGCAGTATGAAACTGTATCCTAAAAGATGTATCAATATACAAAATGTCCTAAACAGAGATACGAACCCACATATATACAATCTGTCAGAATAACTTTGCTTAGTTGTACAAATAATGTAAACAAAAATAGCAAGTATAATTTGAACTTGTATCAATATACAAAACTATACCAATGTAAGTTATCCATGAAGAACTCACAAATATTCACTCTATTACCCATTATTACTATCCCATCTTTTTTTTTTTTGAAGAAACATAGTTTTCACCTCAACCCTTTATCTAATATAAATAATCATTAGCAATCGCTAAACAGTGTTCCCAGCCCTTTAGACCAACTCTTTGGGAGGTTGTGCGTCATCCTCTAATATTGCTCCCCATTGACATGGGGGTGACGTTCTCTTTATGAGATCCTGCAAAATTTACTTTCTTAACTTTTGGGTAAGTTTCAAGATTACTGTCTAGCATAGATGTAAAAAATTTCCAAGCAGTCAATAGGGTTTTTCCCTATCGAGTTCTGCCCAGAATGTCATGAGAGAGTATACCCTGTCAGCAGCTGTTACCCCAAATCTGGAGTTAGAGTAGTGCTATCGGTATCATGATGTCATCTCAACCAGGTGGAATTGTTACTGTGGGGCCCAGTCTTCTTCCTGGAAGCTTCAAGGTTTACTGTAAGAATAGGATCTGTAGTAAAGTCTATTGCTCATCAGGGAAAACTTAAGCATTATTCATAGAGACATACATTCAATAAAGAATAAGATATAGATAAAATAGACATGGAGAAAATTTTTTTCTTCTGTCTTATACCAGATGGCTCCTGATATAAGACAGAAACTATGAATGTTCCTTTTAATAATCTAACACGCTTAGATTTAGAGAAGTACAGAGCCATTGTCCAACTTCAAAGCAAGCTGTATATATTCATAAATATATATATATTCATATATATATATATATAAATGTATATGTATTGGGTTTGTTTAAATGAATTATTAGATCAGGTGTTATCCCAACAGCTGGTTATTGTAGTATGTGGGGCTGGCTTGTTGGGGTATCTGTCCTGCCCAGTACCCCACAGCAGGCAGGCCCCAAAGAAAATCACGCACAAGACTGCATAAGATTATAAACTGATTGGCTCATTAGGTCAGGCTTCTTGTTAACTCTTATAACTTATATTAACCCATTATTCTCATCTATGTTACCCATAATGGCTCCATACCTTTCTCAGCTGGGCAAGTCACATGCTGCCTCTTCAGTGGTCTGCGCAGGAGTGCTGCTGAGGAACTTCTCTGCTTCCCAGAATTCTCCTGTTTTCATTGCATCACTTCTACTTCCTGTCTGGTTTTCGCGCCTATACTGTCTGCCTGGCCAATCAGTGTTTTATTAAAATATGATTGACAGAATACAGACAATTCTCCCACATCAGGTCATAGACCAGAAATGTCTCCTAATAATCTTTAACATTAAGGGTCTGCAACTGGTCTCTGGTAATTTGTGCCTTTTGTGTTCTAATTTTCTGTACACTAGGTAATTAAGAACTTGCCTCTTTGAATCTTTTTCTCGGGCACTTTTGATTTTTTTGAGTTGTTGTTTAGAGCAGTTTCTTCTATAGATCAGGCCTGCCTTGTATTATGTAACAGAGAATTGCTTTGAACATGTATTGCTGTTTCTGCTGTACTCTTCTAGAACTCAAGGCAGTCATCAAACCACACACACTAATAGTAGGAGACTTCAACATACCTCTCTCACCAATGGACAGGTCAATCAGACAGAAACCAAACAGAGAATTAAGAGATTTATTGGAGGTATTGAATCAAATGGACTTAACAGACATCTATAGAACACTCCACCCAAATAGGAATGAATATACCTTTTTCTCTGCAGCTCATGGAACCTTCTCGAAAATTGACCACATACTCGGTAACAAAGCAAACGTCCACAGATACAAAAAATATTAGTAACCACCTGTGTCTTGTCAGATCACCATGGACTAAAATTAGAATTCAACAACAATGCTTCCCCCAGGAAGCCAACAAACTCATGGAAGTTGAACAGTCAACTACTAAATCACCCCTGGGTCAAGGAAGAAATAAAGAAAGAAATTAAACTCTTCCTTGAATTTAATGAAAACAAAGACACAACATACTCAAACCTATGGGACACTATGAAAGCAGTGCTAAGAGGAAAGTTCATAGCACTAAGTGCCCAATTAAAGAAAACGGAGAAAGCACACATTGGAGACTTAACAGCACACTTGAAAGCTCTAGAAAAAAAAAGAAGCTGATTCACCCAGGAGGTCTAGAAGACTGGAAATAATCAAACTGAGGGCTGAAATCAACAAAATAGAAACACAGAAAACAATCCAAAGAATCAATGAATCAGAAAGCTGGTTCTTGGAGAAAATCAACAAGACTGACAAACCCCTATCCAAATTAATCAAACGGCAGAGAGAGAACATGCAAATTAATAAGATCAGAAATGAAAAGGGGGACATAACCACAGACACAGAGGAAATTCAGAGAATCATTAGATCTTACTATGAAAGTTTATATGCCACAAAGTTGGAAAATGTACAAGAAATGGACATTTTTTTAGATAAGTACCATATACCAAAGTTAAACCAAGAGCAGGTGAACAATCTAAATACACCTGTTAGTCGTGAAGAATTAGAAGCTGTTATCAAAAATCTCCCTACCAAAAAAAGCCCAGGACCAGATGGTTTCAATGCAGAATTCTACCAGAATTTCCAGGAAGAGCTAATACCTATACTCCTTAACGTATTCCACAATATAGAAACAGAAGAGTCATTGCCTAACTCCTTTTATGAAGCAACAGTTACCCTAATACCAAAACCACACAAAGACACAACCAAGAAAGAGAATTACAGGCCAATCTCACTCATGAACATCGACGCGAAAATTCTCAATAAAATCCTGGCAAACCGAATCCAGGAACACATTAGAAAAATTATCCATTATGATCAAGTCGGCTTCATTACAGAGATGCAGGGCTGGTTCAACATACGCAAATCTATCAATGTAATCCATCATATAAATAAACTGAAAGAAAAAAACCATATGATCATTTCATTGGATGCTGAAAAAGCATTTGACAAAATTCAACACCCATTTATGATAAAGGTGTTGGAGAGACTGGGGATACAAGGATCATACCTAAATATAATAAAAGCAATATACAGCAAGCCGACAGCTAACATCAAACTGAATGGAGAGAAACTCAAAGCCTTTCCACTAAAATCAGGAACGCGACAAGGCTGTCCACTCTCTCCATACCTCTTCAATATAGTGCTTGAAGTTCTAGCAATAGCAATAAGACAACATAAGGAGATCAAGGGGATTCGTATTGGAAAAGATGAAGTTAAACTTCTGTTATTTGCTGACGATATGATAGTATACATAAGTGACCCCAAAAACTCTACCAAAGAACTCGTACAGCTGATAAACACCTTTAGTAACGTGGCAGGATACAAGATCAACTCCAAATAATCAGTGGCCCTCCTATACACAAAGGAAAAAGAAGCTGAGAGGGAAATCAGAGAAACATCACCTTTCATGATAGCCACAAATAGCATAAAATATCTTGGGGTTACTCTAACCAAGGAAGTGAAAGTGCAATCCCCATCAAAATCCCATCAAACTTCTTCACAGACCTTGAGAGAACAATAATCAAGTTTATATGGAAAAACAAAAAACCCAGGATAACCAAAACAATCTTATACAATAAAAGAACTTCTGGAGGCATTACCATCCCTGACTTCAAACTCTATTACAGAGCTACAGTATTGAAAACAGCTTGGTATTGGCATAAGAACAGAGAAGTCGACCTATGGAATCGAATAGAAGACCCGGATATTAACCCACAAACCTATGAGCACCTAATTTTTGACAAGGGAGCTAAAGGTATACAATGGAAGAAGGAAAGCATCTTTAACAAATGGTGCTGGCATAACTGGATGTCAACCTGTAGAAGGATGAAAGTAGATCCATACCTATCACCATGCACAAAACTCAGGTCCAAATGGATTAAAGACATCAACATTAATCCGTCCACTTTGAACCTGATAGAAGAGAAAGTAGGAAGTAGTCTACAAGATATAGGCACAGGAGGCCTCTTCCTAAGTAGGACCCCAGCAGCACAGACAATAAGAGAAACAATGAATAAATGGGATCTACTGAAACTGAGAAGCTTCTGTAAAGCAAAGGACACTGTCAGTAAGACAAAAAGGCTGCCTTCTGACTGGGAGAAGATCTTCACCAACCCCTCATCAGACAAAGGTCTGATCTCAAAAATATACAAAGAACTCAAGAAACTAGGCACTAAATCTCTAAATAACCCAATTTAAAAATGGGGTACTGAACTGAACAGAGAATTCACAACAGATGAACTTCGAATGGCCAGAAGACACTTAAGGTCATGCTCAACCTCCTTAGCGATCAGGGAAATGCAAATCAAAATCACTTTGAGATATCATCTTACACCTGTAAGAATATCTAAAGTAAAAAACACCAACGATAGCCTATGCTGGAGAGGATGTGGGGTGAGGGGAACAGTCATCCATTGTTGGTGGGAATGCAAACTTGTGCAGCCACTGTGGAAATCAGTGTGGCGGTTTCTCAGGAAACTGGGAGTCAACCTCCCTCAGGACCCAGCAATTCCACTCTTGGGAATATACCCTAGAGATTCCCTAACATACTACAAAAGCATTTGTTCTACTATGTTCATAGCAGCACTATTTGTAATAGCCAGAACCTGGAAACAACGTAGGTGCCCCTCAATAGAAGAATGGTTAAAAAAGCTGTGGAACATATACTCATTAGAGTTTTACTCAGCGGTAAAAAACAATGACATCTTGAATTTTGCATGCAAATGGATGGAAATAGAAAACACTTTACTGAGTGAGGTAAGCCAGACTCAAAAATAGGAACACGGTATGTATTCACTCATAAGTGGATTCTAACCATAATTAAAGGTCTTTGAGCCTATTATTCGTGATCCTAGAGAAGCTAAATCAGAAGATGAACCTGAGGAAGATTATTTAGCTATCCGCCAGGAGGTAGGAAATAGACAAGAGTCCCAGGTAACCTCGGGTGCATGGGGGTGGGTGGGTGGAAGGGTTGTTGGAAGGGGAGAGGGTTAGAGAGAAGGGAGTAGGGGAGGAATGGGGAAAGATTGGGGGACTGGGATGGGGGGAGGGAGGAAGGATGGATATGGGATCAAGCAAGTATATACCTCAACTAAGGGAATCATTTTAGGGTTTACAAGAGACTTGATTATAAAGGGGATCCCAGGTCCAAGGAGAGATCCCCAGATTGTTCTCTGGACAGAGGAGAGGGTGCCTGAACCGGCCTTGGCCCACAACCATACTGATAAATATTTTGCATATCACCATTGAACCCTCATCTGGCGATGGATGGAGATGGAGGCAGAAACCCACGTTGGAACACTGGACCTAGCTCCCTAGGTCCAAATGAGAGTCAGAAGGAAAGAGAACGTGAGCAAAGAAGGCAAGGGCAGAGGAAACCTTCTTTCGATGTTGGATGGCGATACAGACGGAGACCCATATTGGAGCACCGGACTGAGCACTCCACGGTCCAAATGAGGAGCAGAAGGATGAAGAAATTAAAAAAAGTAATCAGGACTGCGAGGGATGCGAACACCCACTGATACAAGGGGACTGATATAATGAGAGTTCACCAAGGCCTGTTGGACTGGGACTGAACGAGGACGTGATCCAACCAGATTCTCTGAATGTGGCTGGCCCGGAGCCTTTCTGTAAAGCCATTGACAATGACACTGGGACTTGCTTCCTCTGCATATACTGGATTTTGGCGCTCCAGTCTGTTTGGACTCTCACCTTCCCTGGACCTGGAGGGAGGGGGGAGGAACTTGAACTTCCCACAGGGCAGGAAACCCTGACTGCTCTAGGGGATGGAGAGGGAGGAGGAGAGGGAGTGGGGGGAGTGGGAGGGTGTTGGGAGGAGGGGCTGAAATGGAAACTTTTATAATTTAATAAAAAAAAGAAAAAAAAGAATAAATATATAAATAATCAATAAAAAATCTACATTTTGGGCCCCTGACAACATGACTTCACCTGTTTGCCTACATGCCTTGTTCCTCTGGTAGCTGGCTTGCATCTCTCCTTAACCTGCCCTTCTTTTTTCCCTGTTAGGACACTGCTACCTACCCTTATTCTGCCTAACTACAGGTCAGTTCAGGTATATTATTAACGAATGAAAGGAATACATATTCAAAGAATACAAAAGCTTTATCCCACAGCAGTTTGAACTTGTGTAATGTTAAATGATTTAGATCTTAAACATGAAACCATTGCTACAGTCATTGGCCTGTGTCTGAAACCTCTGGGGTGACCCAATTGTGTCAATCAGGATTACACACATTTGTAGGCAAGATTTCCTGTTCTGACAGTTTCCAAATAACTGACAGGGAGACTCAATAGGAATTATACATGCTTAGCCGATAGCTTATGCTTATTGCTAGCTACTTCTAACATTTAAAATTAACCCTTATTTCTTATCTATGCTCTGCCATGTGGTGGTATATTTATTAGCAAGATACATTTCTCTCCTGATACATTTGCATTTGGTTTGTGAGTTCTCTGACTCTGCCCTTGCTCTTCCCAGAGGCCTCAGGTTGGTTTTCCTACCTATACTTTTTTTTAAATAACAATGACAGCAACACATTGTCATGGTATATAGGAATATTCCACAGTACCTATTTGTAAAAAAAAAATCCCCTTATTAAATATTCATTCACTGAAGAGAAGCTCCCAAATTGTATACCTAGTAATTTGGTCTGTCTTCATTCATAAGACATGAATTAATACATGGTGGAGAATTACAGAATCATCTTCCTACCACAAGTCACAGAATTATGCAGTAACTATACAGTCTCATAATTTCATGAAATCAACCCATCAGAATCAATGATTCTCTTGTGAAGGATTTAATCAAGATGTAAGGCATATTGGAATAATTGTCTTGTAAATGAACTGGATGATTCCTGGCTACAGAATTCTCCCATAGCTTACTCACATCTGTTACCTATTTGGAATATATCTCCCACAGTTTAGCACTACTTAATCACTTTTGGGGCACAATTTCCCCAAATTATGTGAAAAACAGGCACACTATCAAAAATACCCTCCTACCCACTACCAGAACTTCATTCTTTTTTCCAATGTAAACACTGAACTCTAATTTCCTGTGATTAAGTTTATTGGCACTCATTTGGCCAGCATTAAGTGTCCAGGCAAAAGTACCTCATTAAAGCAATTCATAGATATTCAAAAGCATAAAAATACTACATTCATAAGACTGTTGATTGATAGTCACTCAGTTTGAAAAATAAGTATACTCTGGTTTTACCTCATTTACAGATAAGAGATTGACCTAAAGTAACCTTGCTGTGAAAGATTCCTAAATCTTCATACTTAACATTTACCTCAATTTATAGATGACTTTCATTCGTGAGATTTACTACTTATATTTTACTTGCCCAGTTAGCAGGAAAAATAATAAAAAATCTGCCCACAGCCCAGAGAAGACATTCCATCTTTTTCTGGGGCCTCCAGACTTGCACTACCAATGACCAGAGTGGCAGAGAGGCATCAAGAACCAGATCTGATCACTTAGAGCTTAGGTACCTCCAATCAAGGTTTATTTGGTGGGTAAACCCGACTCAACCATTCACCATTCATAAAGATTTGATATAGCAAGGGGAAATCTAACTAAAGTGATCTGAGCATAAACTATTAATAAATTAACTCACATACATCCTTTATCATGCTCTATTTGTTCTTTCTATGGCCTCCTTATTACCCACACTTTTCATAGTTCTTTGTTGTTCCTGGTGGTTATACTGTGCTTGCTGTTAACACCTACCAAGATGTTTCCAGCCTATATAACCCACACAGACATTAAGAGTCAACTTTACATGCACTACAGAACCATACAAAAACAGGTAAGAAGGACCTGACAAAGCAGCACTACAGGAAAAAGTGACACCACACAAGAAGGGCCAGTATTCAAGGGAACATATCTGACATTCCCAACCATTGGAAAGGATCAGTAGACATCCATAAACCCTGGACTCACACATTCCCCTCACCCCAATCTCTAGTGTGATAACCAGTTCTGATAACATACAGACCTGCTTGCCAGTATGGGTGGACATGCTGTCTTCCTATCTTATTGGAATTCCTACATGATCTATTAGCAAAGGAAATTTTGGGGTATTAAAGTAATGCAGATTTGACTATTAAACATAAAGTAAATGTTAGTGATCAAAGGCCCCATGACATGTTTGAATGAGAGAAGGTAATTTGGTACTCATATATTGCTTGAGTACTTTGGTGTGAATAACTTTTTGAAGGAGAGAAATGCAATAATTTCAAAAGATTTCTATAGAATTGGCGGTGACTATCCAAAACACAAGTTTTCCCAAAGCTCTGAAATCATGTTCTCCACATGGAGTGTATATTCCTGAGATCAGCCTATAGGTCTGTCAGGTGTGCATTCATTGTATAATACTTGTGGCTCCAACTTCTCCCCTTGTTTTGTTTAATAAAAAAGCATGTACATATTTCTCTGGGCAATGAATAATAATTTTAAAATTAATACCAAATAATCTATTAATGGCAACCTGAAAACTAGTTTGGCCATCTTGCAGATGAGTTTTAGAGGATTTTAGAATATCTCTCATTTATGGTAAAACACAGCACTAATGTAAAAATTCATAGTTATTAGGACATGATGTAGTTAAGTGCATCTAAAAGTTGTAGAATCAAGTTATTAAGGAAAGGATTGCTTGTTTAGAACATTAGTTTTGTCTATTAGTCGTTGATTATTAGAATGTACTTTGATGAAGAATTGTTAGGTAGAGTTTACCTGGTATGCATCTGTGGGAACATGGTTGCAGTTGAAATAGACCTGCTAAGTAAAGTTTGTGATTAACACAATAATAATCAATTTTATCTATGACAGGGCATTATCAACTGTCTCAAAGATACATAGCAAGATTATGAAAGCAGATCAGTTGTCAGAAATACATTATAGACAATTAATGATATAATATTTATAAAGGCACTCTAGTCTCTGGGGTATAGAGTTTAAAACAGCAAAAAGGTGACATAAGATGTGAAGTTCTCTCATATTTGCTTCCTGCTGATAAGGGGAGAAGTTGTAGGTCTTGTCTTGAAGGTTGGAACATAGTGGAAAGCCATGGAGACCAGGGAAGAGCAGGCTGCCTCAGACTCTGTGAGGCCTGCAGGTAGCCTTGAAGCAGTCTGTGTCAGGAGAATGCAATAGGGATTCCTTGGGTGAGAGCTGCAGAGAGAGCTGGAGGGCAAAGTGCACAGCTGTGAGAAGGAAGCTGCTTAGCAATTTCTAACACCTTAAATGATTATAAATCTGGTGGAACAAATACATATTAATGGAAGAATAAGAAGTTAAGGAATCTTAAAGAAGAAACTTTATCTCTTAGGTGCACACTTGAAATTTTAAGTGTAGTTTTGGCAGATTAGAAAAAGGCAAACCAGGCCAGGAAGATAGGGAAAGTTCCTCTCTCCCACAAAAGAATTAAGCAGGTCGAAAAACAAATTACAAACAAATAATACTTAGCTGAGTTTATTTTTAGTTGTGACAATGTTGTTGGATCTAAATCAATCTCTTGAAGCTCATAAGAATCATTTTTAAGAGGCAAAAATGTTAGATCTACCAGGATATTACTATTTGCGGTCTGTACTGAAATCCATCTTGTGGGAGAAACAAAGAGACAGCTATTTTGCAGCTATATTTTATCTATACCTGTAAGGTAAATAGCACTTAATAAGAAGACAACTATACAGTTGAAGAAATAGGTCCCTAGTGATAGAATGGAAAAAAATTGTTTAAAGTTAAATAAAGAGTGTAGGTTTTAAATTTAAAGAGCAAGGAGCAGCATGGTTTTTTGTTTGTTTGTTTGTTTGTTTGTTTGTTTGTTTGTTTTCTTGCATGGCTGGGATGGCCTAGGAGTGTAGGAGAGAATCAGGTTGCTGATACCTGAGCAAGCTGGGACAGACATGAAAGAGCAGGGGGAGGGGCCGAAACATTTGTGTGGGAGAGTGCAGACAATTAAACAGATGCAGAGAGTTAATATGCAATATAAATTAAGATATATTTCATTATCTTGAATGTCTCCAATCGAAATGGAAAAATCCTGTAGAGTTTTACAAGACATCAGAGACTGCATCCTCTCAGGGACTTGGTCTTGGATGGGCTAGCAGGAACTCTTTATGCCTGGAGAAGGATAGCCTCACCCAGAAAGAGAGATTTTAGACAAGTGACAGGTAGAAAAGCTGTAGGAATCATTTATGCAATGTTGGGAAATCATCAGTTTGGTTTTTAAGGCAACTAAAATGGTCTCTTCACAGAGCCTAATGCTGTGGGCCTGTTAGTGAAACTTGCTTTGTCATTTAAATGAGAAGCACCAGGGGTAGGTACCAGGCTGCCTACAAGACAGTTTTAGGGTTTAAAGTACAAGTTTGATCATTTAGCTTTTAGCAAGTTACAGTAAAGAAATCTGTACAGAGCAGGCAGGGATCTGAACTCCACTTAAGGTCTATTGACCTGGCAGCTGTACATTCATTCACTGTGCAGTGTTTGTGGCTCCAACATCCTCTCCTTGTTTCAACTGCTTAGAGCAAAAGGTGTAAACATCTGATCTAAACAACCCCTAGGGGTTGCTAATTTTTGGCAAAAGTGCTCTTGGACAAAGGGACAGATGTTTCCCCTGGTTGGTTACCAAGTTTGCCTTGTTACCCAATACCCTATACCTACTGGGGAAAAAAAAAAAACAGTTCAGTAAAAAGGCAGACTTGCCTTGCTTCTATTTTTTACTGATTATAAACCCATTAACTTCTTATCTAATCACTTAAGGATATAGTGTAGCACACCAGTCCCCCCTCCTAGATTTCACTGAGTATTTAATCTCTCCCTTAATAAACCTCTCCACTCACTATCCACAGCCACCTAGAGTCATAAAGTAAGCTGTCAGCTACTGGTTTGTGTGTAAAAATCCTTATCTGTCTTTTATGGCCATGAACGAATTCCAGTCCTGGACTCTGCTAGGGCTAGAGAATTGTAAGTATATAACTGAAAATCTTTGCAGCATGGGAGAACAAGAAAGAGAGAACAATAAGGAAACATACATGCTCAGAAAATATCGCCAGTTAGTGAATGCATTTTTTAAACTTAAAGGTTTCCATCCCCAATTGTAATGCCTTAGATGGATCCTAAAGGGATCTGAGGGGCAGGTACTCCAGAGACCCTGTTTACAGCCTTTACCAGAATCAGTAAGTTTTTTCATAATGGTCACTCCAGATACTGACTGCATTTCCTGCCCCCCCACCACATGGTGTACTCAGGAAACTGTTTCTCCTGTTCTGCTCTGAAGGAGAAACAAGGCTCCATATGCAAGTTCTTTCCCTGTTACTTCAATGGACAGTTGACTACATGACCTAAATGGGGAAATTTAAATTCAGTGGTGTTTCAGTCATTTAATATATGAATTGATTTGGATTACTGAAAAGGACAGGAAGGTCATTGTCCAAAAGGTTAAGTGATTGGGATTAAGGCTACCTTAGACAACATAAGAGAGCTTGTCTCAGAAATACTTTTCTATGAGGCTGCACATGCACCTGCTCTAAAATTATTATGCATTCCCAGGGATAAAGCATATTAAACACTTCGAAGACAGACAAACAAAAATCTGGTGAATAGCAGCATGCATTCATCTCTGGCTAACGCTAGAAGAGGAGGCAGCCTAGAACAGACTTCTATTCCACATATGCCATCATCCTTTTTCTTCTTTTAGTTCATGTCCCAAGTTATACATTGAACAATATAAATAGTGACAGGAGCCTGCAAGTTCAGCCATTAAGGAAGATGAAAATTTACAGAACAAATCTATCTTTTAGATCATACATTATGATCCGCACCAAAGAAAAGCTCTAAGACATTTCAAAAATGTACCATTGCCACAACCTCACACATGTGAAAGGGAAATAGCACAAAAACAAGGGGGAAAAACAAAGAAAAGTCACCAACCCCCACTGTGAATGCTGTTATTAAATGAACAGGCTTGCTGAGCTCTTCAATGTTAGAATAAGGCTGCCTTCTCCTCTGAGAGGGCTAGCTAGATTTTAAAGTCACAGTTGCTTCCTTGCAGAACCAGAAGGAGTTCAGTGTAACCAGTCCTGCCTTCTGTGTGTCTCAGGGCGTTATTATATCTTTGGTATGTGGGTGTTTGCCTGCCATTTTCTGTGCACAGTACCTAAGGGGCCAGAAGAGGGCATCAGATCCCTTGGGACTGGAGTTACAGGAGATGGTTTGCTACCCTGATTTCTTGCAATGGATCCTTTTCCTCTTTCACAACAGATATTGCTCTAAGCTGATAAGCTGTCTCTACAGCTGTTTTTTATTTAAAATTGATTTTCATATATTTACTTAAAATATATCATTTTCATTTTTCTTTGCTCTCTCTTCACCTGTTCATAAATTATTTCCTTCCAATTTCCTTCTTGCTAATCATGTGTGATTAAGTGTGTACAAATACATGTATAAAACCTGCTGAGACCATTTCTGTTGGTTGTGTATATTTAGTTCCAGGGCTGAACATGTTTCATTGGATACTCAATTAGTTAGCTGATGCCTGCCTGAGTCAAATTCTCCTTAATGAAAACTTAATGAAAGTTAAGTTAAATGAAAACTTAAATGAAATGAAAACTCGAGGCGTTAAAGAAGAAAATGATCTGACCCCACAGTGACCTAGGCTTCCTTGGTAGGAACAATCAAAATTAGAAAGCCTTTGGTGCAAATACCTCATCAGACACTTGCAGGTGTAATTAATGGCTCTAAACTTCCAGACCTGCGGCTAACACTCTAAACACTGATCTGAGCCAATCACAGACTTCCTTGGAACTCTGGACCTCCCTCCACACCCTATTCACTTTTCTAGTCTCAGATAACTTAAAAATCCTGAAGTTCGAGCAAGGGGCTCTGATCCTGTGCAGGGGTAAGTGTGTGGACCGGTGAGAGGACACACAATATTCCCGCCATCCTTATCTGCCTGGCTACTCCAAAGGGGCAGCTTCCCCCAGCTAATCCCTCTCTCCTGCTACGCCATCCTAGCTTTTGGCCTCGAACCCCTCCCCTCCCCTCTCCCTTTTTCAGGGCTTAAATTCCTCCATCTCAGCCAGAGTGGGCACCACGGGTCTGGATAGGTGGTGAGTGCAAAGGGAAGGAAGTCCCTTTGTTCTAATAGCCTGCCTGCAGCTAGCTAAGACTGCAGGCAAAGTGATTCCTGGATAGCAAGGGTCACTAATCCAGTAGAAGAAGACCCAGCGGAGGGAAGAGCCATTGGAGAGCATCTGAAGGAAGAGATGGGCAGGCGCCAAGGCAAAAATTCCTCCAACAATCTGAAAAACAACATGAAATCACCAGATCCCAGCGATCTTACGACAGAAGGACTCGAACACCCTATTCCGGAAGAAGTGGAAAACAGTGTCATTATGAAAGCAATAGAGTCTCTAAAACAGGGTATGAATAACTCACTTAAAGAAATAGAAGAGAAATATAACAAAAAAATGGAAGAAATGAGTAAAGAAATGGAAGACAAATATAACAAAAAGTTTGAAGAAATGAGTAAATTCGTAAATGATACCCTGGGAAACCAAGAAAAAGCAATCAAACAGGT
Organism: Myodes glareolus; assembly: GCF_982192425.1. NCBI lineage: Eukaryota > Metazoa > Chordata > Mammalia > Rodentia > Cricetidae > Myodes > Myodes glareolus. Next base: position 84,733,470 of record NC_142027.1, read on the forward strand.
AATGGAATCAGTGGAAGAATTGAAAACTGAAATGGAGGCAGTGAAGAAAACACAAACCGAGGGCCGGCTGGATATGGAAAATCTAGGTAAACGAACGGAGACTACAGAATCAAGCTTAACCAATAGAATACAAGAGATAGAAGAACGAATCTCAGATTATGAAGACACCATAGAGAAAATAAACGCCCTGACCAAAGAAAACAGCAAATCCAACAAATTCTCATCACAAAACATTCAGGAAATATGGGACATAATAAAAAAACCAAATCTAAGAATAATAGGAGTAGAAGAAGGAGAAGAATTGCAGATCAAAGGTCCAGAAGATATATTCAACAAAATTATAGAAGAAAACTTTCCCAACCTAAAGAGGGATATTCCTATGAAGGTGCAAGAAGCATAAAGAACACCGAATAGACTGGATCAGAAAAAAACGTCCCCTCGCCATATAATAATCAAAACACAAAGCAGTCAGATTAAAGAAAGGATATTAAGAGCTGCAAAGGAAAAAGGTCAAGTAACCTATAAAGGTAAACCTATCAGACTTACACCAGACTTCTCTATAGAAACCATGAAAGCCAGAAGGTCCTGGATAGAGGTACTGCAGAAATTAAGGGACCATGGATGCAAGCCCAGACTACTTTACCCAGCCAAGCTTTAGTTCACTATCAACGGAGAAAACAAAATATTCCAGGATAAAAACAAATTTAAACAATATGTAACTACTAATCCAGCCTTACAGAGAATACTAGAAGGAAAATTACATCCCAAGGAATCCAATACTGCCAACACTGACTACAATAATTCAGACATCTAGCGACCCTTCACTAGCACAATTCAAAGAAGGAAAACACATACACTCTACTACCTAAAAAAAAAAAAATGACCGGAGTCAACAACCAATGGTCATTAATATCTCTTAATATCAATGGACTCAATTCACCTATAAAGAGGCACAGACTTAGAGATTGGATACGAAAACAGGATCCAACATTCTGCTGTTTACAAGAAACATACCTCAACCACAAAGACAGCCACCTACTCAGAGTAAAGGGTTGGGAAAAGGTCTTCCAAGCAAATGGACCTAAGAAACAAGCGGGTGTGGCCATTCTAATATCTAACAAAATCGACTTCAAACTAAAATCAATCAGAAGAGATGGAGATGGACATTTCATACTCATAACAGGAACAACTCATCAGGAAGAAGTCTCAATCCTGAATATCTATGCCCCTAATGTAAAGGCACCCACATATGTAAAAGAAACTCTTCTAGAACTCAAGGCAGTCATCAAACCACACACGCTAATAGTAGGAGACTTCAACACTCCTCTCTCACCAATGGACAGGTCAATCAGACAGAAACCAAACAGAGAATTAAGAGATTTATTGGAGGTATTGAACCAAATGGACTTAACAGACATCTATAGAACACTCCACCCAAATAGGAAAGAATATACCTTCTTCTCTGCAGTTCATGGAACCTTCTCGAAGATTGACCACATACTCGGCAACAAAGCAAACTCCCACAGATACAAAAAAATATTAGTAACCACCTGTGTCTTGTCAGATCACCATGGATTAAAATTAGAATTCAACAACAATGCTACCCCCAGGAAGTCAACAAACTCATGGAAGTTGAACAGTCAACTACTAAATCACCCCTGGGTCAAGGACGAAATTAAGAAAGAAATTAAAGTCTTCCTTGAATTTAATGAAAACAAAGACACAACATACTCAAACCTATGGGACACTATGAAAGCAGTGCTAAGAGGAAAGTTCATAGCAATAGGTGCCCAACTAAAGAAAACGGAGAAAGCACACATTGGAGACCTAACAGCACACTTGAAAGCTCTAGAAAAAAAAGAAGCTGATTCACCCAGGAGGAGTAGAAGACTGGAAATAATCAAACTGAGGGCTGAAATCAACAAAATAGAAACACAGAAAACAATCCAAAGAATCAATGAATCAAAAAGCTGGTTCTTGGAGAAAATTAACAAGATTGACAAACCCCTATCCAAACTAGTCAAACGGCAGAGAGAGAACTTGCAAATTAATAGGATCAGAAATGAAAAGGGGGATATAACCACAGACACAGAGGAAATTCAGAGAATCATTAGATCTTACTACGAAAGTTTATATGCCACAAAGTTGGAAAATGTACAAGAAATGGACATTTTTTTAGATAAGTACCATATACCAAAGTTGAACCAAGAACAGGTGAATAATCTAAATAGACCTGTTAGTCGTGAAGAAATAGAAGCTGTTATCAGAAATCTCCCTACCAAAAAAAGTCCAGGACCAGATGGTTTCAATGCAGAATTCTACCAGAATTTCCAGGAAGAGCTAATTCCTATACTCCTTAATGTATTCCATAATATAGAAACAGAAGAGTCATTGCCAAACTCCTTTTATGAAGCTACAGTTACCTTAATACCAAAACCACACAAAGACACGACCAAGAAAGAGAATTACAGGCCAATCTCACTCATGAACATCGACGCGAAAATTCTCAATAAAATCCTGGCATACCGAATCCAGGAACACATTAGAAAAATTATCCATTATGATCAAGTAGGCTTCATCCCAGAGATGCAGGGCTGGTTCAATATACGCAAATCTATCAATGTAATCCATCATATAAATAAACTGAAAGAAAAAAATCATATGATCATTTCATTGGATGCTGAAAAAGCATTTGACAAAATTCAACACCCCTCTATGATAAAGGTGTTGGAGAGATTGGGGATACAAGGATCATACCTAAATATAATAAAAGCAATATACAGCAAGCCGACAGCTAACATCAAATTGAATGGAGAGAAACTCAAAGCCTTTCCACTAAAATCAGGAACACGACAAGGCTGTCCACTCTCTCCATACCTCTTCAATATAGTGCTTGAAGTTCTAGCAATAGCAATAAGACAACATAAGGAGATCAAGGGGATTCGAATTGGAAAGGATGAAGTTAAACTTTCGTTATTTGCTGACGATATGATAGTGTACATAAGTGACCCCAAAAACTCTACCAAAGAACTCCTACAGCTGATAAACACCTTTAGTAACGTGGCAGGATACAAGATCAACTCCAAAAAATCAGTGGCCCTCCTATACACGAAGGATAAAGAAGCTGAGAGGGAAATCAGAGAAACATCACCTTTCACGATAGCCACAAATAGCATAAAATATCTTGGGGTTACTCTAACCAAGGAAGTGAAAGACCTATTTGACAAGAACTTTAAGTCTTTGAAGAAAGAAATTGAGGAGGATACCAGAAAATGGAAAGATCTCCCTTGTTCTTGGATTGGGAGGATCAACATAGTAAAAATGGCAATTCTACCAAAAGCAATCTATAGATTCAATGCAATCCCCATCAAAATCCCATCAAACTTCTTCACAGACCTTGAGAAAACAATAATCAAGTTTATTTGGAAAAACAAAAAACCCAGGATAGCCAAAACAATCTTATACAATAAAGGAACTTCAGGAGGCATTACCATCCCTGACTTCAAACTCTATTACAGAGCTACAGTATTGAAAACAGCTTGGTATTGGCATAAGAACAGAGAAGTCGACCTATGGAATCGAATAGAAGACCCGGATATTAACCCACAAACCTATGAGCACCTAATTTTTGACAAGGGAGCTAAAGGTATACAATGGAAGAAGGAAAGCATCTTTAACAAATGGTGCTGGCATAACTGGATGTCAACCTGTAGAAGGATGAAAGTAGATCCATACCTATCACCATGCACAAAACTCAGGTCCAAATGGATTAAAGACATCAACATTAATCCGTCCACTTTGAACCTGATAGAAGAGAAAGTGGAAAGTAGTCTACAAGATATAGGCACAGGAGGCCTCTTCCTAAGTAGGACCCCAGCAGCACAGACAATAAGAGAAACAATGAATAAATGGGATCTACTGAAACTGAGAAGCTTCTGTAAAGCAAAGGACACTGTCAGTAAGACAAAAAGGCTGCCTTCTGACTGGGAGAAGATCTTCACCAACCCCTCATCAGACAAAGGTCTGATCTCCAGAATATACAAAGAACTCAAGAAACTAGGCACTAAATCTCTAAATAACCCAATTAAAAAATGGGGTACTGAACTGAACAGAGAATTCACAACAGATGAACTTCGAATGGCCAGAAGACACTTAAGGTCATGCTCAACCTCCTTAGCGATCAGGGAAATGCAAATCAAAACCACTTTGAGATACCATCTTACACCTGTCAGAATAGCTAAAGTCAAAAACACCAATGATAGCCTATGCTAGAGAGGATGTGGGGTGAGGGGAACAGTCATCCATTGTTGGTGGGAACGCAAACTTGTGCAGCCACTGTGGAAATCAGTGTGGCGGTTTCTCAGGAAACTGGGAGTCAACCTCCCTCAGGACCCAGCAATTCCACTCTTGGGAATTTACCCTAGAGATTCCCTAGCATACTACAAAAGTATTTGTTCAACTATGTTCATAGCAGCACTATTTGTAATAGCCAGAACCTGGAACCAGCCGAGGTGCCCCTCAATAGAAGAATGGTTAAAAAAGGTGTGGAACATATACACGTTAGAGTTTTACTCAGCGGTAAAAAATAATGACATCTTGAATTTTGCATGCAAATGGATGGACATAGAAAACGCTTTACTGAGGTAAGCCAGACCCAAAAAGAGGAACACGGTATGTATTCACTCATAAGTGGATTCTAACCATAATTTAAAGGTATTTGAGCCTATTTTTCGTGATCCTAGAGAAGCTAAATAAGAAGACGATCCTGATGAAGAATATTTAGCTATCCGCCAGGAGGTAGGAAATAGTCAAGAGTCCCAGGTAACCTTGGGTGCATGGGGGGGGGGTGGGAGGGTTGTTGGAAGGGGAGAGGGTTAGAGAGAAGGGAGTAGGGGAGGAATGGAGAAAGCTCGGTTGACCGGGATGGGGGGAAGGGAGGAAGGATGAATAAGGGATCAGGGAAGAATATATTTCAACTAAGGGAGTCATTTTAGGGTTTATAGGAAACTTGATTATATATGGGATCCCAGGTCCAAGGAGAGATCCCCAGACTGTTCTCTGGACAGAGGAGAGGGTGCCTGAACCGGCCTTGGCCCACAACCATACTGATGAATATTTTGCATGTCACAATAGAACCCTCATCTGGCGATGGATGGAGATGGAGGCGGAGAACCACGTTGGAACACTGGACCTAGCTCCCTAGGTCCAAATGAGAGGCAGAAGGAAAGAGATCGTGAGCAATGAAGGCAAGGGCACAGGAAACCTTCATCCGACGTTGGATGGCGATACAGATGGAGACCCATATTGGAACACCGAACTGAGCACTCCCCAGTCCAAATGAGGAACAGAATGATGAAGAAAATAAAAAAAGTAATCAGGACTGCGAGGGATGCGAGCACCCACTGATACAAGGGGACTGATATAATGGGAGTTCACCAAGGCCTGTTGGACTGGGACTGAACGAGGACATGATCCAGCCAGATTCTCTGAATGTGGCTGGCCAGGAGCCTTTTTGAAAAGCCGTTGACAATGACACTGGGACTTGCTTCCTCTGCATGTACTGGATTTTGGCGCTCCAGTCTGTTTGGTCCCTCACCTTCCCTGGACCTGAAGGGAGGGGGGAGGAACTCGGGCTTCCCACAGGGCAGGAAACCCTGACTGCTCTGGGGGATGGAGAGGGAGGGGGAGAAGGAGTGGGGGGAGTGGGAGGGTGGTGGGAGGAGGGGAAAAAAATAAAGAAAAAAAATCCTGAAGTTCCTACCTCCACTTTCTTAGTACCATGATTACATATCTGTGCCACCATGTTTGACTTAGATCATTCCAGCTTCATTTAGTCAGCCATAAGAGTGAAGGAATGAGTAAAAAGCATTACAGTTATCTGCATTATAAAAGCACTTATTTCTGTGAGGCTGGGTTTAACTATCTTTAGAAGAAATTCAGAACTATGCCCGAGTCACTTGATGAGTTATAAGAGACTCAATAATAAAGAAACACTTTCTTTTTAATAGTTGGAAGACAGTAGACTTTAAGGAAGGATTGTATTTGATGACAGTCATCCTGTAACTAGAATTAGGACCAGAGTCTGTGTCCTGGCTCCCTTAACTAACCAGGCTCAGTCACTCATCTTTATTAAGCCAATGAAAAGAACATATTATTCAGTTGTGCTGTGCACATGTATTATGCATCCACTCTGGAGACAGTGTGCGAAGACCTCTCTTATGTCCTTGGACAGTCTAGTCTACCAAGTGAGGTTTGGGGCAAGCAGAGATTCATACACACTTAAAATTAAATATATATATTTGATTATAAAAATTAAACTTATAAAAATTTAAATACTAAAAGTTAAATATATAACTCAAAAATCTAGCCATAAAATACCTAATAATTTAATTATAAGTAGGAAAAGATCTAAATGAAGAATTCCCAAGTGAAGAATCTCAATTGACAAAAAGACTTTGAGAAATTGCTCAACATCCTTAGTCATTAGGGAATGCAAATCAAATAACTCTAAGATACAATCTTTATATCTGTCATAATAAATAAGAACAAAAACACTGAGGACAGCTTTTGTTGGAGAAGATGTGGAGTAAGTGGTACACTCCTCCATTGCTGGTGGAAGTGCAAACTTGTGCAGTCATTTTGAAATCAATATGGTCATTTATCAGAAAATTGGAAGACAATCTTCTCTCAAGATCCAGCATCATCACTATTGAGTACATACCCAATGTATTCTCAATACCACAAGGATACATGCTGACTATGTTCATAGCAGCAGCATTCATAATATCCAGAAACTTTATATAACCTAAAAGCCCCTCACCACAGTTGAGTGGATACAGAGAGCACAGTAGGAGTGAGCCTGTGCTCAGGTACACCCCAAAAATTGCCTCTGCCTATTCGATAGGGTTTCAGTGGGCAAAGGTTCCTCCCTAACTATTCAATACTTCACAGCTCTCTCTCCAAAAATGCCTGATTTTCCAAGTCTTATGATAACTTCTTTTAAAGTACCAGATTTTTTTTGAAAATCTGCATGTCATTTGAAGTCACCACCATTCAAGTCTCCTCATTGAAAGTTTTACAGTCTTCAGGGAAGCACACTTTGATCACATACAGAAAAGTCATTCTTCATGCCTGCAAGTTCCCTTTCTCTCCTTACAGGAGGCATAAACTCCAGCAGGGGTCCACCTGCCCTGTGTCCTTGTGGTATCCCATTGTTGACTATTTACCAACTTTGGGCTAAACCCAGTTTTGTGGTTTCCTCAAGGGTCTGTCACTTTAAAGACTTGTATTTTCAGTTTCTCTCCTGAAATATTTTGTACTCTTCCATTGTTTTATGGGCATTTGGGCTCAAAGGTATTTTTGTGCATATTTCTAAGTTAGTTTCTGATGCTGTCCATCCTGTGTTTCTTTTGGGTCATAAGAAGTGAGGCAAAGCAGAACTCAGGATCAGCCATTCACACCTTACTGCTATAATGACATGTTCACTAGGCTGAATAGATGGCTCAGCAGCTGAGAACACTGGTTGCTTATCCACAGGGCCTTGTTTCCCAGAACCCACAGAACAGGTCACAGTTCGCTTTAACTTCAGTTAAAGGGGTTCAGATAACCTCTTATGGCCCCCACTTTTGCACTTGGTATATACAATAACAAAGTCAAGTCATCAGACAGCAGCAAGAAAGTTTCTCTGTACTGAGAGAATATGGTTTTCATTGGAGTTCTGAGAAAATGTTACGAACAAGTGTTTAGTCATAAGGATAACCCATTCTACAAAAAAGGGAAAAACCAAAGAAGAGACAGCAGTTTAACATTTTCAATTGAAAATAAGTTTTATGATTTAAGTTGTTGTTTTTCCTTGGTCTTTCAATGAAAACATGTCTACAACCTGAAAAAAAGGCAACATTTTCCTGGTAAAATGTTTCAATTAATCAGGGTGCTGACTTAGTGGGAAATGTGTGTGGTGTGCTAGTCTGGTAACCTAATCTTGATCATCATATGAAGAGAGTCAAGAGTCCACCCCAAAAAGTTGTCTTATGGTCTTCACTTATCTTTTAGGCCTAAAATTTGATAATCATATCACACATATATACAACAGAATCTTTTTCAAATAAATCTCATTGATGTTACATACCTGGCATGTCTGGATAATTCCCTTAGAAGGAAGCACTTCATGACGAAGTGACAAAGGATAACTAATGGGGACAGGGAGATGCAACTTCAAATAATGTATAAATATCCACAGGACTTCAAGTTATACTGTGAAATATTCAGTTGATTAATGATTATTCCACATTTTACACCTCTACCAGTTTGATGAAAATGGTGCTGTGGACACACATATAAGGTAATGTTTCTTATACTATATTCTATTATGCATTTTAATATTAATTTTGATAAAATATGTAGACAAAACAGCAAATGTTGAATGTAACATGTCCTCTCGGACTTATATTCAAGAGATTGACCCATGATGATTATGAATTCAGATGTATTAATAACTAATTAGTGACACACAAGCTAGACTGGATAGCAAATGACATCTCAAGGGAATTTGTGAAAATATGAAAAACTAATCCAGGAAAAAAATTTCAAAACCCTTTCAGAGACACCATTACTTAAGAGGAATGAATATACACTACTGAATATTAAAATAGATGTTTCACTTAGATGATGGACATCTCATTCTATATATTTCAGCAGAAAAATACCTATCACTAAGTGAAAGCACAGTAGGAGATGTACAAAAGTCACAGAAAGAATACAAAGAGCACAAAATAAACATCATTGAAAGAATTTGCTAAATGTATAGAGTACTTTAATATTGCTCACTGATCAGTAAACACAATGGAGAAATGTTCACCACCACACTTGATTGAAGATAGTAAATGATTAACCTTCTTCATGATGAAAAAGATATGAAACAAGAATTTCTGAACAATAACAAACACTGTGATGTCTAAAGTCTTTACCATATCATTTACATGAAGAAAGTTTTTCTCTTGCAGGAGTTCTTCCCTGTTATCTGAGGTTAAGATGATTTAAAAAAAAAGTCTTTAAAATATTTACAGGGCTACACACAGGGACAAGCAGCTAAGACAAGTTCATTGTCAGGATGAAGGTTGGGATTTTGAGAACTTCCTGTGGTCCTGCAACAAGAAAACCCAAGGGTCTAACCTTCCTGGGAGCAAGCATGAATATTCATATAACCACACAAAGGCACACTAAAATAGCATAGTTAAAATTAAATAAAATCTTTAACTAAACAATTTTTCACTCATGAATATTTCTCTCCTGTAAGCATTCATTCCTGTAAGCCAGGTGTTGAGGCATTTAAAGTCTTGCTTCCAGAGTTTTTCTCAATCGTAATTTGGATCATTCAATAGAAAGCAAGAATATAGACCTGAAATTACAGAAATTAATCATTTTCAATTAGTGTCATCATTTGGGAAAATTTAGAAAATATTGTCACCCTGAAAGGATTATGTCACGGGTTTGTTCCTGAGAGTATACATTCACACACCAGTTCAAGTTCCTGGTTCATGCTGCAGGCTGAGGATGTGAGTTCTTAGCTTCCCAAGGTAGCTGTCATGTCTGACACTTCTTGTGACAACACTGTCAAGGTGATCATGTAACCGTCTGGAACCCAGAGTCACCTTAAACTCTTTAATTAATAAACTTAGCCATTAAGTTTTATCACAGGCAAAGAAGAGGCACTCATACTCATCTACAAAATTTTACATCTGGATAAGTGATAGGGGAATCTTTGCTAACCAATCATCTTTAAGAAAGGGAACCTAGTTAAGGTGTGGCTTCCTGAAACCCAGGAGAAAAACTGGAATGGACCAGGTGATTGCTCTCTGGGTGATTCCTGTGGTATGCAGCAGAACTTGGATTTTCCATTCATGTGGGGTGAGTTTCCCCGTATAATAAGTAAAAATATATTCCTTTTTCTTTAAGCTAGCCTGGTTATTTCCTGGATCAAGCAAACTTCTACAGGTAAGTATATTTATATAATTGAAGAAAAGTGCAAAATCAAAAAGGATAACCTTATCAAAGTCCTGAATTCTCAGGACTTTGTCCATATAATTTTGCAGGTGCAAACAAAATAGAGACGTCATAATGCTTGAACAGATTTGACACTTGTAGACTTGTTTTCTTCCCAGTCTTTGCAAGTAAATGTGAGTTGCCTGAAGATATTTCCAAAACTTTTATAGTCACATTTCCTTCAATATGAATCTTCTGAAATCCTCAGAGTACTGTGATATGCAAAGGCCTTAATAGACCTCTGATCTACTAAAATTTTACTCTTTTAGAACGACTACCAAAAAGAGGAAAACTTTACCACACTGATTGCACCTAAAGGGTTTGACAGGCTGGAATGTGGTGGCAACCCATTTAATCCAGCTTTTGGGAGAAATAGACAGACAAATCTCTGTGAGTTAAAGGCCAGCCTCGACTATGAGTGAGTTCCAGGACAGACTCCAATGCTACAGAGAAACCTTGTCTCGAAATACTAAAAAAGAAAAAAAAAAAGAGTTTCTTTGCAGTATGATTTTTTTCTCAAGATTTTAAAGCCTGATGACACATACAAAGGCTCTGCCACATTGGCTAAAATTGTATGGTTTCTATTCAGCATGTGTTCTTTGGTGGATGTGTACACTTCTACGACATGCAAAGGCTTTGCCACATTGATTACATTCATAGGGTTTCTCTCCAGTATGTGTTCTTTTATGTGTTTTTAGACTACTGATTTGTGAAAATGATTTACCACATTGATTACATTCATATGGTTTCTCTCCAGTATGTGTTCTTTGATGGATGTGTACACTTTTACGACATGCAAAGGCTTTGCCACATTGATTACATTCATAGGGTTTCTCTCCAGTATGTGTTTTTTTGTGTGTTTTTAGATGACTGATTTGTGAAAAGGCTTTATCACATTGATTACATTCAAAGGGTTTCTCTCCAGTATGTGTTCTATTATGTCTGTGAAGGTGACTATGACACGCAAAAGCTTTATCACATTGGTTACATTTATAAGGTTTCTCTCCAGTATGTATCCTTTGATGTATTCGAACTTTACTCTTCTGTGAAAAGGCTTTGCCACATTGATTACATGTGTAGGGTTTCTCTCCAGTATGTGTCCTTTGATGTAATCGAAGACTACTGTTCTGTGAAAAGGCTTTACCACATTGATTACACTGATAAGGTTTCTCTCCAGTATGTGTCCTTTGATGTTCTCGAATTTTACTCTTCCGTGAAAAGGCTTTACCACATTGATTGCATGTGTAGGGTTTCTCTCCAGTATGTGTTCTTTTATATATTTTGAGATTATGTTGACATGCAAATACTTTACCACATTCAGTACATTCATAGGGTTTCTCTTTAGTATGTGTTCTTTCATGTATTTTGTGTTTAGAGAATTTTGAAAAAGCTTTATCACAATGATTACATTCATTGCTTTTCTCTCCAGTATGTGGTATTTTGTGAATTTGGAGACTTTTGACATATGAACAGTCTTTACCACATTGATTACATCCATAGGAATTCTCTCCAGCTTGTGTTCTTTTATGTAATTGGAGATAACTGGTACCTGAAAAGGCTTCATAATATTGAATAACATCATATGGCTTTTCTGCAGAATGAATTTGTTCACGCCTTTGAAGATGATTGTAACATGCAAAGGGTTTAACATGCTGAGTATATTCAGAGGGTTTCTCTCCATTATGGGTTTTTTCATCCCTGCAGAGACAATTGGCACATGTAAAAGTTTTACCATGTACATTACAGTGATGAATCTTAATATCTGTCTGAATTAATTTTATAATTTTATTTAATTGTAAAGAGGAATCAGATTTTAAGTTTTACAGTCATGGTGCTCTCTTTTAGTATGGGATGTTTTGTGTCTTTGAATAACCTTTGATGGTAAGGGTCTTTTTTAAATGACCCACATTTATAGCATCATTTTTTATGAGATTTTTTTTACATATTTGAAAGGAACTAGACTAACTCAGTTTAAATAACCTTATATTCCTTTTGGCATTCTTATGTTTTCCTGCAGTGCAATATCTACCACAAGAAAGTCTACTAGGACAAATAAAAGTAAGTACACAGTCCCACACTCATAGGGCTTTACTTCAGTGTGAGTTTGCTGATGTCTCCCCAAGGAAGTTTGAAAACCAATTAAATATAACCTTATAGCACATTCAACAAATCTACCCAGTGTTGAAATACTAAGTATCTTTCATATCTTCTCATTATTCTGAAAGAGATATATATAGTCTTTCTTTCCATTTTGGAAAGCTCACTTGTGACATATGACATTCTTATTAAAGGAAGAAGAAATTAATGGTTGTCCATTAAATCCACACAGTTTGAATTTCTGTCCCTCAAAGACATGTGGTGTAGGAATTAAGATTTCTCCACAAGAGCCTTTTGACTCTCATAAACTAACTCCTTCAATACGTTTGGCAAAGTCACAAGTACATGAATAACACTGGCTTTACTACAGAGTATTTATTTTTTTGGCAATTTAAAACATATTTACTATCTATTCAATGTTTAAATGTATGTTCCTTGTGCAATATCCTTCTCTTCTGTTTTTAGAGGAATGTCTTGGAAACACAGACCAGTTACCTCATATTGAGGCATATAATTTTATTAGAAATTAATAATCATAAATATACTTTTAGCGGTGCATATTTATACTATTTTGTAAATCTTCCAGGACAAATTAAAATTTCCTCAGAGACAAATATATACCAAAATCCAAATAAAATTTACCTTTCACGCTTTCTAGCATTTTGACAATGTTCTTCAAAATTATGGTCTTCCCAAGTGTACCCTAAAAAAATAGTAACAGAAAGTAGATAATGTATTAATGGATACTGTACAAAATTGAATATCTTAAGTGAACTATGCCTTAGTTATTTGGCTCATTCTTACTCTTGATAAAACAAAAATATACAAAAGAATCAATAAATAATACATAGTTGTCACCTTATTTTAAAACATGAAGGAAAGTTCCCAATCTTACCAATAGCAGTGAGGTTCCTGTATGTCTCCAGCATCACAACTTTGTAGAGACTCTTTTGGGAAGGATTCAGCAAAACCCACTCATCCTGAGTGAAGTCAATGTGCACATCCTCATAGGTCACTGAATTCTAGAAGAATCCAACCAACAGTAAAGCAAAATGTGATCCTGACATTGGACATATTTGGATAATGCTGCTGCTTCCCACTCTTCTTCCATGATATTACATTATAATATAATCACCAGTCACTTTTGAAGGAACCTGAAAAAGAGGTTCATATGTGCCATTCCTTGGCTCTTTAAATAGGATACATCCTTGAGAAAGAAATGCCAATGAACAGACATACAGAGACAGAGAAGCAAGCAGATCAACACTACTGAGAAAACATTACAGAAATGATAAGAACAGTGATTATTTAGAAAAATGATGGCAGTTTGGGTATATTCACTTGTGACTTTATACCCAGTGATCAATGTAAAAGCAGATGAAATAAATTGAGTTGGATATCAGTCAAAACCTATGCAATGAGTTACAGTAAGTCAGAGTTACAAATTAATAAAACCCAGTAACTATCCATAATCATTTAAATTAAAAAAACATAAAAAGAAATCAGAGGTTTTAATGAAGTTCTTACAAAAAGCTTTGTATTTACTTTAGTTCTACATTTATCTTCGAGAACCTGCAGTGGCCCAGTTTAAACTCATCTGTTTAATGAGTTTGCTGTCCTTGCAGATACGAGGGCACAATTGCCAGTACTAAAAGGGGGCTTGTAATGATCCTTTACTTCAACTTCATTGGTTCTGATGCCTCTTGTGACAACCATGAGAAACAGGCATGCATGTGGTACATACCCTTGTATATAGATACAACCTCATATTCATTGAAAGCATTCAAAACAAAAAAATTAGAGGCAGTGAGAAAGTCAGCCACCTGCAGTGCAATGATTTAGAAGGCAGAGGTATTAATGTCATGGATACTACTCTCCTGGGAAAGAGAATGATACCTTCCACCAAACTTCAAATTTCAAGATGTAGGTGAAGTTCAGCGTAGAGGTTTATCCTTGACATGTACAAAAATCTACATTCCAGGCTCATCAGACAATAAAATAATACACACACACACACACACACACACACACACACACACACACACACACACACACAAAGTATGTTGCTTAACCATTAATCCTTCTGTGCTAAAGCCAGGATTATTTGTATTTCTGAGTTGAAGACAGCATGGTCTAAAGAGCTACATTCAGAACCCAGAGCTACAGAAAAAAATATTGCCTTTCAAAAACAAAAGTAAAAAACAAAGAATTAAAATAGAAATCAGGATAGCAAAAGGCTTAAGAGTGAATAGCATTTGTTTCAACTGCATGTTTTGTCATTTAGTGATATGATTATTTAGAGATACCATCATTTAGTTATAAAGGTGGTGAAGTCATGACAGCAGGACACACATAACCAGAAATGGGTTGAGGTTATAAATATGTAAATCCAAACCCCAATATAGGAATTTTATCCAAAAGATTTCTCCTACTAAATATTCCACAAATACAACAAAGAAGAGCACCCCGGAGAGACAAGTGTTCAACCACTTCTAATCTGGATCCTTTTCCTTCGATCAACTACATTCTGACCCTGATCTATAAATATTCATAGTCATCCCATGATTAAAAAAGTATTTAGTCTAACTACAATGATTGCCAAAGGCTGCAACAGTTCCTGAAGTGTTTCAATGTGAAGTCTCTTATAAGAATCACGATATTGACTTGATTGGCCATAACCCAGCCCAATAAAGTCATATCTAATAGTGCCACTCCCTAGGAGATTATTGGATCAAACTACATTCAAACTACCAGAGTGGATTATGTGAGTCTTAAAGAAGATTGATTCCCAATTATCTGAGGAACTGCCATATTGGTTTCCGTAGTGGCTACACAGGTTTGCATTCACAGCAGCAATGGAGGAATGTTCTCATTATTCAACATCTTTGCCAGCATGAGTTTTCCATTATGTTATTGAACCTAGCTATTCTGAGAGGTATAAGGTGAATTCGAAAAGCTCTTTTGATGAACATTTTATTGATGGTTAAGCATATTGAACATTTAGCTAAGTGTTTCTAAGACAGATTTATCTATTTAGAACTCCTTGTTTAAATCTGTACCACATTTTTATTCAATTAATTTATTTCTTGATATTTTGCTTCTTGAGTTCTTTTGCTTCTGAGTAAGTAAATCCAAATGACATAGGCAAACATGATGTGTACTCTTTGTAAGTGGATATTAGCTGTTGAGTAAAGACTAATCACAGTACAATCCACAGACCCAGATAGGGTAAGTGACAAAAATGGCTGTGCAGGGGGTGCTTGGATTTCAAACAGGAAGATAAAATAGACTAGATTCTGTGGGTGTACTCAGAGTAAGAACAGGAAGGATCATTTGAGTAAATGGAAGTATGGAGGGGAAAAACACGGCAAGGAATTACTAGACTAGGAAAGCTTTCAAGGGTTGATATTGAAACTGTGCAGTAACAACTTTCTAAAAGATTTGAGGGTCATTATAGTGAGGACTCCCCATAACTCAGAAATATGGAGGCTGTACTGGTCATCTTCTGTAATCACACATGGCTCCTAGTGGTGGGATGAGAAAACCAAGCCATCCATAAAATATTTGACACAGACTTGTTGTGTATGAAAGATATATCAGGAAAATGGTGGCTCAAGATTTGTGTAGTGGCTAACCAATGACTGGCCCAACTT
The DNA here is from genome assembly GCF_982192425.1 of Myodes glareolus. NCBI lineage: Eukaryota > Metazoa > Chordata > Mammalia > Rodentia > Cricetidae > Myodes > Myodes glareolus. Next base: position 84,749,261 of record NC_142027.1, read on the forward strand.
GAGGCCCAAGGTGGCTAGGAAGAGCACCTAGATGGACAGGATCCAGAAGTTGGATGGATCAGAGCACTAGGGTAGAACCAAATACAAGTAACAATTAAGAAAAACAGTCAATGTCATAATACCTAATTCCATGACCAATAGCTCTCCAGGTCTTCAATCCTGTTCTGCTGTGTTGAGAGCAGCACACTTCTTTTTCTTGGGCTGGTTTCATAACCCATTAGTAGCTCTCCTTGGCTGGTAGCCAATGACCCTGGGATCTCTAACATCTTGGGTAATTAAAGAATTTCAACCTTCCAATATTAAGATCCACTCAAGAACTTCTGTACCCTTCCATAGGCTTTGGGTCAATACAGTGACTCTGCCCTCTGCAGTGCACACACCTGATCTTCTAGACTCTGGCTGGCTCAGTTCCACTGTCATTGCTGTTTTGGTGGTCATCTCACACTGCTGACATCTCCCAAACACTGGAATCTGTTTCAACTGGGTTTCACTTTCACCAATAGTTTCTCATAGAATCTCTTCAGGTTGCCGCACCCCTTGGCATGACCCTTACAGTCCTGGGCACTCAACTGCCAATGATACTGCACCTTCAGTGTAGTCCTTTCCTGACCTTTCTCAGTGCCAAGCCTTACATCCATCAATACCTTCAAAACCTGTACCACCTGGGTGAAACACATTACAAACTCCATCTACCAGCATGAGGTACAGCCTTGGGTAATTCTGGAAGACAGCTTCTCTGTGCTCTTAGAAAACACTTCCCAGACATTTTCACATCAGTGACGCTGGTCTCTGAATCATCGCCGTCCAGCATTAAGTACCCAGCAGAGCAATATTTCGCTTAAATACATCTAATAACTTGATCATCACAGCTGATTCTTCAGCCCCAGCTAACCAGAAACAGATGATTTATTGCCTTTCATTTATCCTCATCTCAAGCCAGAACCATGTGGCCCAAGCTGTCAGGTTTTGCTGCTTACCGGGGTTGGAACATGGCACCTTGTTTAATTCTACCTTTACCAGCTTTCTGTCTTTCCCTCTATAAGTTTGGCTGCTCTGAAACTTGATCTGTAAACTAGGCTGTGCTTGGACTAACAGAGGTGTGCAGGCCTCTGTGTTCTGAGTGCTAGGGTTAAAGTCACTGTGCCACCACCCTCTCAGGCCACCAATTCCTTTATTCCATTTCTTAATCTGTTGATGTCCTTGAGAAGAGGACTTAGATTACACTTTTGGGGCCCTTATCCTCCTCAAGTCTGTTACCTTATTCAGCTGCTGTTTTCAGCAGTATGTATCTTCAGTAGGGTTACCACTAATATCCACTTGGCAGGCTCTATCTTAAGCTGTGTTGAGATTCCTTCTGCCAAAGAAATTAATCAAAATCTCCTTACATAGGTCTCAGGCAGACTCTTTGAACCAAGGTACTTTCTTCATCAAAAAAGTACAAGAATCATTTCTAAAGAACATACTAAAATTCTTCTCTGAAATCTCTTGATGTGAATCCTGATATTTCATATCATTATCAACGTCATACCCTCCCGTACTCTTCCTAGTATGACCCCGTATGCTTTCCTTTTTTTAAGCCAAAGAACCAAAGACCTTATTATTCAAAACAAAAGCATGATTAGGACTAGAACAGCAATACCCAAGTCTCTGGAACCAAATTCTGTTTTTTTTTTTTTTTTTTTTGGTAAGGAGACATGATGACCACAGAAATTATTATAACTAAATCATTTAATTGAGGTGGCTCACGTACAATTTTATAGGGTGAGTAAATTATCATCTTGGCTGGAAGCATGTAAGCTGTCAGCCAGATGTGACACTGTTGCTGAGAGTCCTTTGTTCTTGACTCAGAGGAAACAGGACATAGTCTGACACACTGGGAAGTATCCTGAGAATACCCACAGTGACATTCTTCCTCTTACAAGACCATGCCAACTCCAAAACAGCCACACCTACCACTACTTCCACTCCACAAGAGATTATGAGGGCCAACTATATTCAAACTACCACAGTGATATAGCTGAGTCTTGAGGTAGATAGATTCCCAATTATCTGACGAATTGCCATATTGATTTACATACTGGCTATACAAGTTTGCATTCCCAGCAGCAAAGGGGAAGTGTTCCATTTTCTCCATATTTTTGACAGTATGAGATGTCACGGTGTTAATGCTGCTAGCAAATCTGACAGGTATAAGATCAATCAATAAAGTAGTTTTGATTTGTAACTTTTTGATAGCTAAGGATGTTGAACATTAATCTATGTTTTTAAGCCAGTTAAATTTATCTATTTAGAATTTTTATTTTGATCTGTACCACATTTTTATTTGATTATTTGATTTGTAGATGTCTAATTTCCTCAGTTCTATTTTATTCTGAGAAAGTAAATCCAGAACCACACAGACAAACATGATATGCACTCATATACATGTGGATATTAGCAGTTGAGTAAAGAATAATCACAGTACAATCAAGACTCAGAGAGGGTAAGTAACAAGAATGGCTGTAGCAGGGGATGCATAGAGCCCACCTGAAAGGAAGAAATAAATGAGATTTTATGGGTGAACAAAGAATAGCAACAGTAACAACCATGGGATAAATGGAGGGATGGAGGGAGAATACACAGGGAGAGATGACTGGAATAGTAAATCTTTAAAGTTGATGTGGAAACCTAATACAGTAGAAACTTTTGGCTAGTGAAGTAGGCAACCCGAGTGAGTACCCCCAGTAACTAAGAATATGGAGCATGAACCTGTCATATCCTCTAATGACATATATTTCCCTGTGGTATGAATAGAAAAGAAAGCCAGCCATAAGATATTTGACACACAGTTACATTGTCTGGAAGATATACCAAGAAATTGGTGGCTTAAATTGGTGTAGTGGCAAATCAATGACTGGACTAACTTGAGGGCTAAGTGAAAATAGGCAACCCATGACCAACACTGCCTGAATGACAAGGAACAAGAAGTTTAATGGTTCAGAATTTAGAGTAGAACAACATACAAGTAACAGAAAAGGAAACAATGGTCAATATAAGTATCCCTAGCTCTATTCTGATAGAATCACAATTGTTTCCTAGACTAATTTTCAACAGAGGGCCTTCCTCTGAAAATTGATTATGGCAGATGCAAAGAACTTCACTCAAACACTACCTAAAACACTTGGAAGCAAGCAGAAATTTGGGTGAGGGTTTTTTAGAAGCCAGAGGTATCAAGGACACCAAAAAACCACAGTTTACAGAATCAACTAAGCAACTGTCATAAGGGCTAAGAGAGCCTGGCAGAGCAACTATGGAGCTTGCAGTGTCTGAGTTCTACCCTCTCAATGTGTACTGCCATTGCTTTGCTTGGTGTTTTTATGAAACTGCTGACTGTAAGAGTGTTTCTGACACGTTTGTTTCCTCTTGGGACTATTTTCCTTCTCCTGGGACTATTTTCCTTCTCCTGGGTTGTGTAATCATGCATGGATATAAAGGTTTGTGTCTAGTCTTATTGTACCTTGTCATGATGTTTGTTGACATTCCTAGGAGGCCTGCTCTTTCTGAAGGGAAACAGAGGAACAATGGATCTGGGCCAGTGGGAATGTTGGAGACTAGGGAGTTTAGATAGGGTTGAGACGGTGGTCAGGATGTCCTGTATGAGAGAAGAATAAATAAAAAGAATAAACAAAAAGAAATGAAAATGCTATTAATCTAACTTTATAATCTTTAGAATCTTTAACAGCCAAAATGTTGCTCAAATATCCAAAGTCTCGTCTGATACTCAAGACAAAATATTGTGTTGTGACATCTTTTAAAATCAATAAACAAAGTAAACTTTTCAGACATAAAATGAAACAGGATATATTCCATTTAGAAAGAGCGCAATATGTCTGTCTATGTTCCAGTCAATAATTTGGGCAGACATCCCATACTCACATTCAGAACACACCAGGCAAAGAACAGGTAGGCCACCATTTCATAAAACTTCTTCATTCCTTTATTTTCCACAGTCACAATTCCCAAACAACTCTCCAACCATCACCTCTGAGACATATCCCCATCCCTCAAGAGCAGGCCAAGCCAGCAAGAAGAACAGGTAGCTGAAGTCAGGCCAAGACTTCCTGTTAAAGCAGCGTGCACACCAAACATTAGAAATCCAGGCACTCTGTCCACCCATGGATCTCCTCCACTCTTTGAGTACCTCTTCCAAATATTATCCCCCTCCCACTTGCCCTATTTTCACTGTGTCCTAGTCCTCAAAATAGGTGGAGATGTTCTGTTTGAAGAAGACAGAGCAGCTGTGAGAAGTCCGCGTAGGCCACTTGTGCACTGACATGTCCACTCCCAAAGTCCCTCACACCATGCAGTCCACAGTCCAGCTCCCCTCTTCATGTTTTCTTGGCCACCAACTTGCACAAAAGACTTCTTAACAGAAGACAGACCACATCTATCAACTGTTTTCTAGCCCCAAACATGGTTGTGAAGGACCTCTGTTGAACCATAGGCCACACAGATAAGAACAGACAGCAAACAGAAACCACAGAACAAAACACATTTTCAAAAGAGACAAAATGAGAAATAGGAACCTAGACTCATAATCACCACAAACCCAGATATGTACATGACAGTTTAATAACACAAACAACAGCCATGGCAATATGTCCCCACCTGAGCCCAGCTATCCTACTACAACAAGTCCTCAATATTCTAATACAGCTGCAACACAAATAATATTGTCTGAGAGGTGTCTTTCACTCTTTTGCCTGGTCTTGAGACCCTATTTCTCCTATTGGGTTACATCTTCAAGCCTTGATATGAGAGCTGATGACAAGACTTATTTAACTTCATATGTTGTAGTGTAATGCCTGTACTGTGAGAAGTCTCACAAGTCAAGCAATGGACTGGAGATGAAAAACACAGAGAGACATGGGTTTCTCTTAAAACAAAAAAGTTGATTATATTGTGTTCCAGGGCAGCTTATATAGGGTTCTCCTTAACTAATGGACATGCCACAGCTCCTGAGATTTTTAGCTGCAAACCAATCAGAAACCACTTTATTGCCATCCAAAACTCATGAAGGTCTTGTGCTCAGAGCTACTGCAAGCACAGGAAAAAAAGCTGTCCACCCTGGGAAGCAAAGGGTCATAGAAAATTCAAGGTCTCAGGGTCTGCAGTCCCAAACAATATGTCATGTTTGGTGGATATCCTGGGAGATCTTCTCTTTAAGAAGGAAAATGGGGGACAAGATATGGAGGAGAAGTGGTCATGGGAGGAGAATGACAGAAGCAAAAGTAGAGGAAATTGTAGTTGATATATATTGTATGAGAGAAAAATTTCTAAAAGGAAAGAAAAGAAAGAGGAATGTGAATGCTGTGGGGGAAGATTGAACCAAAACAAGATTAAAACTCAGCAGGATGAAAACAAAATCCTTCAATTCTATCTCAGACTCAGGGGGCTTCATTCTAAAACAACCTAGGTAGCTCCATCACTGTAACTGTCCATTCTCGTCACTCATTTGCTATTCCCACTCTCTGTATGCAGCTGTCCATGGCAAATGCCTCCTAGCTTGGGTATGTCACTATCCTGTGTTCTCAAAAGAGCAGAAACTTCTTCTTCAGAGCTTCAATGCAATAAACTCTCACAGGCTCCTCAAAAGTTTCTGACCCTGCCAAATGCAGGCAGATACAGCAGTGCTGAGCTTAACCCACAAAGGGAGAATCCATGACCTTTACTTTTGACATCTTTATTGTTCCCAGAATCAGTACATGGGGGATCATGACAAATTTGGCTTCTAAGTTGGGATGGAACCCACCAGAGATGCATGGACCAGAGTCACAGTAGGTTTTGTATGAACTTGATTCCTGGACCTAGGAAGCACTTTGCTTACTCCTTCCATCAATAGAAAGTTTAGCTAGAATGTTGGGGACTAAGGAGTTTAGACAGGGATGAGGCTGTGATCAGGATGTACTGTATGAGAGAAGAATAAATAAAGAGAATAAACAAAAAGAAATGAAAATGCTTTGAATCTAACTTCAAAATCTTCACAATCTTTAACAGCCAAGATGTTGTTTAAATATCCCAAGGCTCTTCTGATACTCAAGACAAAATATTGTCTTCTGCATCCTTTAGAATCAATAAACAAAGTAAACTTTTCAGATATAAAATGACACAGGATATAGTCTATTTATAAAGAGAGGAATATATCTGTCTGTGTTCCAGTCCCGAATTCAGGCAGATATCCCATATTCACATACAGACCACACCAGGCAAAGAACAGGTAGGCCACCAGTTCATAAAACTTCTTCATTCCTTTAGTTTCCACAGTCACATTCCCCAAACAACTCTCCAGCCTTCATCACTGAGACATATCCCCATCCCCCAAGAGCTGGCCAGGCCAGCAAGAAGAACAGGTAGTTGAACTCAGGCAAAGACTCCCTGATAAAGCAGAGTCAACACCAAACATTTGAAATCCAGGCAGCCTGTCCACCCATGGAACTCCACTCTTGGAGTACAACCCCCAAACATTATCCCCTTCCCATGTGCCTTCTTGTCATTGTGTCCTAGTCCCCAAAATAGGTGGAGATGTTCTGTTTGAACAAGACACAGCAGCTGTGAGAAGTCCATGTAGGCCAGTTGCACACTGACATGTCCACTCCCAAATTTCCTAGCTAGGTGGAATCTTCTCCTTAAAGCATCTTGCTAGGCTTCCTCTTTAGAGCAAGGGATTTTCTTTAATGGTGACAATCTACTTGAAAGTTTCTGCTTCCTAATAGTACCCAGAGGTTTTTTTTTTAACCAAAAAGACTTTTTCATTTCTTTCTCTCCCACTTGTTTAATTTTATATTGTTGACCTGAATCAGTCATCTGTAAAAACTATCCAACAGAATCAATAGTTTTAAGAAATCAACCTCTACTTTTTAATTTTGGCTTACTCAATTTTCAGGTAATGGAGAAAGTAAGAATTATTTGGGACAAAATATAATCCAATGACCTCTAGCTTAATTTTTCATTGAGTCTATTTCTGACTGAACTCCTATGAAGTCCACCTTCACTGTCTGCATTACTCTCAACACTCCATCTTTTCAGTCCCATAAGAATGACTGGTAAAGCTCTTTGTATTCGTTTCTAGGGATTTAGCCATCTCAATCTTAACATTTTCAACAATCCTCCAAAAGCCATCAATTCCACGTCCTTTGCAGTAATAACATCACTCTGTTGTACCACATTTTATTATAACTTCCTTGTTATTTGCTGCGACTTAATTCTAATCAAAGCATCTCCATGTTTACTTGACTGATACTGCCAGATCACAAACCCATCATCATGGGAGCTTAGGATAGAAATTCAAGATAGCAACTGAAGTAAAAAAAAAAAATATGGGTAAAGCTTTTTCTCTCACTTGGTCACCATCTCAAGCTCAGCTAGCCCTCTCATCCAGTCAAGCTCCATTTGCCTATGAGTATTGCTGGACTCAGGGGAGAGTCTTCCTACATCAATCATCAAACAACACAATTTCTCACAGACATAGTAACTAGTAATTCTGAGTGGGCATGCCCTCAACTGATGTTTCCTCAGAAGGCTCTAGGCTACATCATGTTGAATCTAATTCAAAGAGACCAAAATATATGAGAACATTGTAAAAATCAAAACCAGTGCATTCACCATATCATTTACTTAAGGAGCAGAAAATCATTATAAAGATAGCCAAAATTAGAAAAAAAAGAAATATGGCAAGCCTCTAAATTCAGGAAAAGGAAACTAAGACTGTCTCTCAACAGATAGCACCCAAACCAACAAAATCGCAAGGAAGTCATAATAATATACTAAATTTTTGTATACAAAAATTGATTTATGCTGGAGGGGATGTGGAGTATGGGGAACACTCCTCTACTGCCTGTGGCTGTGCAAACTTGTGGAACTATGTTGGAAATCAGTATTTCAGTTTCTCAGAAAACTGTGAATCATCCTACCTCAAGAACCAGCAATATCACACTTTTGTCATGTACCAAAGGATGTCAAGGACATTTGCTCAACTATGTTCATACCAGCATTATTTGTAATAGCTAGAACCTGGAAACATAGAGGCCCTTCAACCGAAGAATGAATGGATAAAGAAAATGTGGTACATTTACACAGAGGAGTACTACTCAGTGGTAAAAATATTATGGCATCCTGCAATGGAAATGGATGGAACTAGAAATTCTATCCTGCTTGAGGGAATCCAGACTCAAAATCAAGAAAACAGTACTATTCACTCAAACGTAGATATCACCTATAAAGCAAAGGATAACCAGTCTGTAGTTCACAACCACAAAGAAGCTAGGTAACAAGGAGAATGTAACAGAAACATATATGGATTCACCTGGAAAGGGAAAATAGACAGGATCTCCTGAGTAAATAGGGACAATGGTCCTGTTAGGCAAGGTTATTACAGCTTGCAGAGATCTTGTGTTTTGGTTAAAGTCGTAAAACTACAGCAATTGGGCTTCTTGAAAAAGTCAGTTCTTTATTAAAATTTTTCATTGCCTTTGTCTGTGGACCCCAAGAAATGGTCACTCATGCCATTTATCAATCATCGAAAACTGATTACAAAACTCCCTATTACTCATTTTTTTGGCTGCATTGAGTACCAGACCACATACCCCTCAGGATTCAGAACTGGCAAGCAAGGTTCTCAGGGTAAAACATTTAACTCAAGAATAGTACCTCTGCATCTTCTTTATTTCTCATGCTAGAGGAAAAATGAAGTGAACGTGACATGGAAGAGAGAAAGAATAAAGAAAAGAAAGGAGAGTAAGGACAAGTAGTAGAAGTAGTGGAGGTGAAAAAGAAGAGTAAGAGTAAGGGCAGATCTCCATGAGAATTCTAGTTTCTACAGACATGGTTGGAAAAATCCATAGGCAAGAAAAATAATAATTTGCATATTAAAATCACAAAAAGTGGCAGGTAGAACCTGACAAAGCAGTACTCCAGACAGGTGACCTGACCTAGGAAAGAGCCAGCATTCAAAGGGAATTATCTGACATTCCAAGCCCTTGGATAAAGTTAGTAAACATCCCTGAATCCTTGATTCAACCAAATTTCTCATCTAATCTCTGCTGTAGTACACACCTCTGGGAACACCCAGATTTGTTTGTTAGCAAAGGTGGGGCATGCTGGTTTCCGGATCAGTGCCGGTCTTCTATAGAAATTTCCATGTGGTCTGTTAGCAGGTAATTTTGTGGGATTGACTCTAAGTAAATTTGAGTATTAAAACAAAGAGTGAATGCCATTGCACTAAGACCTCATTGTGTAGGGAAATGGAGCAAGGTCAGTCCACTGATTAAGAAGAAGTTACACTGCCGTGGTGTTTTAGGAATGCGGCCCATTTCAAAGGAAAGAATCTCGGCTTAACAAGGATTTTACAGATATGATGGTGACTTTTCCAAAAGACAACTGTTCCCATAGCTTTGCAAAATAGGTTGTTCCATGTGGATGAGTACATATACACTTCCCGTGGATCTGCCTATTGGTCTGTGCATTGACTGTATACTCTTGTGGGCTCCAATAAATTTTAACAGCTACAAAAACAGTAAACCTCTCATGTTGCTTCCTTCCCTCCCGTTTCTGCACTCTGCCTTCAACAGCTTCAGAGTAGGTAAATGGACTCAATTCGTTCACACGTCTCTCTTCAATTATAAGTCCCCAGGAAAAGTCAGATGGATTAAAGGACTCTCACTAACTGAACTATATTTCCTTCTAAATGACCAGTCCAAGCCCATTCTGGAATGAGTTGCAAGGGTGTTTTCCCAGTACAGGGCAGCAAAAGTAGAATTAGCTGTGTTCAAAGTAATTCTCGGGTACCTAATGTGGGGGCAAGCCTGAGCTAGAAAACACACTGATACAAAGAGAAATCAGTAAATCAATAACACTTGGAAAAAACAGGAATATAATCTTCAATTACACTAGGCTGTGTCTGGCTTTGCCGAGAGTGTCGCTGGGTTTGAGAAGGAGCTATGTTCCTTCTCCATGAGTTGAAGGAACTAAATGAAAAGACATCATTGATCATACCAGCTCTCAATGCAACAGTTTTATTTTTCTTTTCAAATAGTTGTCATGTTGTCTCATCGTGTGCATTTGGCAGAACTTTAATTTTCTCAAAAAAAAAAAACCCAAAAAACAACTGGAAGTTTAAGTCACACCATGCCCTAATGTTCATTATGATTCTATAATGCCCCCTTTAGTATCATGTTAGAGGTTTGTTATTGATATGGAATGGGTGTGGTGGCTGTTTACAAATCATTGGTGTCTTTTTCAAAGTTTAGAGACAAATGTTTGAACAATCTTTGTAAACAACTTTGTATTCTAGCATCCTAATCTCTAGGAGGCCTAGTTAATATACTATTTATATTTGGGTAACTTAGAGGCAACTCTAACTCAGGTAAATATTTCCTATGCATTGGTGAAGCCTTTATATCAACAATTCTTGCTCTTCTGCACCACAGGTTAGTAGTGGAGTGGGAACGAACACAAGGATGCCATTTATAAACTCTACAAAATTAACTCCAAATGGATCTTACTCCTAAATGTTAAATGCAATGAGCAGAGCTTCTAAAAGATATCTGAAAAACTAGTCTCCAATTTTGAGACTTTGCTTTCCATACGTGTCATAATGCGGACCACAAAAATGTTTCTAACACATAGTGCCCTGCTGGAAATGCTTTTCGCAGATGCAGCCCACAGAGGGAAGTTATTTAGAGGCCAAGACTTGTTTCTGGGGAGTTAAAAGGACCACATGAGACCACAGAGAACACTGATGGTAGCAGCAGATTCCTTTCATGACTCAGCAAGTGCCTGCCACACTGTCTCCCATGGCTCACCATTCTCTTCTCCCACATCAGACCAGTAACCCCCTACTCACCATGCCGTGGATTCCATGCTCACCCATGCTCTCCTCACAGCACCCTGCCGTAGCACTCACAGCACAGAAAGCAATCCACTGGCGCCTGCTCTGCTGTAAAATCAAGCCGGAAACATGGCGCCAGGAAGTGTCCTGCATGATTTCTGACTGACAGGTCTGCCTGGAGGCCCTGATTGGCTAGTGAGCCTTGAGTAACAAGAGCACCTCCCTGAGCTTTACAATGTGCTTAAAGACACAGCACATTGTTCATTGGCTGTGGCTTCCACCCCAGATCCAGACTTTTACAGATATGCAGACATATGAATTTCAATATCACTATGCCTCTCTCAAGTAGATGACAAAGCTCTCTTCCTGCAATCCACGACCACATTGCCTTCATCCTCCTGGACACGATGTGGCTAGCTAGCACATCCCATTACACATTGTAGAGTAGACTGATTCTCCTGTTCAAAGATGGAAGGGTGCACAGAATACTAATAAGTACAGATTTTAGGAAACCAAAGATGATGTTTGTTCTGTGGCTTCAGGCTGACATCAGCAGTCACAGGCACTTCTGACAGCCATGAGAACAACTCAAGAACCAAATGACAACTAAGTTGATATATTTTTCTCCTTTCAGAAGATTGTGTGATAGCTACAGACTATGTCCCATTACAGACTATGGCTAGCTGGCAAATTTAGCTCAGGTTCTTAGGTGTTCACCATTACAGAGGCTTTGAGACTGCCACATTCATAAGCTTAAGTGGGTACAGTCATACCGATTTTTACTATACTTGCTTTATTATTTTAACTCTTGTAATCACACAGTTAGAAGAATTCTGAATGGTCTTCTCTGTTAAAAGTCATAGATTTTTCCATTATAGGCTCCTTGACTCATGGGTCAATTAGCCTGTAGGTATTTCCGTTGTTTGACTCTGGGTGCTGACTGTGGGGGGTATAGCCCTTTAAACTTTCCTGTCTGCCTTTCCTGGCTCTACCACACAGTATGGGTCAGACTCAGCTTGGATTACCACAATCTCAGCAGTAACCTAGGCCAATTCAAGGGTAAAAGCCATACTCCCTTCATTCCTTTCACCCAGACAGAAGTGGGAGAGACTGTGGTTTGGTGACCACAGCACTGCTGGTTGTAAGGGTGAAGGCAAAACTTATTTTGGTCTCTCCAAGTCTTGGAGCTGCCTGAAGGTGGCAGCGGATACACTGCCAGTGCTGGGGTAGGAGTATAACATTTAAAAACTCTAAAAATCTCTGCCTTTGTTTTGGCTTCACTTCAGCTCCTCTGGCTATCAAAATCCATCTAAGCAACTGTACAGATACTTGAGTTCTATTTCCTGTGCCATGTTTACAAATATTTGCATTTTTACTCTCAATTTTATGCCCATCTTTTCTTTCTTTTTATATCTACTACTAATTTCTGAGCACTCATTACTTACCTCTCCACCTGCGGTGCAATTTTCTTGTGGGATCCCTCACGTGCTCCCTTGTATACCTGACCACACTTCTGTGTGATTTTGTGTTCACTCCTCAACCCCACATTTAGGTGACATTTGTTGGCTGACTGCGCCATACTGGGCTGCCATTTGTAAACAAGGACACCTTGCTTTCTCAAAGGTTTTAGAGCCGCTTTACGCACGGCATTAGGATTCTCAAATGCTAGCTCTTTAACTATCGATTGCCCTGCTTCTGTGTCTCTAATCAACCTATTAGATGTCTGTGTCAGTCTGGAGACAAAGTCTTGAAATACCTTAGCCTGTTCTTTAGAAGATGAAAGTTTATGCCAGGCCTTTTTGGCAGCTGCATTATCTTGAACTTATGCTGTCACATCAAAGTCTAATTGCTGATCTCTCCCAGTATAAGGTCCCTTTCTCCTCCATACTCTATGTCTGATTTTTTTGTTTTTTTTTAATTTATTAAAAATTTTCACCTCGTCTCATCCTCCCATTTTCCTCTCACTGCCCCTTGTCCTCACTCTCCAGGTCTAAGAGAGGTCAGGGTGCCCTGCCTTGTGGAAGTCCAAGGCCCCCTCTTCCTCCAGGTCTAGGAAGGTGTGCATCCAAACAGACTAGGCTCCCAAAAAGCCAGTACATGCAGTAGAATCAGAATCTGGTATCATTGGCTTCTCAGTCTGCCCTCATTGTCAGCCACATTCAGAGAGTCTGATTTGATCACATGCTCATTCAATCTTATTCCAGCTGGCCTTCGTGAGCCCCCATTATATCAGTCCCACCGTCTGCGTGGATGGGCGCACCCCTTGTGGTCTTGACTTTCTTGCTCATGTTCTCCCTCCTTCTGCTCTTCATCTGGGCCTAAGAAGCTCAGTCCAGTGCTCCATTGTGGGTCTCTGTCTCTATCTCCATCCATCGCCAGATGAAGGTTCTTTATCAATAGCTTCTCAATCACCCCTCCCCCCATTTCAGCCACATTCAGAGACTCCAGTTTGGTTGAATGCTCATTCAGTCCTGGTCCAGCTGGATTTGGTGAGCTTTTCAGAAAAAGTTTTTCAGTAGCTTTGGAGCCTGTCCTAGAACTAGATTTTGTAGACCAGGCTGGCCTCAAACTCACAATGATCTGCCTGCCTCTGCTTCCCGAGTGCTGGGATTAAAGTCATGCACCACCACAGCCCAGTTTATGTCTGAAATTGTAATTGAACCAACTCAATTAAATGTTTACATGGTCATGGTGTCACTTCCCAGCAATAAAGGCCTAACTAAAACAGAAGTTGGTCCCAGGTACTGGGGTATTGCTGTGATAGGCCTGACCAAACTTTTGTCTGAAATAATATGGACTTTGAGAACTTGGGTTAGGAAAGAGCATGGGGCATACTAGTAAGAGCCTAAGAGACATGGCTTTGAAAATGGTATGGAATAGTAGGAGATAGCTTATGGGGTTTCAGGGGAGAATTTTTATGTGATTCCGAAAAATCATTGTTGTGGTAATTTGTTGAAGGAGGAGGCTACATTTTGCAAATGAATCTCCCCAAGGCAACAATGAAGAGTTGCCTTCAACCCTGTGTCAACAAAAATTTGGGCTCCTCCATTGGTTAGTAAAAGGAATCTTCCACCTAACCTGTAGGCAGGGCCTTATTGGTAGGGATCTCCAATACTTCTGGAATCTATTTTGTTCATCTGATTTTTGAAAATTTAAAATATTGATGGTAAATTACACCTTTTGCAGTTTTAGATGGAGTGATAGTTCTCCAGTTTTTGTTTTATAAAGACTTATTTCACATATTGGTCATGCCTTTCTATAATTACTTAACCCTGATAGTTTTATGAGATCCCAGTGGTATGGGATATATTTTATCTCTGGAAGAATTCAATTATTTCCAGCCTTCTACTCCTCCTGGGTGAGTCCGCTTCTTTTTTTCTAGAGCTTTCAGGTGTGCTGTTAAGTCACTAATGTGAGATTTCTCCTTTTTCATTATGTGTACACTTAGTGCTATGAACTTTCCTCTTTGTACTGTTTTCATAGTGTCCCTTAGGTTTGAATATGTTGCACCTTTGTTTTTGTTGAATTCAAGGAAGACTTTAATTTCTTTTTTATTTCTTCCTTGACCCAGGATGTTTCAGTAGTTGACTGTTCAGGTTCCATAAGTTTGTAAGCTTTCTGAAAGTGCTTACAAATTAGCACTTTAATCCATGTTAAATTCTAACTTTAATCCATGATGATCCAATAAGACACAGGGGGTTATTTCATTTTTTTTTTGTATCTGTGGAGGTTTGCTTAGTTACTGAGTATGTGGTCAGTTTTCGAAACAGTTCCATAAGGTGCTAAGAAGAAGGTATATTATTTTGTGTTTGGGTGTTCTATAGATGTCTGTTAAATCCATTTTATTTATGACATCTGTTAGTTCTCTTAATTCTCTGTTAAGTTTCTGTCTGGTTGACCTGTCCATTGGCAAGAGAGGGGTGTATGGGGTTTGATGTGCTATTTAAGTTTTAGTAATGTTTCTTTTACATATGTGGGTGCTTTACATTAAGGGCATAGATATTCAAGATTGAGACTTCATCTTGATGAATCATTCCTTTTATGAATATAAAGTGTTCTTCTCCATCACTTCTGAGTGATTTTTAGTTTGAAATCAATTTTGTTAGCTATTAGGATAGCCACACCTGCTTGTTTCCAGGGTCCATTTGATTGGAATATCTTTTCTTAACCCTTTACTCCAAGGTAGTGTCTTTGTGGTTGAGGTGTATTTCTTGTAAACAGCAGAAGGCTCAACCCTGTTTTCATATCCAGCCTCTTAGCCTATGTCTTTTTATAGGTACTTTGAGTCCATTGATATTAAGAAATCTTAATGACCAGTGGTTGTTAACTCCAGTTATATTTCGGTAGTAGTATTTGTGTGTTTCCCTTCTTTGGGTTATGCTGGAGGGGGTTATCAGATGTCTGTGTTTTTCTGGGTGTAGTTAGCTTCCTTGAGTTGAGGTTTTCCTTCTAGTACTTTCTGTAAGGCTGGGTTTGTGGATACACGTTTTTTAAATCAGTTTTTGTCCTGGAATATCTTGTTTTCTCCATTGATGGTGAATAAAAGCTTTGCTGGGTTTAGTAGTCTGGACTTGCATCCAAGGTCTCTTAGTGTCTGCAGCAATCTATCTAGGATCTTCCAGCTTTCATAGTTTCCATTGAGAAGTCAGGTGTAATTCTGATAGGTTTACCTTTATATATTACTTGACCTTTTTCATTTGCAACTCGTAACATTCTTTCTTTATTCTGTATGTTTTGTGTTTTGAGTATTATATGCCCAGGGGATTTTTTTTTGATCCAGTCTATTTTGTGTTCTATAAGCTTCTTGTGTCATACCATATCATATCATATCATATCATATCATATCATATCATATCATATCCCTTATCACAGGAATATCCTTCTTTAGGTTGGAAAAGTTTTCATCTATAATTTTGTTGAATATATTTTCTGTGACTTTGAGTTGGAGTTCTTCTCCTTCTACCCCTATTATTCTTAGGTTTGGTGTTTTCATGGTGCCCAGATTTCCTAAATGTTTTGTGTTAAGAATTTGTTGGATTTATTGTTTTCTTTGACCAACGAATCTATTCTCTCTATAGTATCTTCAGTGCCTAAGATTCTTTCTTCTATCTCTTGTATTCTGTTGATTATACTTGTCTCTGTAGTTCCTGTATTTACCCAGATTTTTCATATCAATAATTACCTTCGTTTGTGTTTTATTACCTCTATTTCAGTCTTCAAGTCTTAAATTGTTTCCTTTGCCTGTTTCATTGTTTTTTCTTGGCTTTTTTGGGTTCCTTTGAGGGATTTATTAATTTCTTCCAACTTTTTATTTGTCTTCTCTTCCATTTCTTTAAGGGAGTTTTTCACATCCTCTTTAATGGTCTCCATCATTTTCATAAAGTTACATTTAAAGTCATTTTCTTCTACTTATTCTGGGTTAGAATGATCCTTTTGTGTGTCTGGTGGGTTCTCATGTTACCATGTTACTTTTTAGGATGTTGGAGGAATTCTTACATTGGTACCTACCCATCTCTTCCTTCAACTGGGGCTGGCAGTGTCTTGGCATTATGATTCATTCCTTGCTATGGCTGTCTCTTAGGTCTCCTCAGTACTTCCAAGTCCCCTCAGTAATGGAGCGATCTGTGTTCCAGAGTTCCACTGAGATCACAGACAAACAGGCCAAAAAATGTGTTTCTTGGGTGGATCAGTCAGTCCTTTTTCTCATTAAAGAAGTCTGCATCAATGCTGTCAGCCTGCTGAGCTCTTTCTCCAGTTCCACCATTTATATACATCTCAGTTCTATTGCCCCCCCTTCTTTGTTCATATCTGGCCTTGCACACCCCAGCTTCTTGTGCCAGGAAAACTGGGGTTTCCTTTTCTTGGTACTTTCTTTCAATATAGATCACTGTTCAAGTCACAATTCTCTGCATGAATGGAGAACAGTAACAGAGTCTAGCAGCCTGAAGTGAGAAGCAGAAGCAAGAAGCAATCTGCCTTTTCTTTAGTTTACCTGAGATAGGGTTCTAAATCCTAAGAATTGAGAATCTGTATCCTAAAGAGGCCAGTTTGGTTGCCAAGACTCTTGAGTAATAATAGCTACTTCTGCAGCTGTGACAGATAATCCTTTCATTATTACTTTGTTTGTACTCTCGACTTTGTTCTTTGATCATTTATATAAGTCTGTGAAAATATGACTCATATACTCTGTTGGAATTTTTCTTTTTTTTTATTGTGATTTTGTTTGTTTTTTTTAAAGTAAATTTTATTAAATTATAAAAGTTTCCATTTCCGCCCCTCTTCCCAACACCCTCCCCACTCCCCCCACTCCCTCTCCTCCTCCCTCTTCGTCCCTTAGGGCAGTCAGGGTTTCCTGCCCTGTGGGAAGTTCAAGTTCCTCCCCCCTCCCTCCAGGTCCAGGAAGGTGAGTGTCCAAACAGACTGGATCCCCAAAATCCAGTATATGCA